>NW_020448274.1:1460152-1479715 GCF_003343035.1 Apteryx rowi
CCACCGGCGCCGCACTCCGGGCCGACCTGCAGCTCCTGCCCCGGGGACCGGGGCCGGGCCGGGGGCCGGGGCCGGGCCGCGGCGCCGGGGAGGCCCCGCGCCGCCCAACCTTGGACAGCTCCCGGCGCAGCCGCCGGCCGCGTTCACTGCAAGGTGCGGGGAAGTTTCTTGGGGAACCGCGCGGCTCCTCGTAGCGGGGCTTCTCCGCAGCTGCGCGCTGCTAGCTGTGTCGCGCCTTGGGGAGGTGCGGCGCGGGCGTTGGCTGCGCTGCGGGGGCGGCGGTGGAGGGCGGTGCGCGAACAGGCACAGCTCACGCTGAGCAAATCCGCACGCACGCGTTACGTGAAGGCCTCCAGATCCGCTCACCTACGAGGTCCGAGAGCGGCACTCGGGGAGCAATAGGTTGTCTTCCAGGCTGTAGCTTCAGTTATCCAGCGACAGAAATTACTCCTCAGGAGACTGTCGACCTTCTTTTAGAGGAATCAGAAACATAAGGCAACCAAAACGTTTATTGACATCAAGGCTCCCGTTAAAGAAACGTGGCAGGTAAAAGTAGGGAGCTGTACAAGCATTTCTCATCCTTGTTACAATGTGAATGCCAGCAGACTCCCACACTTATGTCCAAATTGGTCACTGCTGACCTGGACTACATTTGAACTGGTGAATTAGAAAAAAGTCTCCATCTTCCATTATAACTTACTGAGCTGTCAATTGTTTGACAAACCACAAATTATTTTTACTTTCTTTATAAACTGGTCATATTCATTTCCAAGTTATTTACCAGCAAAAAAAACAGTATAACTTAAGAATAAAATTGTTTGAAACATGACAAAAAACCTCTAACTTGTATTTCCATATGATATTGAGTCCCTATACAGGGGGGTTCAATCCTTAGAAATAAACTACAATCAAACATGATTATGTTTTCTCATTTGAAATAATAATTGCTTACAGAATTTATGTAATTGAATACCATATTCTGTAGAATTAGCTACTTGAAATTTCCACTATGGGCAGAAAAAGCAAAGCAGAGACTCAAAGATCTTCCTCTACGGACTATTCCACACATACTAGGATAAAATCAGATGTCATTATAAGTCTGTAAATTAATCTTTCTTTGGCTCAGGAAAACTATTTTCCAAAAAAGCAGCTAATTCTATCTTATATTGTCTGAATAATTCAGCAGCTCTCGAACTCAGCTCAGGTCCTTTTCCCATCCCTACCCTATTTTCTGAAATAGTTTGTGGCCCCTCAGGTGGATATTACATATGATCTAGAAGTTTACCCCTAAACTCGCTCTGAATTTAATGCTCACATTTTGCATCCAAACATGCCTCATGGATTTCTGTTCATTCCCACTTTTCCATTTCTCACTACCTAGACCCATTTGCTTTATCAGATGGGCTTCATTCCACATAAGTTCAGCCATTCATTCTACATGCCAAGCAAGTCCATCTGCATGCCATCCCGTTGTATATGCAAGAAATAGAGACTAATAGTACACATGCAATACCAGGCTTGGTGATCAGAAGTATGTACGTGTTTAGAAGAAAGAACTGCAATGGTGTGTGGGTATATAGAGCCCAGAGAGAGTCACAGACAGATACATGCATCTATATAGATGTTTGAGGCAGAAAGATCATGCCAAGGTGGCCACAACAGAGAGTGACTAGAACTTGTGACCCCTAGAACAACCTCTCCTTCCCCCAGTATTAGCTGTTGCAGTAAGGAGACATAGGGGGCACCATTGACGCGAGTCCTGAGAGGGCAGCAATTTGGGCTTCAGACAATTTTTGAACAAAAGTTTTAGGGAAGAGGGTTTGCAAAAAGAAACACACTTTCCAGAGGAGTTATTACTTGAAAAGTCCCTTTCACAGCCCGTCCCTCAGGTCTTTCAGCCAGCCCCTTCCCCCCTGGAACTCAAACTCTTAACCCCACGTAGCCTCCACTTGTACAGCTAGACACTGAACGGCAACCTCCATCTCTCCAAGCACCTCAGAAAGAAACATTGTAGGTACAAATCCCAATTAGGACTTGGGCTCCTTCTCTGTACAGCAAAGAAGTGGCCCGTCTTCCTCTCATTCCCTTGCTAATGATATAAGGGATTGCAGAGTCTCCCAACATGCTCCCAGGCTCAGCTGGGATCTGGACGGAGGCACCACTGGGTGCAGCAACAGAACATCTCTTTCCTGCTCCCCAATTTGAGGGCTGTTTCACTTGGAAAGCTGACAGCTGCTGAAAAGGGGAGATCAAACACAGAACAAGGAAATCCCAACTGTGCTTACCAAAGCATGGCCCTGTTACAAATACCACACAGCTTCTCAATTTACCTTGGACCTTTAGTTATCTGTTTTTTAGTTTCACTGGTTAGACACCCAGCCATTCTGTTCCTTTAATTCCACAGATACAGATCTTGTGTTTATATGCACAGCTTTAAAACTGCCTAAAAGAAAAATTAGTTATGCAGCTAACTAAGCAGGCTGTTGTGCCCTGCTTGTTATCAAAGAATGGAGCAGGAGCTAATAGAAATCACTTCACCTACATAAACCCCATCAAAAATTTAAACTGCTTATTTAAGATGATGTTTTAAAATGATTAAAAACTTAAACTGAGTGTGATGATTATCAGAAGCCATGTATAAATACAAAAGCCAGTTTTTACTTTCATTATTAACACTGGGCCACGCTCTCCCCTCTGCTCAAAATCTCCTCACATTATTTGCATTTTAGAAAACACAGTTTCAAGCATCATAAAAAGAAAGAATGCAAGTTATATTAATCAAATTGTTTCAAATTTTAATAAAGATCCATCTTTGTTGTGCAACAGTTTCTCGGATTGTATGACAAAACACAAGAATCATTTTGAGTGAGACTACATAAAAACATTTGAACAGGTCTGAGGAAATCTGCACTTGGAGAAGACTGAGTAGAAAAGCCCAATTTTAATTAAGATCTAGAGGATTACTCAGAGCATTAGAGAACTCTTGCATAATTTCCCCCTTCAGTTAAAGGAAAGTTTTTCAGAAATATGAAGCACCTCTAATCTCAAGGCAATAATTGAAAATTAGAAGTTCTTACCATCTTCAAAAATGCAGCCAGATCAGTATTTACTAAACAAAATTTAATTTTACAATAATGAACTATTAGCTCATCAAAATGAGATTGATTCCTAACACTGGGACCTGGCACTGTAGCTGCTCTGTAAGACAGTTGTCATCTCACTCAATTGTTTCCTAACTTATTGGATGAAGCAAATAATGCAACATTTCATGGTTGGTACTGTTTTATTGTCTAATATTGATTAAAATATTTACATTCCTACTTTTTAATCCACAGTTTAACACTCATACCTATGGCTTTTACTTTTATTTTTAGCACATCTTTGTGTCAAGTGTCAGAATTTCACTTCAAAAAAACCCCCAGGAACCTGATACCATATAGACAAGTCTTCTCTATGCTTAAACAGTCGCTTTTAAAAATGAAAAATTTATAAAAGAGGAGTCTGGTGGTAGGATGCTTTTTTCCAGCTCATGTTTACCACAGATTCTACTGGGCTTTTCCTATTTTAAAGTGTCCCTTTTAAAGTGTCCCACTGCCTCCATGTGGAATCCGTTTTCTCCCTCAACCCCCCTCCCCCCCAATCTAAACTGAATGCAAAAAATCAGTAGCTGACAATTTTAAGCAAAAATATAAAGCACTATAACATTACCTACATTGCCTTTAACTGCACTAGGTTCTTGAACACTCTAGGAGCTTTGTAGAAGTTTAATCAGTCAGTGTTGAAAAGGCACAGGATTTTTGTGCTCCAGACTTCCATGATTTTTCCCCAGCCTGGAAGTTCAGAAGTACCAGGTTGATAGAAAGCTTCTCAGATTAAAAGGAAAGCAAGGATTGCTGTTAGGACACAGCACTGCTGTTGGATGGCAAACAGTTTGCCTAGAAAATTCACAGGTACCCAATTGGCCATTTACATTAGAACCCACCACATTTTAACTAATTCTTCTGCTGCAGACACCCTGCAAGTCTGTAACAAGAACTTGATTCTATGGCAAGAAGAAAAGAGGTCAAATTACTTTTATATATACCTGGGCATGGTATAACAGTGATACAGGCAATTCATTATTAAAACCCTAATAAAGCTGTCCATCTCTGTGGTAGTTTCTGTTCCTTGGTACTACATGAATGGGAAAGTTATTTCTCATGTATAAGAGATATTTAGTTGTACATGAAGAAAATTAACTTTGGTCCACTTGTCCAGCTTCCTAAGGACAGCATATTGGAAAGCTGGTCACTGACGGTGCAAAAACCAATGTAGAAATTAACAAAAATAATTTGGTATTTCATTCCTAAACCTGCACAATGCAGTTATTTATCCTAGTCATCCACCTTTTCATTTTGTGTGTCCACTAACTGTTGAGTTTTTAAGTCTTCAGCTTGTTCATGATCTTCCTCATCTGCATCTTCTACTGGACTAGGTTCCTTCTCTTCTGCTTCTCCTTGATCAACATTTTCATATTCTACTTGCTCAAGGTCTGTTCCATCTATAAGTTCTGCCTGTACTTCTTCCATTTGTATTTGATTTACATGCTCAACATGTAACTGCTCCACATGAACCTCAGCACCTTGTTCAGTCTGAATGTGTTCAACTTCCAAGTAACTAATTTGTACCTGTTCTTGCAGTTCATCTATCTGTGTGCCTTTCACTTGATTGTCCTGTATGAGATCCTGGTGCATCTGTTCCACAGTTACTTGTGCAGGATCCACTTGTACCTGAATTACTGGTAGCACATGGACTTGCTCCACTTGTTCTATTATAGTCATTGACGTTACTGGTTCTGCTTCCACAGCTTCCACTGGAAGAACTTCTTCTGTCACTATTCGTTCTGAAATATTGTGCATGTCTTTGAGGTGCCTTCTCAGCTCACTGCCTTGCATAAACCACAAATCACATAAGGTACAGTGGTTGGGTTTGTCACCTGTGTGTATTACCAAGTGATCTTTAAATTGATCCCAGCTGTTAAACACGCTGTTACACACCTGAAACAAAGATACAGTATGTTAAACAGTGCCAACTGAAATATGAGAAAGCATACCATGTATTTCACATCACGGCTTTACACAGGGCAGCTTCTTGCTACTTGGATAAAAAAGAAAAAAAAAAAGAGCATGTTAGAAGTCAAAGCTGTAAAGACAACTTTGATTGCACAGAATGCCTGCTCTGTGTGTGTGTTTCTTAAGAAACTGTCACTTTGAGTTATACATACACAGGATACGTACAGAATTTATGGATCTGTGCAGCATTTGACCATTTTCTTAATTTAAGCTTATCATGTGAAATTCACATACAGGATCATGCCCCAATAAAATTCTGGTGCTAGAATTTTGGGTGGAAAGCTATTTACATAAAAATACTGTATGATGAAACTATAACACAAACTGTCCTTTTCCTAAAGTTCTAGATGCAGTACCACTAGCCAGCTTTTCCTCATCAGCTTTCATTTGTTCATAGCATTGAAGTTTAACTGGCTAGACTAAACTTTCCCATTTTGCCATTTCAAATATATGCAAAGAGTGATTTCAGCAAATAAAGATCTCTGAAAATTTCATCCCTTAAGTCTCTTCCAGCTGAAAGTGCTGCCTACACTGCAGATGCACTGTTTTCAGAAAGCGCTTGAGCATACTTTTTCCCTTAGCTGGCACTGAGGTAAGCACCCTGAAAATGATACACAAAGACACTGTAGACATGGATGAGGTGCCAGGATGGATGAGATAGAGGATTGGGATAGAGTTGTGCTTGGGGTAAAGAAACAGGCTCAAGAGTCTTGTCCATGTTAGTGTTCTTGGCTGTAGAAAGAAGCAAAGAACACAAGTTTCAACACTCCTTCACTATCAGCAAATGTTTTTAAAACAAAGTGTTCCATCTCCTCCTAATTTTCAGCAATAAACACAGAAAGATAACAGAATATCTGACAGGGATTAACCCAAGGAACAGGTTTGTGAAATGGAGCCAAGTATCACCACTTTGCTGTTGAAGTTTGATAAAACCAAGCTAGTGATGCATTCCCCCCACCCCTAGCTTGCACTTCAGAAAGAAGGAAGCTGCATTTACACTTTTTAAAATACCAAGCTTATAGTCAAGCATTCAAAATTAGTTAGTCATTACATTGAGGCAATGACTATCACTAATGCCTAAGTACATGATTACCGTTCTTGCCATAAACCTTGGCCTAACTCAGTACACAGAATACACAAAAAGCACCAGAAGTGCTCATTGAGCAAATGCAATTTTGTTTTCTCCTCTTTGTTCAGTGAGCTAAGATTTTGTTTATTGATCACTATTCAGACTTAGTTCTAGAATTAGAAAGGTTTATGAAAAATTTATTTAAGAACTATTGTAGTTGCTGAAGGCTTAAGAAACGTCAATCCATATTCACAACAGCTGTGAAAGAAAGAGATGGTATCATTTTAGAAACAGAAAGCTATAAACTAAAGCAATTAAACTGAAGGGTTGCAGAGACAAAATAGTATTTTCAGTTTGAAACTATTAAGTACAACTGTATCATACAGTAGTTCTTATGTTCAAGACCTATAGACTTAAATTTATTGTTAAGACAGTTGCACTCACAAGGACTAACTTCAGAGTAGCATAACAACTAAATGATGCAACAGCACCAGTTAAACTTCTGGTTAAACGATTTGATTAACAACACGAAGAACTCATTTATCTCCTACTGTGTTCACTACTTTCTATGAATGAGATCACCCTCTCTTTTGAGACAAATAAAGATGATGTCCAGCAATTTTCTTCAGTATGCAACCCAATTTAACCTCAAAACATAGCTATTCTGTGAACTGAATGAGCTGAGAGTCTTAAGGAAAAAGAAAACAAACCCCCCCAGAACATTTGTGTTCTTTTTAAGACTGTAACAGTGCTGGTACAGCAAAACAGTAAACAAAAGTCCTACAGCCAGTCTCAGTTCTCACATTTCTGGCTTTTGAAAGCTGATTATTAAAAGCTAAGTAATATTCTTCCGAACAGCTTTTAGAACGTCAGTTACAAATAGCGTCCAAGTATCTCAGCTATCCATTTTCAGTATTTATGTTCACTTAAGAGACACTACAGATTGTCATTATGAGTTGGACTGACTTTCCAGACAGAGTCAAGATACTGGGTATCAAACAGAAGAACAATAAAATAGGAAATAAAATAGTACTTTGCATTTTGGACTTTAGTGAAGCATGCTCACAAGCAGGAAAGGCCTAGGTCAGTGCATCAAGAACCTTGAAAAGGAAGCAGAAAGATCAGTAAAATGCAGCTAAACACTTACCTACCCACAAGTATCTCTATGATTAACAAAGCGTTATGAAGCTCCACATGTTAAATGGAACTACCTAGATATAAGAACTTATCTGCCTCTTATAGTTGAATGGAATCCGTACAGTTATTTTACTAGAGTGGGTTTATGTCTCCAAGAACTACTTCGCATTGCCTTTCCAGCTCAGTATTCCCACACTTCCTCAACACAGGAAGCAAGTAACTAGCCTCAGACCCTACTTCCACTACTCACCTGACATTCATACAGCTTCTTTCTTCCCTTTTTAGCTCCAGCTCCAGACTGACAGGCTGTCAAGTGACATTTGAGTGTGCTATTCCTAGCAAAACGTTCGTGGCAGTTTGGACATTCAAATGGTTTCTCACCTAGTAAGACAGGCACAGGGATTTATAAGTATATATGAAAGAGCCAGTTTTCTGTCAGCTTTCCGTTTTTCACCTCTCCCCTTTGTGTAGATTGAGAAATATGCTATAAAGACTTGGGGGAAAATATTTTAAGAGGTGGCCAACTAGATTATTCTACAGAATAAGAGAAAGACATTTTATATAATCTTTACTTATGTAAATAAAAGGGCAAACCTAATGTGGAGTCAAAACTCTCATTTAGAAAAAAGACAATTTAACATAATTACAGATGCCATTTAAAGTACAGTTAGGTATTTATGGAACTTAGAGAAATAGCTGCTATTTCATTAAAATATTTTACAGAATAGCAATATATTCTGACTTAATATTTACAGTTAAAGACTCAGCTTTAGTAATTATACAGTCACCTGTTATTCAAGAAGGATAAGTTTTATTTTCAAGAATTATAACTCAGCTTATGCTTGAGAGTTCTGTTTTCGTGAAGCTGAGCTCCATAAAAAGCTGACAACTTGTTTCTCTTCCCCAGTGTCATCCAACCATTAGTTTAGTCTTACCAAGTGAAATCTGCTCTCATTCTGAGAGGAGATTGTCCGATATAGTGCTGGTCCTTTAAAAATCTTACAGATACAGGAAAGAGATACCCCAAAATAAATGCTTTTTAACCCCCCAAAAGAAATTCAGAGTTCTTCATAAAAGTACACACAATGATTTTTATTTGCCTAATATGTAGGAAACACCAATTAATTCATCTGGTACCATAAAGATACTACATCAGTATTTAAATTGAGTTTAGAGAGAAATATTAGCAGACCCAGCTATTTTTTTTCCACTAAAATACCTAAGGAAGAAGTGTATCAAAGGAGTTTCTTGGCAGCATTTATTCAAGGTATGCAAACCATTTATATGTCCATTTATTCACTTCTATGGATGATGATATCTGCAGTTTGAAGTACACTTCCCATAAAACTTAGATTTACCACAGAATGGCAAAGACTTCGATTAAATTTTCGTAAGTTTATATTTTTTGTATATAGATTAGCGCAGATAGAGTTGATTAGTTTGGCAGCTTGGAACACAAACTCCTTCACTTCCATCTTTGCTCATGTGAGCACGCGCACCCTTCATAAAAGAGAAATATATCTGTATCTATCTATCTATCATACACATCAATCAATCTATCCATATGTAATCAAAAAGGCCTGGTTTTGAGAAGTATTCAGTCTAAATTCCCAGTCAAATCAGAGGGAATCAAAGTTGTTCAGCGTCTCTTTCTGCTAGGGGATACAAGCTTTGTAAAATACCAAGATTAGGCAAGCATATACAGAGCAGTAGCTTCACTCTAAGAATAACTTTTATACAAGTAAATTGTTCTTGTGTAAGAAGAGTTAGAGCTATTGACTTCAATGGAGATACATTATTTAAGTGCAGCCTTGCAGAATTTGTCCTCCTGTGAGTTACTTACGATTTTAAGTGAAATCTCATTCATTCTCATAATGGGGAAAAAGATAATCATGAGATCAGGCCAAAAWGCCTCCCTCTTTATAAGCCAGGGAGATGATGTTGTTAATACTTTCAGAGTTACGTGATATTCAAGGCAATTGTCTTGGAGCAAGCCACCATCCAGCCAGGGACATATTTATTCTATTCTTACTCAGATTCTTAGAGAGTCAGAAGCTGCTTAAGGCTCTGTATACATGTGTTCGAGAAAGAAACTCCCTGGTTCTCCTTTCTACTTTCTTCTATTGAGACAAGAGAAAAAAAATAATGGCAATGTCAAATTATATCAAACGTGATTACCCACACTGGTAGGTTGTCTTTCTGCACCATTTCTTCATCATTTGCTACTTTCAGTTTATTGCTGGTCTTGTAAATAAGCAGCAACAGGATCACACATGCTGTAGGCCATTTTATCCTCGGCCTTTTAATTTTACTTTAGTTTTCAAGCAACGTCACCCAGAATTCAGAGCTTAGAAAGCTTTTGGTTCAATAGGAGTTTTTTTTCCCCTGCATTTCCTGTGATGTGCTAAATTGCTTTGTCCCCAGAATCCTTTGCTGCAACAGTAACCAACATGTGGTGATATTTGGTTTACTCTGGTAATCTACCGCAAACTTTTCTCTGAAAAAGACTTCTCTAAGTACCTTTACTTGGCTTGGTCATAACAGAGAAACACCCCCTCCTTTATAGGGGATAATGATTCTTTAAAGCCTTTTTATAATGGCTACTTTTATGTGGCTATTGGGAGTAGACAGGATACAGTGTCGTATATCAATACCCAGGAGTCCCATACACAGATGCAAAGAAGTTCTAATTAGAAGGCTTTAACAACAAAAACAAGCTGCAAAAGAAGAGGGCTACTATCCTCTATTAAATTCTTCCTGATGACTCATGACTGACATTAAAAACATCTGGAGAATCAGGACCCACATATATTTTATATTCAGAGTTATTTATATAATGCTCAGTACTTGTACAGATAGTACAAACTTTTCAATGAGATGAAGTAGCATGTTAACCTCCCATATTACAAGGAAGGAAGAAGGCGCATGAGTCATTTTGTACTCAAAAGATGCTATCCAGATTTTAAATAACAAGTCTACTACAGTTGATAGAAATATTTTGCTGTGTCAATTAACAAATGAACAAACAAACAAAAAAGTTGTAGGTGAGATAACCAAAGCAATAAGGAAACTTTCAAACAAGCTGGTACAAGAGAAAGTTGTTAGGTGGGTAATTTATGCCTAATGCATTGATAGGAGTTTGCCCAGAAATCCTCCAAACCATATTCCATTAATAAGCTCACAATTCAGATCTCATTTCAACAGAAAAATGCATTAATAGAATTGTGAAAATAAAAGCAGCTCCTCAGTTAAATATTTTAAGAAGTAAACATGCCTCGAGAACTGATTAAAAAAAAAAACACTTTAAAATTTAATACACTTGGGAAAGAAGCATCATTAGGGCTTTCTTTTAAAAAGGTGCCTATTTTGAACAGCTTAAAAAAAAAAAGTTAAATATATAAATTGCCACAAAATCTATTCCTTACAGTTTATATGGGGGCGGGGGGGGGGGGGAAAATCAACATTTTAGTTTAACTARAAGCMAAATTTTGCTAGCACCGTTAATGCTCCTGTGTTTCTCTTCAGCATATTTTCTACTTCACCAAAACATGCGAAATGCTGGAGCCAAAGCCACAGGTACAGGAATAGTGCTCTTACCTGTATGCTTCCGAAGGTGCTCTTTAAAGTGTCCAAAGTGGTCAAACTGTTTGTCACAGTACTGGCATATATGTATTTTTTTGCCAGGTCTTTGCTTCTTGCTGGCGCCACCTTCATCAAGGTGGTAACAGGTGAGGTGCTGTTTCAAAGCACTCTCTCGTAGGTACCTTTTATTGCATATGTCACACTTGTAACTCTCAGTAGAGTGTGTTTTCATGTGTTCCTTAAAATGGTAAAACAATTTAAATGAACGGTTACATTTCTCACAGTGGAATAAATTGTTCACGTGTGACAGCTGAAGTTCCACAATTTCAATACCTTCTACCTGTTTGCACGAGGGATCAGTTGCACTGTCACTTTCTTCTTGGATCTGGCATTTTCTCTCTCCCTGACGATACTTGCTGGTGATATCTGCCAAAAGAGCCAAAGCCGATTCATCCGAGGTACCAGTAGTCTGTATGTACTTTATGGATTGCTCTGCAGAAGCCACTTCTTCAAGTGTTTCAATGCTGTCATCTTCCACTTCAATTGTTCCTTCAGCAATCTCAACCTCAATTTCAACAGGCTCTGATTCTGCAGATGGCAATGTTTCTGTGATAACATTAGAGGTTTCAGCTATCTTCCTCTTTTTCGGTTTATTTTTACCTTGTGTTTGATTTGATTCTAAGGGTGATGAATTTTCTTTGTTCCTGTAAAGCATTTGCATAAAAATGGTTAAGATCCACCAGCACTTACCTATCAATTCCTGCCTGATACTGAACTTCTGCATTAAACGCTTTCTAGCCGTTTCTCAAAGGAGCTGAATGATGAAAGACCACATAATCTGCTTGCATTTCAGAAGGTAATTTGTCCTAATCTATATTCCTTACAGCTGTAAAACAGCATGGTTAAAGGTGTGGAGTCTCTGACACGAGGTTACTAAAGCATTTTCAAAAGCTCTGCTTAAAAGATAAACAACACATCAAAGAGAAAGACCAGTTAGCCTAATGACATAGGTTTGTCCAAGAAACTTGTGAAATTTTGCACTTAGGAAGAAAACTTCCCTGAAGGGAGGAGTTCTTTGGCCTGCCTTCTCATAAATGAGATTCAAGTCCTTCCTACACTATTCACCTTCTTTTTTCAAGCCCTGGAGAGTATACGATTGCCCAAAGTGCCCATGGCTTGTTAGAAAAACAAACAGCTATGACTTCAAACAATGCTTATAATCACACCTCATACTTCAGAAAAGTACACAGCTGACTGCTGAGGTGAGAAAAACCTTCATACTGGGATGAGGAGAGAGTCAATTTCTTCAATTTTCTGGGCTTAAAAACTCCAGCTCTCTTCCTCCTCCTGTTCAAAAAAAAAGAATCTATAGTTCTATAGATTATAGAAATAATTCTAATCAAAAAATGGCTTGCATGTGTGTTTGTTGAACAAAACATTTGTTTCCTCATAACTTAAGAATTACAGCATTTACTAGTGATGGACAACAAATAAACTGCATAATGTTACACGACAGTGGGAAATAATTGCAGGCTGGACAGTTTAGCTCCATGGGCTGATCTGGATCCCAGTTCAACAGCTCCACCAGTGTGCACTGACTCAAAGTGATACTGATTAAAACACACTTTTTCAAGTTTCTTTTCAATTTCTCAAGTGAACAGAAAAGCTCTGGTTTTTTTTTTTTTGGTTTCTCCCCTCACTCAAATGAAAAAAAAGATATTTTGATGCTACCAGGCTTAATCTTGATAATGTCCAAGAAAGGGGGAAGAAGGAAAGGGAGGATAAGAGGATAGGACCAGAAACGTACAATCCTATATCTTTCCTAGATAGGAAAAATAAAACGAACAAACAAAAAAGCAAAAAACCCTACATGCTTTTTCAGCTCTGCTGGCAATCCACAGAGTAAGTACTTAAAAATAAACACTGATGTTGAAAAAAAATCAAATTTCCAGTGTACCATGTTATGGAGGTTTTTAAACAAAATGTTAGTTGGCGCCACTACAGGAACTCTGACCCAGTGCTGTTCCCTTGGCTAATGTGTTTATGGGGAGATAAAGAAGAACCAACAGCCTTTCCTTAAGCTCGACACAAAGGCATCTCAGAAGGTCTAGAAAAGACAGCAAGGATGACTGTAAGGCCAGGAACCATTTATTGCCTCTCCCTCTGCTTTCATGATGGAAGAGCAGTACAGCATACAGAAGGAATGAGGACATTACAATATTCTGTGTTTAAGAGGGAAAGGAAAGGAAAGGAAAACAGCATAATGGGAATCGCACCTGCTTTTCTCAGGTTGTGGTCTGGTGACAGAGTACAGTTCCTGGCATTGGATAGAAGGTGACACAGCAGTATTTGATTAAGTGTTGATCCAGTACAAAACTGATTATAACTATTACATCTGTTCAAGACATTTGGTAGATTAGTTTTGCACTGAGAAGCTTTAAGATCACTGCCTATTCTCTCACAAATGGCAGAAAGCTATGTGAAATCAAAACATCAGCACAAACTCAATGCAGATTAATTACAAGACACACCCTGTCACTGTACACCCAGCAAACTTGCTCCGAATCAGGTATGGGCAGGGACCTGGTATTAGTTACCACAAAGTCATAGCCTACAATATCTGCAACATCTGCTAGCCATGTCACTTGCCATTGAGTTCCAGTCCAAAAAATGTGACATTAATTTTTTAACCTCTATAATTTCTACTCGTACTTTACTGTAGAAGGGTTTATGGTCCCACAGAAGTTTAGGAGGCTCCAGGATAAGAAACAGTGCTGCAATACTGGCAGCCAGCTCTGGTAAAAAGATTCCTCAGACACTGCATTTCAGTGTTTAAGAGGAAAGAAAGACCTATGAGTTTACCTGATTTCAAGTGCTTTGATTGCTTCTAACATCTGTAGATACTCAGCTGCTTTCCAAACATCATTTGCCTCTTCCTCACCTTGGACCATTAGTTTTGCTGTATAGGTGAACTCAATTAGGTGACGAAATGCCATGTTACTTACACCTGTTTAGAAGCAAGAAAAACAACAGTTTCAATCAGCAGTTTCTCAGTCTTATCTGACTGACAAGTCTTGCACTCTTGCCTACCCTGCATTATGCTCATAATACTTTGGCTGCCCATTTCATGAAGCTGACACTCTTGAAAGGCTCTTGTTGGATTAAGAAGTTTACTACAGAAACATGGAAATCTGGAAAAAATCTACAGAGCCAAGCCACTAAGATGATCATAAAGGAAGACTAAAAAATCCCACAAAAATCAAAGACCATTCATTTAAACACAAAAAATATCATCTCTGTCTCAAGAGACCTCTGAGCAGCAAGTTACTGGAGGCTAAAGTGCCTTACCAGGCAAGTGTTGCTCCATATCTCTCCTGTTCTTCACCCCACCAAGGCATCTGCCACTGACCACCACTGGGGGTCTTTTTGGTCTGACCAGTATGGCTGTTATCAAGGAAAAGGTTGATATACTGGGCTGTCCTAAAAACATACAGGGACTGCAACCTCTATTAGGAATATATAGGAAAAGAGAGAGCAATTCCCCTTCCAAAAGATTTTATTTTATTTGTAAACGTTTTCTTCAAGGGTAGTTCTTCCAGTGGCAATAGCTGCCTGAGAACAACTCAAAAACTGATATTCAGAAAGCTAAGTATACAACCAACAATGCACATTAGTCTGTACCACCAATACTGCATTAATTTCCAGACTGAATACAGAACTGTAAAGGTTTTTATTTGCATAAATCAGATTACCTTCTATCTCCACCAAAGGCTCCTGAGTGAAGTCTTGAAAGAATTTGTAGAAGAACTGGCTACAGGCAGCAAGAACTGCCTTATGAGCTTTGAAATGGTGACCTAGAAAGAGAGACATAAAATTTCAGTTTAGGATAATACCTTTCTTATTCACAGTAAAGAACAATCACAGATGCAGAATAGATGCAGAAAAGAGAATGGCTGCAGAACCTAGGCTACAAGTCCATTCTAGAAGCACAGTCACTTAATGTAGCTCCTTGCAGCATGGGATACTATTGCAGGTAGTCTGTCTTTTCTTGTGCAAAACCTTGCTCACATCACTGACCTTGCTGAAGCTCTGCAACTCAGTCAACTGGACTAACTCACTGCAGAGTCTCTCTCTTTTCAGATATTTAAGCTATGGGAAATTCCTGTGAGAATCTTTTCCCCTTGCTATGTTTTAGGCTCAGCTCTCAGGTTTTATCCAGGTTCTCCTCTGTTTCTACTGTGCTTACAGACCAAAACATTTCACCACCACTTCAGTCAGCATAGACACCCTTGCAGTCCTGCTCTGCCCTTCCCGTTTTCCAGGTTGGGCATTCCCCATCGCTGTGCTGCCTTCTCCTGGGCACAGACATGAACATTCATAATGCTCCACAGGAAAAAGGTACAACAAGCAACCTCGACAACCTCAACTACAGAGCTGCACAAGAAAATAGCTTTGCTCACCACAAAGATTTGTTAATGCTAGAGCAGGAGCAGACACCCAGAATAAGTTTTGAGCAAGCGTTACTTTTCTGGACTCTATCACCATAGTTTCAGTAGTAATCTTTTCCCAGTTTGTTTCCCTTTTTCTAATCTAGGACCTTTTCCCCCCCAAGGGAGTTCCTGCTATTCTTTTGAGAGTCAGCTGGGTTTACTCCAGCTAAATCTGTCCTGGTGGACACTGCCTATCGTTCCTTGAAGGGCTCATCCATTCTAAGACATCTTCAGGATAAGATAAGAAATAGCCTTATGTAATATATTAAATACCTCCTTTCCTTACGAGATAAAAGGAGACAGAAGATGCAAGTGCTCATTAGGCTTATATTTATGTCTCTAGAACGCATAGAAAAAGAAAGTTGAATTCTTGTACCCTATTTTAACTCTACATTAAAATAGTGTGCAGATACCAGAGAAACAAATAGGCAATCTTCTTTCAAGCTTAACAACAAAAAAAAAAAAGTTTGTACAAGTTCTCTGCATGCAAGTAGTTGGCTCAAGTTAGGGAGATATATTTTAACAATGTTTTGGAAATACTTAGACAACATCTTAAATATAGTACAGCAGTTTCAAAGTGGGCTTCTATCTGAAAATACTTAGCCCCGTGTTTGGAAAAGCAGAAGCACTCTTATTAACCACTGCTGGAGACTGTTCACCCCAAGGTTTTAGAAGGAAAGAAGGAAGTCTGCATGCAACTTGCAGACCTGTACACAGCCAGGAGGTGGGTGTTTAAAAAAAAAAAAAAAAAAAAAAACCACCCACCCACCCACAAAACAACACACCACACAACACAGCCCAGTTTGACAGCTGACCTGTGGAAAAAAAAGAAATGGACAGCTTCCCAGCACAGCTTTCAGAGTTCTCTGTATACCAACTGATTCATAGGCCTATACGTACCATCTACAATCAGAGTGATATCTGTGAACTGGTCCTGCTCACGTTGTTCATTCAGTCTATCCAAAATAACTTTATAATGTTCTGGGAACTCCTGGATGCATTCCATTGTTTCTTCAGCTTCCATGGCAAAAGGACTGGTCTACAAAAGATATTAGCAGAATAAGAATACTGTGCCACTTGGTAAATATTATGCACAGTCAAATTAGTATACAAATATGAATTAGCTAGAATTTTTAATAGACTAACAGAAACCAACAGAAACACGGAATTGTTTGCCTGATTTTAGCTAGCAGGTAGGACATACTAGGGTTAACAAAGTAGAGTACAGCCTTATTTATATACAAAGACCAGTCAAACTCTTGGTCAATACACAATTTCTTTCTTCTACCAATTCAGCAGAGACCCACCTTCCTCAAAGCAGATAACGTCTGGATGTAACATCTTCACAGCTAACTATTCAACAATATCTCAGCAGCATGTCAGAATCTTTATACAGTTACTTCATGTGATTCTAGCAATCCACTTGATGGAGGAGTAGTTCTTAAAATTTTCAAATTTAAGCCACGTTTTGTATTTAGTTAACACAAGATGGTTACTTTCTTTAAATAAGAATGTACTAAGGCAGCACTTCCCAGCTACTGAGTACACAAGAATTGCCAGGGATTTAAAGCACTGTCACACCAAAGAGCAAGAAACATCTTATTCACCCAGCCTCCTTATGCTTCTCCCCCCAATGTCAAATATTCTTTCCCAACCTTTTGAAAGAGGCACACAAATCATAGGTTTATAATCTGACAGTCCTTCCTCCCTTATTATACAATAAATATAGCTGGGGTTGGGATTTGTGGAGGTTCTCAAATGAGATTAAGCAAAACCTCTGTGCCGGTGGATGAGACGCAGATGTTAGTCTGCTGCTTATGCAAAAGAACCTCTGGGGAAGAGTCCAGACACTTGAAGGAAAGCATTTCACCAGTTAACTCTAGGCAAAATGACTTCGGATCTGCACAGCAGCACTTCAACTCCCACATTCACGTGGCTCTCACACTGAGAACGCCTTAGAAAAAGCAAAGACATTTCAGAACTACATTAGCACAATTTCTTTTCAGTCTAACTCACTTTGAAAAAAAAAGTGGTTTCTGAGAGAAAACAGTAATTAGGCTTGAATTAGGCTTAAATACGTGTGAGAAATACCCTTCCCTATACTGTTTTACTTAGTATGGACAAAAGGAGTTTCATGAACCTGCTAAAAAGCAAAGGGAATGACAAGCTGAAAATTAGGAGAGCAGCTAGCATTAAACCAAACTGACTACAGAGAAGGAAGTGTTTAGTGTGGCAAATAAGCCGATAACTTTAGAGTGCCAGAAGAAACATCTGAGCTGATGCTTGCTAACTCCCCAGTGCGGCTGTTTAAATTCTGCCTCACTTCCAGCACACATACTGGTATACGGTGTTTGATGGAAGCAGAGAGGAGAAAAATCACCAGGTTACAATAGTGCCAAAGTACTTCTTTATGGCTAGCAACATCAAGTAGAGGAAACTGTGGAACTCCTATTTGCAGCACAAGACAGATTCTTCCCTGTATCTAAGAAAAATTGTCCCATGGAGCAGAGTCATTTTGCCAAGGGTGGGGGGGGAGGGAGAGGGAAGAGCAGAAGCACTTGCTTATGGAAGTCTAGTTCTACCTGTTATCAGTACTTTGTCAAGTGGATGCCAAAATATACGTCAGGCTCTTAAAGTGTGCAGAGGAGACCAGCCTGGGGGAAGGGGGTGAGGGGGAAAGGCGAGATGGAAGTGAAAGAATGCTGTTCCTCCTGTTTTCACTTCATTTCTGTTACAGTGAGCCTAAGATGACCAGCAACTCCTGCCTTTCTTTTATCATCTGGTGTCCCCCATAGAAGTCTCATGCGGGAAGTTGTCAGTCATTTACTTCATGGTTTACTTCATTGTTTAATTATGTCCATTTTTGACAAGTCATACAGAGATAGATGACTTGAAGTAAAAAGTGTAATTCCCTCAAAGTTAAATGAAACAAAATTCCCATCACCAAATCTTGTGATTTTCACACATCCAAAAGCAACTTACCTCCAAATCACATGTCTGTAGGGACAGTTTACAAAAAACTCAAAATAACAGAGCAATTCCCCCTTCCAAAACCCTAAGAAGTTTAGGTTTTTTTTCAGTGTTTTACAGAATACTTAAAAACCATTAATGATGAAGTACACAACTTGTGATAGGTAGATTTATTGTCCCGAGTTTACACAAAGCTGGTAGTTAAGTGTGAATTTATCACATATGTAAATACAAAAAGAAAAAAAGTACTTGTTACAGCATTACTTGTGTATTCTCATTTTAAACTCAGTGATACTGCAGAAAAACAACAACATAGCAGCATATGTTTAATGACAGCATGAATACTTTGAAGGCAGAAGTTAGCAATACAATATCAAGAGAGAGGAAAAAAAAAAATCGAGAAGTCAAGAAAGACAGGTAGAAGAGATCCAGTTAGCAGTTACAAGCAGGCTCACAGGTGCGTGATGTAAACTGTACTACTTGATTCTCTACCTAGATTTTCTTGGAAGACTCAATCAACTACTGACCTGACTTAATCTTATCAGCTTGTGAAATCACATGAATTTCACATGAAATGCATAAAATTTACAGTCTGTTCTTAATAACTACTTCAGTGAAGCCATATTACTACTACCACACTCCTGAACCACAACGGGAACTCCTCTTGCCTTAGGCACTAGACAAGACATTACCTTTGCCTACACGGACTGCATAGGAAGGCAGGCAGGCAGAGGGCTGTGACAGCAGCCAGGCCGAGCAGGGGCCCAGCCACAGCCATCTCTTTGCAGGCAGCTCAGGAAAGCAGAACCTGAGGGGGCTTTTGGAGGATGACAAGCAAACAGTTCTGCTGAAAGCAGCTCCTCTGCATCAGGAGCAGAAGGGAAAAGTGAAGCATTCTTCTTCTAAAATCAAAAGCAGCGCAAGGGGCTACCTCACGGACTGGGCAGCTGGCATCTGGCTACCGCAATAAGCCTGCCCTCAGTGCTCCGCCCCGTAGCACCTCATTAGCGCTGCTCTCCCATTCCCACGCGTGCTTTGCTACGTCCAGTTCAGCAGTGCCACAACGCCAGGGCGAGGATCTCGCGCGCGCCCGTCGCATGCAAAGACACCGGCTGCCCAGGGAAGAGGCGAGCGGCCGCCCGGCCCCGCCGCGGAGGGCGGAGGAGGGGAGGCCGCGCGGCCCCGAGCGGGGCGGCCCCGGCCC
>NW_020448274.1:1479873-1575436 GCF_003343035.1 Apteryx rowi
GCCGAGTCCCGGGAGCGCGAGAAGGCGGAAGGCCTAGCGAGCGCCGAGTGCCCGCGGGGCACGGATGCTCCGGGAGCGGCGCGGGGGGCCGCCGGCAGGCGCGAGTATCCCGAGGGGGCGCCCCCGAGGCGAGGACTGGGCCGGAGCCGGCCCGAGCCGTGCGCTCAGCGGCACCGCCGGCTCGTTAGTCGTTATTACGTCATCAAAGCGCGCATTAAATCGATCCCTTTTCAATTCCCGGCCGGGCCGCGCCCCGGCGGCGCGCTCGCCCCCGGCGTGGGGAGGGGGTTCCGCCAGGTACTTACGGCGAGGAGCCCCTCGCCCCTCCGCGCCGGCTCTGCCGTTGCCGCTTCCTGCTCCCCAGCACACCGAAAAGCGGGGCGGGCGCCGGCCAATCGCGACTCGCATTCCCGGCCTGCACCACGCGGCGGAAGTGACGGCCGCGTCACCTTTAACACAACAGGACGCGCGGGCGCCGGGAGGGCGGGACTAGCCGGGCCGGTGCATGCTGGGAGTTGTAGTCTCGGGGAGGCGCCATGGCGCCGCTGAGGGTGCGCGGCGGGGGTGGCCGCTGGGGGCGGCGCTGCCGTAGGGAGCCGCCGCCGCGGCCGGGCGGCTCGCTGGGGAGGGCCTCTCCGGGCGTAGCTTCCCCAGGGTTCGCACCAGCACCCGCGCCGCCGGCGCCCCCCGCGGAGCAGCGAGTGTTCGTGCGGCGCGGCGGAGCTTCAGGAGCCGGTGGCTACGTCGCCATTTGGCGCAGTTCGGGCCCGCGGAGCCGCCCGGCGCGGGGGGGGAGGCGGCGGCTGCCCCGTGCTGCGCGGCGGGAGCGGCGGGCAGGCGGCCCGCGATGTTCCTCCCCGGGCGGGGGCAGCGCCGGGTTCAGAACATGAAAGAAAAATGCAATTAAATGCGTTATTAAAATAAGATTAAACACTGCCGTTTTTCCCAGATCTCAAGTCTGCTTTCATCAGTCTCATAAAGGAGCCAACAAGCCTGTGCAAATCAGCGCTGTAATCACAGGGGCTGCAATACTCGACTGTCCTTACCATAAGATCAAAAAAACCCCAACCTCTTATGTACGTGTATTTTGATTGTGGAAGCAAAATGCTTGTGTCTGCGCTTCCAGACCTGCTTTGGAAAGTTACGTTACTGCATTTTATGACAGTGTGGATGTTGCTTAGTGGGATCTGCCATAGTTCTCTGAAAATCAGAGCGTAGCAGGGCCTGGGAATACTTTTTGCCTCCAGCCTTCGAAAACATGAATCAGCGCTCACATGATCCTCCTTTTCAGCTCTTACTCCTCACTGGACCAACCCTCCTCTATGAAACAATCTTTTTTTTTTTTTTAGAGATATGTAAGACAGACACACCATGTAGTTTTTATTTTATAATTAAGCAGTATTCAAAATGAGTATCATTAGGTAGCATCAAAAATGTCTGCACTATATACCATATCCTGCAGTGACATTTTGCTCAGCAGTTTTAAGTGTTCCTTTCTGTGGTCTGGCTCTGTCCTGTATAGCTCTGAGCTCCCCACAACTCATCCATTAAATTGAGGAAGAAGAAAATAGCTGAGCAGCATCTAGCAACTCCAGCAGAACTGCTGGTTTATTTGGCTGAGATGCCTTAGGAAAAGAAAGCAGTGAGTCACCAGTACTGACTATAACCAGTCCCTCCAGTGTCATGTCAAATGTTGGCAACATGAAACTAGGATTTTTCTCCTAGGCCACCAATCTTCCTGGGCATCCGTAGTCAGCAGGGACTTCATGTGTTATCACCAAATGAAAACTTACTCATCCAAATAAGCCAGCGGAATAATTTAACTTGTCAAAACCAACACAATGATCATCCCTTTGAGAGCCATTACTTTATGTCAGTCATAACAACAAAAGAGCTGCCACATGCAATGGCTACATGTTCTTATGAGCTTACCCACATAATTGCTGTTAATGAACTTGTTTTATGAACTTTCTGAGCACTTTTATCCCTAGCACCAGATCTACATGATTTTCTTCACCCTGTTCCTCCTCCATTAAAAGGGCAAATGCCTGTGAAGTTGATGCAGCAGTCAGCACAGAAATCCTACAATAACAAATAAAATAAAGATTCAGTCAAGTTCATTTTAATGTTTTTATATAGTCTTTGTTAATACATAAATTCCTAAGTGTTTGTTCAGTGTTTTATCATACAGTAATACAGAAAGATTGCCAGTTTTATCAATGCTGATGGTTTGTAATAAAAAAGAAGATTAAAGTCCCTCTTATTTCCTCATGTTATTGCTCAATGGATTTGCTAATGCAATAAAGTTATTTTTTGTATTAGCAGGTCTGTTTAGACTATTCTTTTTGGTCTAGGAGTTGTCTGCCACACCCATTCTTGCTTTCTAGTATGTGGGAGTACATTAGGAATGTTGATGCCTTGTGCATTTAATAAGTATAAAGGTTCACTTTAAACCATCATGACTCTAATTTTTAGTTGCAGTACTGTATCTTGAATAGCTTGTAATTCAAATTGAAATAATGGTGAAGTTACCACTGTAGGACCAAAACACTGTACAACAATTAACAGTCTTTCAGTCTTTCCATTCCAACACCTTCTCATTATCTAGTCAAGGTTGGTGGTTTGCTTATTTTTCATCAATTTATGTTTTTTTCTGACCATTTGCTTTTTTTCCCTGACACCCCCAACATCTTTCATAGTGTTTATTTCTTTACTTTTTGCCTATGGCTTTACTCTTCTAATTGTTCTGTTGCAGGTCAGATGGGAGCAGACAACTCATAATTTGTCCGAAAGCTTTTCAATGATAAAATTAGACTGGCTGATCTATAACTTTTCAGATTCTGCTTTTCTTCTCTTAGAGATGGGTGCAGTGTTTGCCCAGAACTACCTCTGGGATTTGTGGGAGTTGTGTTACAAACCAATACAATTTATTTTTAAGTCTCAAAATAACCTGGTCTATAGTTCATTTATTTATGTGAGGAAAAAACTGTTAAGCAAACCACTTGTAGCATCCAAATGATCTTTATCCATATCCTTTCTATTCAATCCATATTAGCCATTTCTATGACTAATAACTCCCTCGGCTTTTTGCCTAATAAAATGTCACTTGCCTTTTCCACAGTCACCTCAGCTGCACTCTGGAGAAATCTGTATTCATTAAGGTAACCTGATAAAACTTCTGGACACAACATTCAGCTGAGAATAATAGCAAGCATAGGAAGAATAGGTGTTTCCTTCCAGCTACTGCAGTGGTGAAGAAGGCAGAGACCGTTCAGCCAGACTGAGTGTGTGCAGGCTCCCCCAGGGAGTGGCATAGAGCAGCAGAGAGCAACATGAATACTAAAGTAATCACAGAAAAGTGTCAATTACGCATTTCCCTTCTTTACTAAAAAACCCTCTTGTCTGAAGAAATGAAGGAATTAATAAAATGCAGATGTGAAACCAAATATTAAGAAGACCTGCTTATGTGCAGCATTGAGTAGAAACCATTTTCCAAAAGCAGCCGATTCAGATTTTAAGTGAAGGCCAAAAGGGACCATTGGATTATCTAGCCGAAGGCTATCCACCAACCAGCCTGTGACCTAGACCCAGCTTGCTGGAGGTTCCTGTCTGCCTACCCAAATGGTTTTGAAAGCTTTTTAGTGCACTTGTGCATGCCCAGATGTATGTCACCAGCACACTGTCCCTCATTATGACTGAGCGATTGACCCAAAGAGGTGCAGAATCCCGGTAACTATAATGGGGTCTTTTCGGGCTTCTTTTATAAAAAAAGTCTTACAAAATCAACTGCTCATCCGTGTAGTGATATCAATCATTTGTAGGAAATCTTTTCTGTATCAGAAGACTCAACACGTCTCCATTGTGCAGTGGCTCGTACAGTCAAGCCTAGAGCAAGCCAGATGTCTGCTATTATGCAAGAGAAAAACATTTCTACAGAGCCCCTTTGATGAGCATACAGAGTGAAACAGTACCAGTGACTGTTCAACTTTTTTTAAAGAAAAATTAAGGTGGTTGTGCCTCAGCCAGTGTGATAGAGAACCATTCTATTAATTCTCCTCATCCTGTGAACTATTTCAGGAGAGAAGGAAAGATATAAGTTAATGATAGTGAAGATGATAGTGATAATTATAAAATGCAACGCTTAAAAACTGTCATGTGCTGAACTCTGAATTGTTTGATGTTAAAAATCCTTAAATGGTACATCTGTGAGACAAAGATATCAGCTTGTTCCTTGGTTATCTTTAAGTTTTTGGAGGAAATGCACAGCTAGTACAGGATGTGCATTTTTTTGCTCAGTATTTTCTGCTGCCTTACAAACTCCAGGCCAAATCTGATCTGCTGTGGCATAACYTCACAAAAATCAGCTGACTAGTGAAATCAGTGGGATCAGTGTTTGTTGAATGCTGCAAGAGAGGAGTATTAAAATCTAGCCTTTTTATCCAAGTATTTTCTTTTAAATTATTCTAATTTTCTGGAAGAAGAAACAAGTCTAAAAACTTAAGTGCTTATAAGTTTCAAAAACTCTGTTGATTTGGATTCTGTAGAGTCATGAGAAGCATGCCTAAAATAATTGTATAATGACTTAGTGCTTAAGCAAGTGTTAAGTACTTTGGTAGTTTTTCCTTTTATCATAGAATGTAAATCCAGCAGACCTGGCTAGGTCAGTATTTGTCTGGGAACCCTCTTAAGGAATATTTATGTAGAAAGGTTACATGGGTCTACTGTTTCAGTAAATAAATACCATGCTATTTTTTGTATGGGTGTGCATTGTTCATTGTAGGTAGAAGTAACATACACACACATTGTATATAAAGGCATTCTACATATAGATACACATCTTCAACAGTAACCCAGATTTTCACAAGGAAATCATCTGTACCCTGATTTGCAAAAGTGTTTTGTGTTTTTGATACACAAAGGTTAACACAGTGTGTCAGGACATGAAATGCGATGATTTTTCTAGGTCTCTTTAATAATCCATGGAAATCTGTAGGATCTGAAAAGGCTTAAAGCTAAAATGGCAGAAAAGGTTTTGGCCTATTCCACTATCAGTTCTACTGTTCCATGTATTATACATGTAGAAACATTAACAGTTAATTTTAAATTCCTTCTTCTTTCAGACCATATCATTTTATTAGAAAGCTGTAGATCTATGGCCTATATTATCACTGAGAAGACATAATGTCTGACTGATACATTCTTAAAATGTTCATCACAGATGAAAGTTTACTTTGGAACCTAGAGACCATAATCAGAAATGTTCCACACACAAGATAATACTAAGAGCTATAAAAACTGGGAAAGCAAGCAAACTAGAAATAATCATTCCCAATATAAAGGGGAAGATTTTTTCCTTCAAGAACTTTTTACCTTCTAGCCCAGCCTTCCATCCGTGCAAGACCCTGTGTGTGCTATGTGGCTAACTGTACTTGTGCTGATTACAAAGGCATCTCCCTTTGCAGTTACACAGATGGAGTGGCCACCACAGCACATGTGCTCTTGAAAGAACCCCTGGCCTCTGTCCCTCCTGTCATTTAGGTTTTTAAGATCATCCTCACCTGCTATCCACACTGTAAACCTCAAACAGGTGCTAAAAAGAGCCTTAGCCTGAGCCACTGAGGGCACAATGATTTGCCTGAACAAAAGATGCAGAAGACAGCCCTAGATTTGGCTGCAGGAGAACTTGGTGTCTTTAATCCTTCATGACCCATTTATTATATATTTAGTAACTTACTTACTTTAGGCACATCTCTGTGTTAAAAAATAATCAGCAATTTTATCATTAAAATATTTACAAGCAATGTGTTGTGAAGAAAGGGGAAATATAATTTAGAAGTATTTCTTGTTAAATACTGCTATTATTGCAGTCACAGGATTACTTATGCATTTAGTTTTCTGATCTGTCTCTCCATCAGAATACCTGCTCGCAGTATTGAGAGAATGTTCTGCAGCTTTATTGTCATGGTTTTTAAAGTGCTACAAGTTTTTTCACTTCACATTCATATTTTGTTTCCTCTTCCTGAGCTCTCACAGGAAAGCTGGCAAAGATCGTGATGCAGGATCAGCAGAACTCCCTATTTTGTTTGTCTTCTTTTCTTCTGTTTATTTATTTATTTATTTATTTTTGCTGACAAGCAAAGTTCAGAGGAAATACAGCTTACAGTTTGGTCAGCTGCATAAAACTCTGGTGGTTAAAGATGGGTGTAGGAGCTGCTCATCTGTTCCACTACGAGACGCTGACTGCAGGCTCTACTAGGAGTGCTACAGCCTCCTTAAATCCTATTCCAGTAAAACTACACTTAAGACTGCTATATGCCTGATATGTAAGTAATAAATGTTTTGAACATGTCTCTCTGCCAAGAGACAGACAGAAAAATAAAAAGAAAATGGAGGTCAGCTAGAGATGAGGACTTACCGTAGTGAAATGCCAAACTGGGATCCATCTTTCCTGTAGTGCTACAAGAGTCCTCATGGATCTGGACAGATGAATGAGCAGCCATGCAAACATCTGTTGACTGGAAAGAAGTTCAGGCATGCCATGATGACTATTTCTTCTCAGGACTACGACTCAGTCACTTTTCAAGTTCCACAAGTTGAGCCAATACTTTTGGAACTGGAAGAAGATGATATGAAGACATTTTGATGTAAGAATTCTCAGACAAGTCAATGTGTTCAGCCAAGCACAGGTAACCACTTAAAATAAAGGCAATTTCACAGATGCAACCAGTAATGGCTGCAGGTGAGTTTCATAGGGAATTTTTTTCATGCCTTTGTTATCTGGAGTGGAGAGATGTGAGGAAGTGTGATGGCTTGTGCAGGTGACTTCCAAAGATGTCCTCAGGAAAGAGTCATCATATCTCCTTCTCTATTCTTTCTTCCCCTCTTCTCTTCAAACACTGTGTTATTTCCTCTATGTTGCAAACAGTGGCCTTTCTTCTGGAATGTCATTTACAGTTCTACTGCTATTATTTTGGCTTTTCCCCTTGACCACCCAAAATCTAGGAGACCAAAGACATAGGAAAAATAGGAGGACTGTCATGGTTAAGGTAGAGATAATATGTTTGTCACATACAATGGTCTCCCATCTTTGCTGGCCCATTGCCAACCTATTACAGAAATAACATTCTATAGTCAAAATTTTACTTTACTCTCATTGTTATGTTGAAGAACTGTATCAGTGGAAAGTAAAATATAGGACTATAATATCATAGATTTGGGAACTTCTGTTGTATATATTCCATATATTCAACATGTCCACAAAGAAATGTATGTTACTTAATAATTATCACTTTCAGCAAAATGTGAACTCTTCAGAAGAACAGCAAAAACTTTGAAATCTGAAGCTAGTGATTGTCTTCCTATCAGATTTTTTCACCACTGGGTGAATTAATAGAAGATACATTATGCACTCTGGTATTAAAGCTAGTCCAGTCTACTCAATCAACAAATATTTAACGCTTTTAGAAGGTATGCAGTTATCCAGTTGGCATACCCATTACGTTCTGAGTTTAGGTTGCAGATACCAAGTAGCTATATATCAACACCTGGTACTGTAGCTTTTTACAAAGTACTGCCTACTGAAGGCAAAACTTGTACAGCTTTGTTAACAGAAGTCAAATCTAGACAAAGCCTGAACACTAGTCACTATTGCTGACTCTTTAAATAATGACACTGATGACAATAGGAAAGGTGTTACTGTAAGACAGCTGATGCAAATCCTCCTCTCATTTCACATTATGTTTTCTGATTTAAATCAGGTGAAGATCTGGCTCTTCTAGACTCCCCAAACCCTTCAAAAAACAGAAGGAGGTGATAAGTCTGTTCATGTTTTGATCTTTGCAAACAGGATGTATAACCACAGCTCTCCCTCTTCTTTTATAGAGAATATATTTATTAAAGAGTTCAGTTCTTCCCCCAGTCCTCAGAAGGTCAGTATTGCTTTGCAGTATTTCTTTATCTACAGAGAAAGGTTGTGCCATTTATTTTCAGAGTTTGTCATGGTACTAGGAGGCCTCTTTTTTTTTGTGAAAATAATTTTTACTTCATTGTGGTGGGAGTAGGTGGCTATCAATCTCAGCTTGTGGACTGTGTCCTGCAGTAGTAATATATACTTTGTTGAGTAAAAACTGTCACTTACACCTATTTATTTTTGTGTTTCATCTGCAAATTGTTTCAAGCAGTTTGCAAGTAATTTGCTACTGAGAATGCTTTGATGCTAAAATGACMGCTGCTTTTGGATTTCCAAGACAGACAGAGCAGTCAAAATGGTTGAAGCAGCCAGTTATACCTTCATTAACGGTGGTGGTGGTGTATTCGTATACTCTTGTTTTAAGAAGGGCACTCAAGATTTTTTTCACAGTTCAGCATCCCAGGTCTGTGTTGTCTGGAAAAAAAAAAGTGTCTTTGACAATCAACCTCCAACGTCATGTATTTGAAGCCACAGTTTTAAGAGAAGTTAGTTTGTGGAACTCCATTTAAGGTAAAACAAGCTCCATCTTGCACTCAGCTATCTGAATCTATCCCTAAGCTCTCTTAGCATCTGTTGCAGGCCATGATGTTTGCAGCCACCACTGTACTCTCAGGAAAACCAAGCAACATAGAACTGCAAAAAGAAATGTAACTAAAAATATGTCATCTGTTTTTCATCACAATTCAGCAGTTCTTGCAAGAGAACTTTTTCATACCAAATCCCTCTTATTCATTAGCTGGATCCAGTCTGTACTTTAGTTTTCATGTATTTTACAACAGATAACCAAGAACACACTTGAATTTTGTGCAAGGTTCACTGCGGATTGTCAGAGTCCCTGTGCTATGCTTCTCTCATAGTTTCCATTCTTTGTCTGGAGTTCAGTGCAGTGAACTATGCTTGGATGACCTGTTATAAATCATTAACAAGAACTTGTCTTTACAAGTACTTCTGGCAAGAGACCTTTAAGGTCACCTGGAACGAACTGCTGTGGATTTAGCTGATTAATCACTCTCCTCCACATTTCCCATGGAGAATTATTGGGCATAATGGCTTTGATGGGAACTGTATGCATTGCTGATTATAGTTCTAAAGCTACAGTCACAGTTAGGTTCTATTTAGACCTGATCTGTTAATGTGAAGAGAACTGTCTGAATACAGCAGAATCAGGATTGCAGTTATGATTTTTTTCTCTTACTTTTCTCTTTGTATTTATTTGTCAGATCTTTAATTGCTTTAGTTATGCATTGGATCAGCGTATGGCACTGGAAAGCCTAAAGCTGCCTGCTGAATTCCAGGTGCAATTGCATCATCCCTGTAGAAAGAGGCATCACTGATCACTGTGTGGGATATGAGATCCATAAAGAAGATCTATACAGATACCTTGCTTTGTGGTCATTGCATTATTACATTTGCTTCTTCCTGGCTTGTTATCTACAACACCAGGAGCCTAAGCAGAGTCAGACCAAACTGAAGGAATTTGCAGCTTTTTTCTGTAGACCACAGGACTAGGAAGTGTTGCTAACTACACTAAAGTACACAAAAGTACAAAACATTTCCTATAACTATCATCTTAATGATCCTCTTTTTAACCACCTGCCGTGTAAAGTCAAGTAATTTGTCCTTCCTTCAAATAATGAGATGACCCATTGGTCTCAGGCCCCACTGAGGTGACACGTGCAACTTGCAGGTTGATACAAATATTGCAGGGTAAATGCTGAAAGTAAACAGAACCAATAAGGTACCCAGAATACATGTAGGTCTTCAGCAACTAGGGTCAGTTTGCATTTGTAATCTGTGCAATGATTATGACTCGGGACATATCTGATGAAAAGAATACTTCCCTTGGTAATTACAGTGTACTACAGGTAGGTTAAAGTAGGGAAAGGTATTTCATTATTATAATGGAATTTTCAAGCAGAAAAACAAAACAAAATTTATCTAAAAGATCAGAGTCTCATTTTGTATTTAAATAGGCATTTGCATGTATCAGCCATTCCTGAGTTCACTGAAACAACCTCCGGGCCTGTATAAGAGGATGTCAGCTTTCTCTGAGTTCTGAGAAGTAGCAGCTGGTTATCACATGCTGCTCTGGATCTCACATGATAGGAGCACGAGACCAAATATTGCACCACTATCCTTCTTTCTGSAGTTACTTTAACTAATGAACTTGTGGTTCCAATTATCTTGCTGAATATACTTTACCTTAATGTAACTCTTCAGACTTCACTTAAATTACCCTTTAGTTACAGCACTTAACCAAGAGTTTGAGGCCTCATAAACAAATGGAAACTTGTCTATGTAAGCACTGATAAACCCTGGCAGCCTGTTTCTACTGTAATTCATTCCAGTGTAAAGTATGAGTTACTTCACTAAGTTGACACTGACATACTGCTATAAAATCAGAGGATATGTAAGAAGAAGAGACTTACGATCTGGCCAATGGACTTTGAATTCCCCGTTTGTGACATCTGTCATGCACAAGAGCGAAACAGCTATCAAAGTCCTAAGGTCTCACGCCTGAATAAGGCTGGATCCTTGTTCTGCTTCTGTCCTCTCATTATTTGCACATTCCAGATCACCACAGCAGACTTCACCAGAGTAGAATTGCCTCATAATTCCCAGTCCATTTCAGGTTTTTCAGAAATGTGTACGTTTGTGTTACCAATTGTGTTAACACTGTGTTGTCAATTAAGATTACAGGAATACTGAACGTCAGTTAATTTCCAAAGTTCCTGGGCAGTGGTATTTCTGTGCTGCGATGCTTTGAAAGTTTGATTGAAACATGTCAAAAAAGGGGTTAGTTTATGTTCAACAAGAAGGGAAGGGTGCTATTATCTCCACCAACACCATTACTCCCCCTAACTAAGAAAGAGAGTGAGTAGAAATAGGATTATAATTATAAAAATTATTGTTTGAAACTGAAGACTTGCCCAAATTAGAGTTGATAACTTCCTCCTGCAGTGAGATTGGAACATACTCAGCAACTAATAAAATACTCGCACTGGGAAGCAAAATTAAGATTTAAGATAATTACTTCTTAGAAGCTAAGGAGAAAGGGCTATATGAGTCTACTAGTTCAAGGGGAATGAATATGAGAAACGGAGTGGTCTGACTTTTATATTGTAATTTAACAATTATTAATTTCTTTATTCTACTGTTCATAAAAAATGTGGAAGTGCAGTTTTTCCCACTCAAAAAGGGTAAAGCTTCAGACTGATGTTTAAACATATTTTGGCATCATACATATCTAAAACAACTAAATTAGATCTATCTACTCCCAGAGACAACATTACAATATTCTTTACCACTTGCTTTGAGATCAAGGAACTTTCTTCCTGAGTAAATTTTGAGGCAGAATAATGATCTCAGGTAGGGTAAATGTTATAAAGCAAGATGCCTGTGGTTTTCACTACAAATGTGGTCAAAGTCTCATTTTTAATATTATAAAGGCACAACAACAGTTATTAGCACACTGATAGTTGCTAACAGACAGAACAGCTGTTTCTCATCTCTCTATAAGGGGGGTATGGAGGTGTCTCTGCATACTACCTGGAAGCAAACACTAACTTTTTCGTAGTGACAACTGCAGTTTTATCCTCAGTGTGCTTTTCACAGCAAAGTAGCTGTTTCATAAGTTAGTTGCTTCAGTTTACTTTGTTTGGGCCCTTCATTCTCCAGTACTTTGGAGCTGCCAGCCTCAGCAGCACCCAGTGGTAATACAGAGAGCTCATAGACTCAGCACTTGCTAACCAACCCTTGTGCACGTCCCCATACACAGCAGCAAAAGAAACGTCACTGAAATATTGCTCTTTATTTGATGTTATCTCCACCTGTGTTGCAATATTGGCAACAGACTAGTCACTACTGAGCAGCATTTGATTCCTCTCCCTTTTAATAGAACTGTACCTGCGTAATCTCTTTTTGGCTGCTTCAGTGGTCATTTAGGAATTGATAGGCACGATGTATATCAATTATTTCCAGCAAAGCTCATTATTAGCACTGAAAATCAATATCCTATCCTGAGGGATGAGGCCAAGCAAAAAATCTATCATTTGGAACAGTAAGGGACATAATCACAGATATGAGGGCTTGGTCCCAACAGGGCAGAGAATACAAGAGTGTTTCCCTAACAATATAAGCAACTGTGAGCACATCATACCTTTTAAAACATTAGTCCCAATCAAACATCTGTTTCTGCTTTCTGTGTTACATCCTAAGAGACTACTGAATAAAGCTTCAGCTCTTCGTCCTTCTTTCCATCAGCTTGAGCATAGGACTTCTGCAGGACAAACCTCAAGGTCAGCAGTTCCATTTCTCAAACTCAGGCCACAGAGCTAAGCAACATAGATTTCATCACCTTAAACTCTGAGGGCACACCAAGTTTTTAAACATTTCTTTCTCCATAAACATACATAAACATTCACATTAAAGAAAATCAAGCTCAGGCAAACTACTATCAAAATGAAACATTCACATTAAAGAAAATCAAGCTCAGGCAAACTACTATCAAAATGAAACACTCTATGCATAAACAACTGTCCCACTGAGGAGAGAGAATCAGAGAATAGTTTGACGAGAATGTTCTCAGATACTTCTGTGATGACGGGGGTAAGAAAACCTAGTAGAATAGTATAAAGAGTTAAATGGTTGTTGCCAGTTGGTAGAGCTTCATGGCTTTCATGTAGCTACATTGATTTAAATAGCTGGAAATCTGGACTTTAACCTTCAACATAAGCTGACAAACTGGCAGGCTCTCCCAAAAGTTTTAAAGCCAGCTGACATAATCAGGAACAGCTGTGCAAAAGGAGTTTCGCTCTGCACATGCTCCCGGACAGGGTATGCCATTCTCTTCTCCAGGCAAATATCAGAGAAAGGAGAAAGAAACTGCTAGCTCAGCATGTTTATAAACACAGAAGAACCTTCCCCCTCGCGCTGTGGTTACCACCGTGTTCAGACAAGAATGACAGTTTGGCCCACCCCCCTCCTCTGGCTGTACCACTACCTCCAGCTTACTGGGGTGACTGGCAAACTGCATAGCCCAATATTCTAAGTCATTATATCAAAAATATCTTGCCACGCTGCATGATAAATGGTTGCCAGTTGGAATTAGTTAACCAAGAAACATTTTGGCTGCTTTCGCTAACGGGGTTTGCTTCGCTTGCAAGGTCGTTTCCAATGAGCTCCCTGAACTTTGAACTGTATCTGCAAAGTGAGATAAACAAGAGCCGTATAAATACCACAGCCCTTCTCCCCGCGCTGTTTTCTTCTGCAGCGCACAGCCAAACAGAGCCGCCAAGGAGAGGGGGGAGGAAAGGGTAAGTAAGTGTGGTGTTCTTGCTGTGAAAGAGCTTCACGACTTAAGATTTGGCAGACTGTGCTTGTTTCTTTGGCTGTAAAGACAGACTGTGGAAATTTCCATTGGAAACCAAGTAAAAAGTTGCGATGCTGAGGGAAGTGCAACTCCGAACATAACTCTCATGCTGTTCGCAGAGCCAGACAGCTGTTGCTGGCCTTTGTCCGTCAGTGCTGCAGAAGGCTATAAAAGTATGGAAGAATCTCAGCGTGGCTTAGGCACTTTGTGCCTTTGCAATGGAGGAAGGGCAGGCAGTTTTCCAGGGGTACAGAAAGAGTAAAAAAATGGCCCTACAGATACCAGTTGGGCCATAATTTCATCCTCAAAGTACTGTACCTAAAATGCTTTTGGTAGAACTGCAGGAAAGAAACATTAGGGAAAGCAGGATTTTACAAATTAGGTTGGATTTGTAGCAGCTGGCTCTTGCTTTAAAAGATCAGTAATTAACATGTTTTATTTTATTGGAATATGACAAGATTGATGAAAAACATATTATTTATCAGAACTTAGTGTTTCCAAAATATTCTGTGTTTACTGCCAGAATCTGATGTGAATGGTGGAACTGTAGAATCCCACAACCTAGGGCAGGTTGGAGAGCAGTTTTTAAGTTTCATKTCTCAATAATAGGCATTTTCTGAACATACTAAGCCAAAATTATTATGTAATTGGAATAAAAGGATAATTACAGAATTTTTTGTATTTTTTGATTCTCATAAACATCAAAAGGACTCAGTGTGGGCAGAAGATTTTGTAAAATCTGGGAAATCCTGAAACTGAGTTTTGATTTCCTGTTTTTGCAGAATTGTATCTAGTGTCTGCATTCTTAAGAGATTTTTCTGAATGGCACCAAAATGCTACAAACTGGCTTGTAAAAATCTTTGTCTTTTTTTTTTTTTCTTGCCAGGTTATATAACATTTTCTATGTACCAAAACATACTGTTGGTGTAGCTACTTTAAAGTCAGTGGAATTGTGCTGCACTGGACTGGAATCAGCCTAGAATCTGGACTGGACTGGTCTAGATTGTTACTGGTGTAAACTGTCTCAGCACCACTGACTTAAAAGCACAAGAAATGAGGTCACTTTAAAAACACTGAAATGTTAAAAACTGAAATATTACAAAAAGCAAGGAACAACCTAGTTTTTTTAGTTGCATTAAAAGAAAATCCCCTTATTTTGTACTTCTTCAGCTGTTTACACATAACAAAAATTTAATTTATTTATTATAGGGAAACTCCATTGAAAAATCTAAGAAATATGACCAAGCAGTAAACGTATTGCTCAAATGTATCCTTACTGTATATTTAAACTGAATGGATCCAATATCCTGCTGTGTTTTGTTATGGGAATTTCAGCATCTAAACTTTCCTTAAGCATTGATCTCTCTTTATTTTCTCTCTTTTCAGATAAAGCCCAGCCATGTGGGCAGGGCTGGGGCTAGTTCTGAGTCTCTGCCTCCTCCCAGGAGGAGGGGCAGAGATCCAGAACTGCAAAGAGCCCCCAGAATGGCATATTGGGGAGGAGAATCCAATGCTGGACTCTAGGGGGTCAGTGACAGTGGTAGCTCTCCTCCAAGCTAGCTGATACTTGTGCCTGCTGCAGGCCTCCAGGTAAGCGTAAATCTCTTTCCCAGTTTTTGTCACTGAAAACATGACTGGTCAATTTTTAAGCCATGTGAGGATAACGTACGCATCCAGCTGCAGATAAACTCAATGAACTATAGCTTCCTCAAATGCCAACGTACCTGCTAGAACGTGTGACCTGGCCCTGGTGACCAGGTTAATTACCAGCGGGAACATTTTGTGCCAGTGGTTCAGATTCTTCAGCTGTTGGCTTAGGACTCACTGACAGATTATCTTTTCCAGATTGTAGTTACTATGTAAAAATACTATCAACTTGATATTAATGAAAACCAAAACACACAAAAGTCCAAYAGAAACAGTTCCTCAAGAGCTATACTTCAGGTAACAATAGATTATTAATGTAGCAAAGATGCTGAAGCCAGGAAACATCATAATTCTCTGACATGAACAGAAACTTCTGAAACAGAGATCCTTACATTTTACTAATGCTTCATATAAACACATACCTTAAATCACATAATCTTTATATAAGATCTGTAGGGGAAAAGGCAAATCAAATACGCATTTTTAATGTACTTTCCTAGCCCCTGTTCAAAGAAGAAAACTCCAGAAGATATGGTAAAGAGTGGCCTTGCAGAAAATATATGAGGCGTTCAAGGGAACTATTAGTGAGATATTTTTATAAAAGACCTGAGACATTGGTGCTCACAGCCTTTATCTTGGATTCATATAGTGGTTGTAAAATAACTTTGGTTTAAAAATTGATAGTGCTGGTTATACAGCTTGATTTTGATCAGTGTAATGAGATCTTAGTACCCTCCTCCCCCCACAGGATGCATAACTTTATAATAGTCCTTGCAAGTTTTTCCAGAACTGGATTTTGAAAAACTGGTGGTAAATCTCTGTCTCCTTCCAAGTCAAAAGTGGGTTTTGTGGTTGGTCTTCAAGGTAGTTGGATTTGATTCCATGCATTTTAGAAAGACTTGAAAGAATCTTTCAAATTCAAGATCATTAAGAAATTTTAGTTTTTCTGAAACTGAAAAAATAAGTTYTCTAGAGCCATTCAGTAGGAAAGAATGACCCTGATACAAATGAAATGAGTGAAAAGCATTATACAGTAAGAAAGCAGCTTTCTGTATTACATAGCAAAGAAAAAGATTTTGTGATGTACATACTCTAGTATTAGGGAACATTAATAACAGCTGGCTCATGCATAAATTCCATAGCCATCCTTTTGTTCCAGTGGCCATAATATCCCTTTTCTGGTTATTATGGAAAATAGCCATGTCAAGAAGAGTGGGAGAATTATCAGCCTTTTAACTGCAGGTCTGCTTTCTTGGTTATCCACTTCCCTGCTKTATTCACTCTGTGCATACTTTTACCAGTTATATGACCCAAAACTGAACATTTAAGTAAAGACATCAGATAAACTGTTAGAAATATGGGGAGAGAAAAAATGAAATAAAAATATCACCAATATCAGTCTGAAAACAAATGTGTCTGCTTTATTTAGTACTGTATTCTACTTAAAAGGACAGGAACCATGACATGTCACTGCACTGCTAGCTATTGTATGATCTGATTCAGTGACGATGTAGTTGATGGTGACAGCAAACAGCAAGAATCTGTTTTAATAGTTTTAGACTTGCATCCATTAAAACTTGGAGGAAACAACTTTAATGAAAGCAGGATGGAACTTACTAGCTTTTGATGAATAAGGCAAATCATTGATCTCTGGAAGCCTGCATATATTCAAAAATAACATTTTTATATTGCAAAGGAAAAGAATCTTATGATTCCCTGTTGATTGATGATCTTCTTTCTTTACATTCTCTGTTAGACTGGAGGACCTGCGAGTGAAGTTAGAGAATGAAGGACTGGTCAATATTTCATATGTGGTTGTCAACCATCAGGGAACTCAGTCACACAGGAAATTTCACCTACTGAAAGAAAGTGTTTCAGACTATATCACTGTCTACCAGCAGGACGAACAGCAAGCTGATGTCTGGACTACCTTAAATGGAAACAAAGATGATTTTTTCATCTATGACAGGTCTGTGTATAAAAATGGGAAAATATTTGCATGTACTTACAATAGTGCTTTGTAATTCACTATAATTCATCAATTTGCAAATAACCTAATTACCGCACAACATAGACATGATAATCAGCTTCTGAGTTGCACTGTGTAAAGAACTTCCACTTTTACAGGAAGAAGGAAGCTACAAAACAAAAGTCTGCTTTTGTTTAGATAAGTTTGGGATGAATACATTTTCTTTTTAGTTACTATGGATTTATATTAATAAAACTGAGAGTAGAATTTGATAGTGTGATTCTTACACTGTTTTTATTCTTTGAAAACTTCATGACATGGATGCATGTGAAAACAGAATCAAGCCAGAAAAGCTACCTAAGTTTTCAGGAAAACATTTTAACCAGAACTGGTTGAAAATGTCATGTAACATTCCTGTCTCCATATAGAAAAAACAGTTTTTAGGTGAGACTTAAAACTTTGAARAAAACCTAGCTTTTTGATCATAAGATTCTGGGACATGTTATCTTTTGGGACAACTAGTAACAATTGCTTAATTGAAGTCCTAATTTTTCAGGTTTGATGGAAATTATTTTATAAGCAAGTCCTACATTTCTAACATGTCCATCTTAATTATTATTATATTACTGTAAAGAACATTCTCAGTTCATACTGAAGCATAATTAAGTTTCATAAAGAATTAGAAAAAATTTTTTTTCTTCTACTATGAAGAAATTGCACAAATTAGATAAATTAGGCTTGTGGGCTGCAGCTAACACTTCAATGATCTTTAGAGTGGGAATGGATATTTCTGCAGCAAATATGCCTGAGTATGTGGGAGGAAAGTTGTTGTCACATGATAGATGAATGGAACAAGGCTGTATGTAGCCCACGAAGGGACCTCAAAGCTGACAACTAGCCCACAAAATTTAAAAGGTTGAACCAATCTGTGACATTGACATATAGGGTGTCACTACCAGCTGGTTTGGCTGCGATCCATTATAGTTCAAGGAATATATGTCCTTACTGTGTCTTTACTGGCAATGAAGTTTGTGCCAGTTGCTGGTCCTTGACACGCACTGCACCCATGTAGAGAGCTATGGCTGGAGAACCTTGTTGTCCACATTGCAAGTAGGGTACTTAACGTGGTGCCTGGTGTACAACTGCCGCCTTTGTTCAGCTGCTCTGAGTGCACCAGTGGTGTACTCCACTGCACACCCGAACACTCCAGAACAGACACAGGGCAAAGATGCACCATTGAAATCCCCTCATGCACATTAGATCGCTAATAAATATGCATCGCAATGCACACTCCCAAACAAGAAACGTGTTATGCTGCATTAAAATATTCCTTGCATTAATGCAGCAACCATACTGCTATTTGTACCACTATGCAAACAGCAGTCCTCATTAGCAGAATAGCTATGTAAAGAGTGTACCTTTGGTAGTCTAAATGCTGCTAAATGGGAGGCTTCTGTCAAGAGAATTACGTCAGTAAGAAATCAGGCCTCACCCTATTGACTGATGTAGTTGAGCAGGCAGAAGTGTGTAATGCAGATACTGATTTTTACTGCTTTTTACTCCTTGGACAGAAACAGTCTCTGTAGGACTGTAATAGTATGGGAGGATTAAGGTGAATAAAATAAGATATGATGAGAAGAAAAGAGATTTAATTATACATATACGTGCATGTATACGTAACTACGAAGTTCTTTCTCTCCTTAGATGCGGCCGTCTAGTGTATCATCTGGGTCTGCCCTACTCCTTCCTGTCTTTCCAATACGTAGAAGAATCTATAAAGATTGCATACTGTGAAAACAAGTGTGGAAATTGCTCTTATACGGTATTTTCTTATTTCATTCTGTACACACTAGGAAGGGAAAGTGGACTTGACTAGTATTTAAAAAGAATTACTTCAATGTGATTAATCCCAAAATACATGACTTAGAATCTAACATTTYATGCCTCTTCCTAGAGAATTTTTAAGTATTTTTCAAAATGAAGCAGATCTAATTTAGAATCAACTGATTATTTAGAACAGACTGATTATCTAAATTCCTGCCCTTGATAGAAATGTGAATAATTTTCAGAAATCTAAGTCCAATCTTGGATGCTATTCAGTTTCTGGAGTTACATACACTTAGCGACCATTTAGTATTCCAGACTTGGGGGCCAGGTAGGTACTTAAACAACTAGTATAGTTGTAGAAGACCTGGGAGTCAAATCTGAGCTGGTTTGAGTTACTATTCTTTTTAGTTTATATTTAAACACAATATACAATACTTGCTTTAAAAAAGTGGTAATACAAGATGACAAAGTATTGTTTCCATTATATAAAAAAAGGGCAGCTCTTTTAAAAATATAACTAAACATCAGGACTACTTTGAAGGTTATCAGAAAATGTACATACCTAGTTGTGAAAGTTCAGCCAGAAGCACCATGGTTTCAGTTTCCATCATACGGTTTTCCAGCTGAACGTAGGCCACAGGCGGGTCAAATGTGGGATCCTAGCATAAAAAAACTTTTTATTAGAAATTATTTGAATTTTAATTCCCCAAGAGTTTACATTAGGAGCCCTGCGCAGTTATCAGTAATGCCATAAAACAAGGTACCTTTTKAGAGTCCTACCTTTCTTCAGTGAAGTAGCACTTGCAGAAAGAAACTTCTGAGACAGTCTTAAAGGGGATGATTCAGAGGAATTCAGATGTCAAACACCGTATATGATATTTAGAAGGAATTTCAGAGTGCCTGTGTGCCTATTTCACATTCAGTCTGTAGTGCTTATACAGGTACTCATARTTGAAATCATCTAGCTTGATTAATCACATTCACTTTCCCCACGTTTTTTTCCTTTACAGCTCAATTACTGTGCTTCCCTTGAATTAAGAACCTATGACATGCAGTAGCTGGATAAGAGAAGAATTTCCTTCTCAAATTTGGTGTCCTTCATGTTTTTGAAATAATATTTAGTATGTAAAGTAAAATATTTTATCTAGTTTTACTGAAAAATCTCCAAAACCCCATCTCTCATCAATATGGCCTTGTTTTCATAGCTACTCCACCAACATACTTCAACTGCCTGAAGAGCACAACTAGGAAAAAAGCAGCAGTTAAGCCCAATAACCTGCGGTATACAAAAGCTCGAGCCTCACAGACAAATCTTGGAGGCAGATCTTTCTTCTTAGTTTTCCTTTTTCCTGCAAGACCCTTCACAAGGTGCTGAAGATTCCCTGCTTGGCACCAATTTGTTCTGCTTTCCCCCTACCCACATACTTTTGGAGTGGACTTAAAGAGCTCCAAAAGACAGAACTTTTTTGCATCATCCTTGTATTTTCTTGATCTTGTTGGAAGCCGAAAAGCTAATTGAAATATTTTCTGTAAGGAAGTATAGGCTGTTGTCTACCTTTCATATTATAGCATCAGTCTTTCAAAAATATTTATAAAAATAATTTAAAATAATCCATTGCTTAGATTTCAGGTACTGCCAAAATATCARAAAGATGATAAAATTTACAACTAGTTTAATTAGGTACAATGCCTTATTTGAACTTTTTATTTTCTAGGAACCTGATATTGATGATATATGTGAAAACATCACTAAAAAGGCAGATGAAAAGCTAGCAGAGGTAGAACCAAAACCAACTGGCCAACAGTCACATCAACACCACCTGCACAGACACAGACACCATCACCGTGGGGGGAATCATCATTCTGAAAACGCAAACCAGCAAGCTCCTGCTGAAACTCCAAGACGACGTCCTTCTCAGAGCGGTTGGCATCATAGAGTTTTTGGCCGTAACAGACATGATCAGAGAGGTAGTCAAGAACAGGCAGAAACTCTTCCTCAGGGAGAAGGTGCAGAATTTCTTACACAAGATAAAAAGCTATGAAAAAAGGGAAAAACCAACTGTAAAAACCAGTTAACTTGAAACTGGCAGAAAGCATCAGACTCAACTTCTAGTAGCTGATGCTGACATTGTCGACACCTTTTGTTTGAAGAGCTAGGGAATTCTGTCACTTGACAGTGTCACGGAGCACTTCCGAATTCTTGCAGGTGACATGGCCAGCTGTTAGCAGAGGACGTTACTGAATCTTGACAGTGACGTCTGCTCTCAGCTGCCTGACAGTCATCAGCAGCAAGAGCAAGTGAAGCTACCGACACCTGACAGTGACAGGAAAAGGCAGGAAACTGAGCCTGAGAAACAAACTAAACATAAAACACTGCCTAAATTCATTTAATTGTAAGAGTGGAAAAATTAACAGATCAAGTGTTTTTATTGCCCCACAATAAAAAAAATTATCTTACAACAGGTGACAGGAGTGTGGAGTTAATATGTAAATACTGCAAACAACTGGAGTTTTACAGCAGAGTTCTTGGACGTACACAAAACCTGTCAAGTCCCATCAATGAAAAACTTCGTATTTTAAAGCAATTTAATGACCCATAGTTTGTTTTTCAGTTGTAGTTGAAAGGTGTCTGCATTCTTGAATAATTTGTCCTTCTTGTTTTTCTTCTAACATTCTGCTTGCATTTGTGAGGACAGGAGCATAAACTATGACCTAGGGGCTTCTGTTTGATGCTAGCAAACAAGAATAGAAGATGACCAAAAAAGATATTTTATTCATACTTTATTATTAAGAAAGAACATGGAATATATTCAAAAGTTTTTTTTCTAACCTATGGATACAAATTGGGTACAATAAAAGCTTAYTCCTAAGCAACATACCAAAATACCTTTTTATCTTAAATGTAAGCAGTAATTGCATTATTTTAAATTAACAGTTTTATATGTTTATCTTCTATTGCTATATACTGTATCAGGGTCCAATAATACACACTGCTGCAGCTTGTAAAAATCTCACTAAATGAATAGGATTGTGCCTAAAATGAGAAGCAGTGTTAACAGCTCTTGATGCAGATCAGTATCTGTACCAAAAAAGTGGTGGGGTAGGGACCATATTCAGTCTTGATGTAACGTTTATCTTTGTTTATAACAGTGCTGAATTTGATGATCTGTATTGATTAGTAATGCAATATACCACTGAAATTTGTATAACTTCTGTTGTAACTTAGCATTCTTTAACTTTGATTAACCAAGTTGAAGTGAAAATAAAGTTGTTTGAAAGATTCTTGGATAAAGAAGAGAACGTTCAAGAAAGGAAAACCACTTTGAGAGCATACACCATAATTAATGATGGTTTAACAGGGAAATTGTTACTCCTACAAAACCTGAAGCTTCTTATGGAGGATAGCAAGAAAGTAATACTGAACAGAATGTACGTTTAAGGAATATTTGACAAGAGAGTTTTTCAATAAAAATAGATTCAGTACTTCTTTGTATTTGCTTTTACTTTTGAAGTGCACAGTTTGAGATACACTATTTCTAGTTCTCACTGTACGACAAAGTATTTCAGCAGTACATATTCTCAAAAACGCTTCCGTTTGAAGTGTGAGTCCTGGCCTTTATTAAGACGTTGCTCCAAGTCTCTTATGGTGTTACGCAGAATTTCAATTTCCTTGTTTTTTTCCTCCTGGAGATGCTGCAGCTTCTGTAAAGATGCAAGTAAATGCTTCCTTATTAAATATCTTGTAGAATTATGTACTGATACAATACACTGTTGCTAATGAAAATATTCTAACAATATTTTTCACAGTATTACAAAGATGACTTCCCCAGAATCCTATTTGTGTGACATCCCAAAGTCCCCAGCCTACCAAAAAATAGTGCACATACATAATTTATATCACAGTCACTGATGTCAGTTGTATCTCAAGTTCACAAGTTAACAATTCTATACAAGAACCACTTGACGTGGGCTTTTGTTGTTGCTGATGTCAAAGTTATTAAGCTGAACTGCATCTATATGAAGAACAGCGTGAAAAGACATTAAATTAGTTGTCAAGAGGTGGGAGGGAAGTGTTGGAAAAGTAAATGATATGGACCCCGTCAGACATGGAACACTTTTTTCTTCCAAATTTTTGTTGCAGAGCAAATCAAACAATAAAAACCTAGGGAACTGCTATTTGAAAGAGATTGTAACAATATAGTTGCAGACTGTAGGCTATTCAATCACATACCCTTCGATAGATACTTTGTGGCAAGACAGACACATCTGAAAATGATTTTGCTGTTTTATTCTGAACTCTTGCTAATTTAGCRTTGAACTGAAAGAATCAGAAAAAGATAAAACATTAATAAGCCAATAAGGGGAAAAAAAGTATATTAAATAACACAAGCATAATTTTCATATTTTATCCATGTTTTTGCACCTAAAAATAGTAATAGCAAGCTTATCTACTATTTAATCCTAGGACAATGAAACTATGAAAGTTTATTTAAAAGAAGAATGCAATTACATGTTAAATTTTTAAAAACAATGCTTCAAATTATTTCAAAAAGAAAGAAAATTGATGTAAAATATTATAACGCCAATTTACCATACGTAAGTATTTCTGAAATGTTAAATGAACAAAAACTCTGCTAAACAATGTTGAAAAAACAAAGATGGTTCCTCAGTCCCACATATGTGGGAAGAGAGAATGGGGAGGATGCTAAAAAACCTTGAAACCATTACCCTTCCTTCATGTTCCAAGGGGAACTCAGCCCAAACAGTTTCACACCTTATTTCTTTTTTAATGTGAAAGGTTTGAAGTATTTCCTTAATTTTTCAGTAATTAGGAGAGTGGCCTTAAAACCTAAGCCATGAAACACGCATTGAATTCTGTGACTCTCAAAGCTCTGCAGGATTAGAAGTCTTTAAGCTCTTGAAGCTTATAAATAACYGTATCTTCCAAGCATTAATGAAATTAAAAAGAAGTAAGTAGAAAACATTTTCTTTMATTTCATTATAGCTTAAAAAATAGATGGCAAAATTTCCAAAATAATTTAACTTAAGAATACAGCAAACTTCAGTGTCCCTATATAGCAGGTAAAACTTATTTCTGAGCAGAAGCTATTCAGATATGGTTATGGAAGGGAGTTCATGCCACTGCCATTTGTACAGACAATCGCTTTTAAGTTTTCCTAGGTTCCATCAAATTACTCTATTAAGTACCATTTACACCATTCTTCACTACACAAAATCTTATTCCAAGTCTACCAGTGTCCAATTATCTTTAACTCAGCTTCATAATGCATACCTCTATCTGCAGTTTAATTATTTCATTTTGCTTCTCTTCATCTTGAGTTTTCAGCTGTCTAGTTAACTCTATTATTTCCAGTTCTTTTTTCTCTATTTGTTCTTTATATTCCACTTCTATTAATTCAACTAATAACAGTAATAATAACACAAAATATTATCATTAAAATATAAACAGGCTTAGATGGAAAAAAAATAATAGCATTTCACAAATATTAAGACTTTCTTGAACAGCCTTTGAGTACTTCACAGGAAAACAATTTCAGTCAAACAAAAAACATGTTTTAAAACTACATGGAAATGACCCTGTCCCATCACAGTATGATGGAGTCTCTTTAAAGAGGCATCGCATTCRACAAAGACTTTGTTAGCCTTTATTTGAGTTAAGTGGATAACCAAAAACTCCTACTTTTGAAAGTTACATTAGTAATGAAAAAAATTAATATTGGAATCAGGTGTTTCTTGTTGCAGTATTATTTATTTACAAAAATATATGAAGTCCTGTTCTTCTGAGCATAGCTGGAACCCCGTAAAAACAATCTATCTCACAGTTCAAACGCAATTTTCCAGCCAGCACTTAACTCAAAATTTCATTCCTCCAGATTTTTATTAGGCCCATGTTCCCAGTTCCTGGGATTGTTCCACCTGTTTTGGAATTTCTGATCACCTTCTGTACTATTTCCTCACTGCAACTGGCTACTCTTGAGCTACGATAAAATTCAGTTAAACACTCTATTCACTTACAGTTTTCATGGGTCTTTGTTTTGTCAGTACTACATTTGTACTTTAAGTAGAAAATGTTTTCCACTCATATGTTTCCATTAAGAAGTTGAACTATATCTTGTATTTATCCTAGAATAGGTTTCAACATGGTTTACCCAGCTCCATAGCATTTAGTCTTTAGAGAACTTACTTTTTTTTTCCATGTCGCAATTCAATCGTGTGATTTCTAATTTGTGGTCTTCCTCTTTGTTTTTAATTTCTATCAAAAGCTTCTCAATCTGAAGTTTATATTCCTGTGAATGTAAAAAGCTTCATAAAAAATCTTCAGGTTTCTGTGCTTACTTAGAAAGTCTTCTGTGACATTCTGGTCAAAACGTACAATACTCTCTATAATTCAGTATTTGTTTTTTCTGGCTCTAGTAAATTCAGAATGTCCAGTTACTACTTCCACAACCTGACTGAAGTCCACAGATGGAAAAAAGTAGCAGATACAAATTGTATTACAGCTATCGGTACTGTTAAAATAAAATTAGAAATTGCTCTTATTAGGAAAAAGGGGTGAATGGAGAGGTGATAGCCCTTTCCCCAAACCAGTGCTGTAGTTAGTTAATGACTACAGTTACACAGTTAATGACTACAGTTAGTTAATGACTACAGTTACACTTTCATAGATTTTGACTAAAGTCTGTATAACAGTGAATTGCATTTAAAATACGTAATTTTGTTACTATTGCTTATATCAAGGATTTCACARCTTCTCACTGGCAGCAATGGAAATGGTAGTGGTATTAGCAGTAGTGATGCTGGTGGCACTGATATCCAAGAAAAGGGAGTTTGAGCATACCTATTATAAGCTTGCTATAATAYATTAAGAAATACTCCAGAATTACCAAGCAGTAATTACTGGCTGTAGTAGCCAGTGTAGAGGTGCTTACTCCAAAGCTCCTGTCCAAGCCCTCTGCTGTAGGCAGTCACTGACCAGAGCAAAGTTCAGAGGCACTTAAAAAGGCAATTACTGATTGGTGGTAATAGTATATATATCAGGTAAGTGCCTTCAGAACACTGGGAGGCTCCACCGCGTATATAATCATAGTTTGTATACCACAATTTGAGGATTAACAATGTAGGTTTTCTCATCCTTTTGAAGGCTTYACTTATTTAATCCTCAAACTGTCAAGATAACAGCTCTATCGGTATATGAGTTTAATATAAACAACTCACAGTTAGTGTTAATGCAGACAAAGAAAATCAGTATTAAGAGTGTTCCAAATTCTATATAGATAACAAATGTGCGATCTTAGCACAGAGCACTGAYGTGACTCCTGACTAGCATCGCTGGTGTTATCTGTCTTCCGAAAAGGAGTGAAACAGATGAAAAGGAGAGAGATGCTAGATGGAATTTGTTATGAGTCAAGCAGCCTATCCTTTTCGTAGCATTCACTCCCAAGGAAACCACAGACAAAATTCAGAATGGTTCTTGATTCTCTGGCAGTAAAGCAGTTATCTTGAACATCAAAAATATATTTGCACTTTTGGACAAATGATTAGCTTCTAGCCTATGAAGCTGAATTTAAAGCTAATACAGCTAAAAGTAAGTACAACTTGGATTGAGCCAGAGTTCTCAGCACCTAGTGGAACTGACCTCTTAGTCTTGCAACACATTCTCATATCGATACTGGTGAGAACAACTTCTCTTTGTACACATGATGAACTCCAGGAAAAGTGCAACAATAATGTGATCAGTAGCAAAGAGTTTAAAAATATATGAACTGTTACAATAGAGAAAGAGACACCTTATTCCTCTGCCTAAAGAAAGACCATTTGTGACGGACCTGTTCACGAGCCTTTAATTTCTCTTCCAAGATGTGAATGTTATCCTTCAGTCTCTCATTTTCATCTATGTAATAATAAAACAAACTGTATGAGACACTAAAAAGTACATTTCAGCAGTATTATTAACATGAGTAAAAAAACCCCTTCCATTTGACTTGTCTAAACTTTGAGAAACTGTTAACATTTTGAAGACATGATAATCTTCATTTACACAGTTATGTAATTTTAGTCGCCATTTTTTTAAACAGAAAATTTATAGTTTAATCATAATATTTGCCCAATATTACTACTTTGATTGATTTTTAGCCTTCTGATAACTGATTCAGTCAATAAAACTTAGATGCAAAGTTCTTTAGTTCAGAAATTAAGAGATTATTATCACRTCTATGGCACCTGCAAATAGGAGATGCAACCCTTTCTTTTTAAGTACCTGTTTCCCAAAAAATGAACTCAGGAAATGCATGTAGGCTCCTACACAGCCTGACTATAGTCATAGTAAATATGCTATTATTGGTAAATATGCTATTAAATGGAAAGTAGCATTGCAAAGACAGAACTTAGAAAAAGCAGATAATGCTTTTATTATTAAAAATCATTCTGATTATTAAAAACAGCCACATACTTCCCATTTTAAAGGTAAATATACTTTGGTTCATGTTATGTATAAAAATGTAATACATGTTTATATATTATATATATTATTTATTATTTATATTATATTTATATATTTTTATTTTAAAATAGCAATGAGACTTTGTCAAGTATTCATGTATAACAAAATTTTACAACAGCAGCTGAGGATTAAGACTTTGATTTAATAAAGCAGTTAAACATGTAAAAACTATGAGTAAATGCTTTACTAGACCACAGTCCAAAGAACGAATAAAACTTTCTCACTTTTTATAAGATTTCCTGTGCAACATTGAACTAAAATTAAAACCCAGCTATTGACTAAAAATCTCACTGAGCTAGAACCTCTTTTACTAGTGGATTCTAAGGATAATAGCAACAGACATTTATTACGCACATAGACCACTAAAACATGTGCAGGATTGATTTTAGATACAATTTGTTTCCTTTCTCATTGGCTGCCACTGAGTTTTCCTCTCTGAAAAAAGCATTAAATATAAATTAAACTTTTAAATGCCTGCTCATTCTAAATTACAGTACAGTATATGTAAGATTTTTGTTTTTACCTTTCACGTTACATTGGTTTTCAATAGTTTGTGTTAGACCATTTATCACATTCTGTAGAGCAGTACATTCTAAAAGAAATGACAAATCCAGTATTTTTGAATAATTTCATTATTTTCATTTTGGAATTCATTATAACTATCAAAAACAAATAATAAACACCACGTTTAAGTGTTTTTTAAAACTAATAAAAAACGTAAGAGAATAACATACATTTTTCATAACGGAAGTTTAAACACCCATCTTCTTGGTCTTCCAAGAATTTTCAATACTTTGAATAGTAGGAACAATATACTCCTTTGCCAACTGTAAAAATAACTGAAATTCTTTCTTCAAGAATCTCTGCACAAGTATGACCAGCTCTCTCTTTTTTTTCTAAGACACTCTCCTTATTTCATTTATCATACAACTTTGCAGAAGGCCATCTTTTGCAAGAACAAATTATGGACTATACTGATTTAAACCTCACTTCCATAATTCAGCTTAAAGATTCCTAGTCTTTTATTAACAGACCACAAAACTTTAGAAAAAAAATAAAAACCCCATATGTTGTGTTGTCCTAAGATTGTACATATAAAACAAAGAACATTTAAGTTACTTCATAGTTGAGATTTAGCTTATTTAACAATGTTATTATCCCAAGCCTCTCCTTTTGCAGATATACTTCAGGYAAGACAATAGTATGCAAGAGAAAAGGCTGCTGAACATTTTGTTAATGGCCATACGAACAGGAAATGTTTGGCATGTATAGGCATTAGTATAGTTTATTTTAAAGATTCTGTGAACATGGTGTATAGGATAGGGACTTGAAAAATGGTAACAAGTCAGATATTACTAGATGGATTTGGGAGTTTCCAGACAGTGTATCAAAGTGCTCTGTAAATCCGCATTAAATTCAGCAATCTATGAAGGGAGGAAGATTGCAGCACTGGGGTCTTTGCTGTACAATGCTATCTACAACTAAATGTTTTAGTAAAGGAAATTTAAAGGCAATAGACATTACTTTCCTACATTAAATGAGGATTGCCCACAGCAATGTTTTAGTCATTCAAGGTTGCTGAAAATATCAGTGATGAAGACACATTTTCAGTGGTTGGATATTAGCTTGCTTTCTTTCAGAAAGTGCTAAGCATTTTTGTGAATAGCTGTAAAATTAGAATACTCTAATCCTATATGTGACCTATGACATAATGCGTTAATTAGTTAATTACAATAAAAATTGATGAAAAATTGATCAATCTGATTTAACTCATCTAAAAACATATAACAAAGCAGAAAAAAACCCTGAGATTATTTGTTATACATGAAGTTTCAACTAACAGGCTTTGTATTTTGATGTCTGCAAGCAACATCAACAAAACTTGCTTTAGCAACTTCCTCCGAAAATATGCTGATTTTTCAAGAAACCATAACCATTACTATAAGGTTGAATATTACTGTAAGCTATACGTGTATTTTTTCTGTGAGGATTCAATAAAGTATGTATACATATTTCAGAACTATTATGTTAGGGATAGATGTAATGTTCGATTTCTTAATATTTGTGCAATTTATTAGATTCTTTCCCTACTTTTAATACAGCAAGGAAAACATTTTCCTTTTGTATATCTGTTTGGACATCTTGCAGAAGCTGGCTAAATACTGATTTTAAGACTGCTGCAAATTAGTTTCAGTTTTACATATAGTTATACACCATTCTTCCCCAGAATGAACTAGAAGAAGAGAATGGGGAGGGATAAAGACAGTGATCTGGGGATAAATCAGTACCACTGTCATTTCAGTTATAGAAAGTCAGAATTTTATTTTGAGTGAGACAGGATGTTGTAGGACAGGGAAGGGTTTGACACCACAGCGCAACAGATTCTATCCCTGCCTCCCTCAAACAATTTCTTTGTGGTACTGCTAAGCCACTTAAACCAACAGTAAATACTTTCATGCTTGCAGGCCACCTTACACGTCAGCAGATGGTGTCAGTGTGCCACTGTCCATATTCTGTGCCACTAAGTGTCCTGCAAGCCACTGAATATTTAAGATATTACATCCTTAAAGGCATATTAAGACGAGAATAAAGTGTCCTTGACCACTTATTCCTCATTTTATGGATACTCACCTTAAGATCTGAGCTTCCAGATACTGCAAATGTGTCACTACTAATCAAGAAGCATGCCAAACCTATGAAATGGTATAAAGTATAACTGACCCTGAAAAATCAGACCTTTTATGTCTCAAAGTGGACATCTACAATTGAGGGACTTTTTTGACATTCATATGTCAGTAAGAATCCATCTGTAAAACTGAAATAATGTAAGATCTGCTTTTCATTAAATAGTATTTATATGCCTTATGTTCCTTGTAACCTTACCAGTTAAGTTACAAATCATTCAAAGACTGAGAACACTAAAATTGAGGTTGCCTGCTCTTAAAACCTTCCTTTTAATTTCTGGAGTACCGCTGCATTTCTGAAATGGCTTTTAATTTCTAAAATAAATAAAGTACACAAAATAACAATTTCTCATCCCTTAACACCAAAGCTCTATTGAAAACAGCAGATCATATAATTAAAGACTACATCACAAATAAGGCAGTCAAGAATAATTAAGAACCCAGCCCCAAGATTAAGTTTTCCAGTTGTTTTTTTTTTTGATCTTTAATCTGTTTTTCCATCAAGCCCGCTTTTCATGCATCTGAATTTGTCAGCCTGCCACATTCTCCTGTTCCATGCTTTCAAAGAAGCAGTAGAGGGAGCACTAACAGCACAGAAACATTACCTGCCCTCAGTTTCTATACTGGATACCACACCAGCTCGAAAGAATTTGCAGAAAAATCCTGCTCAAAAGCTGAAGCTCCAAGTTAGCATGCCCAGTACACAGAGAATGTTAATTATGCGGAGATAAATCTTAATTTACAATAGAGATAATTCTGGGGATTGAAAAATTGGGCAAATAGGAAATGTTTTCCATGAAAAAAAACACAAAAGACATCCTTTACACCAAGAAATGTCTAAAAATATTACGTGTCTGCTCTAAAATATGGAGAGGCAAGAGCTTCTCTGAAAAGAAGCTTTACGATGTTCTATCAAAATAAAATTTTTCTGATTTTTTTTTCTACTCTGGTTTGGAAAAAACACTGACATGTTTGTGCTGAAGTGTAAACTACATGCATTCAGTGCAAGACAGACACCTGGTATAGAAATTYGCACTGTAAACAGTTTGACAGAGATATAATCAACTGAAAACCTGTTAATCTTTACCACAGGCAGCAGTAGTAGCTCTCCCTGTAATTTAAAGAACTTAATGGCTCACTCTATTAAGCCACCAAAGAGTGATTATTCTTTATTATCACTTCTACTAATAATCACAATGCATTCAACAGTGCATTATTTGGGTGCCATACAGATTTTTTCTCCTGTAGGTCTGTTTGTGCTGGAAAAAATTTTCACATTTCCATTTATGGTCAGAAGCTAAATCAAGACTACTTTCTTAAAATGTGACTCTTCCAAACAGTTTACAGTGTTTGTACTGACTAGTTCTACTACAAATTTTCTATCCTTTCAGAACATATGGATATCAATTCAAATGCTTGAAATTTATGCAGAAATTGGAAATGCATCTGGGTAAACATGGAAATAGCAGCTAGTCTTACAGTGAACCACAGCCATTTTAAGTGCAAGCCATTTCAGACAAAACATATCCAGTCCCAAGAATATTTCCTTATTTTTATTATCTTTAAAGGATATATCTTGACAAATTCCTTACGTTACTACAGTGGCGTGACTGTAAAATTTACTGGGAACCCACAGTGAGTTTTACTTGCCTACATTAAGGAAGAAAAAGCAGAACTGTGCTAAACTGTTGCAGCTTTGCTAGATCACATGGCATTAGCATGTTAGGAATTCTGCGTGGTTCTTCTTCTGTAAAGAATACTCCCTTACATGCAGAAAGACTGAACAGCCTAATTGATCTTTTTCCATGTTTAATGTTTCTAACTTAACTGCAGTTTCTTCCATCTGCATTTACACTTGAAGCTACTGGCTTTTTAAATAGGGCAAATTACATCAACCATTTTTTAAACACACTCAACACACTAAGTCAACATCCTCTACAAATACATGATCCTGAAGATACTATGAAAATGTGACATTCAATATGTCTGCCCTATCTTGGTTACTTAGAAGCATGATCTACTGCTACAGAGTAATTCCCATGAGAAATATTTCAAGAAAGTGAAGGAATCAACTATTAGCAAACATATTCTAACAAAGTGTTAATTTAGTCAAAATAAAGCCATAAGGTGTTTTGTGGGTAATTCAACTGCTTTCTTTTCAAAGATTACAGCAGATACAAGAGTCTACTGCAACAGGAAAGTTCACTTGGTCACCACAGAAGTTCAGGGACGGGGCGGGGGAGGAACAAGAATGCCAGAGTTTTGTCTGTCTTACGTGGATCTGCAGTGATTTTTCATCAAACTAGAACTGTGGTCCTGAAGCTGACCTTTGTTTAGCAAAGAATGTATTAGGATAAAACAAGGCTTATTCACGACCTTTCAGAATACGCTTGCCCAGCTTTCTCACCTTTTCTACCTTTAGTTTTGTTTAAAGGGTATCACTCTCCTCTCTCCCTTGAGTTTTATACATTTTCTTTCCTTTGCATTTCCTTCAGAGTTCCCACTCTTCTTTTATGTTACCTTAAACAGTTCTTGAGATAAACTTCTGGCAACTGAAGGATATCAAGGAGCCCTCAGATTCTCACTGATACTTGACAGAGATTTCTTGGGGCATGAAATGCTATCCCTGTTGCTGTTTCTCCTACTAGAAGTTCTTTAGCTGGAATAAAGTTACACTTGCTCCACACCACCACCACTAGCAGCCACGAATCCTTTAGGRCAGATGGAACAAGAACCTCCCTTCCCTAATGCTCCTTCTCTTTGCTCCTCTGCTGTAAGCAGCATGTTTGGAATCATATGTGAACCATTCACCAGTAGGTGGTCTCTTGTGCTTTTTCCTTAGTCGTTCTATGAGTCTCTTTGTGGTCTACTATTAAGCCTTACATTCTAAGACTGAATTGTTTACTTACCCTACAAATACATTTGCTCTTGTTTCAAATTTGTAATATGATGAACTGAATATTAAGAATGCATGTTGATATTGGTGATCATGACGTTGATGCAATTGTCCAAACCTAGCAATTTCAGCTGCCTTTGTACTGACTCTTCAAACGATATGCTTGAGAAGTGTGGCTGGATTGGATTCTGGGAAGTGGTTTGGAACATGAGGCTAGGAGATATCTTCTTTTCCAAGTTGGCAGGATCACTGTATAAAGCCATTCTTATAACAAGAGTCCCGAAAGATAATGTTGTCAGAAAAAGAATGGAAGTATCAATGCTATATTTGATCCCATACTTCATCTCCAGTCCTGAGGATCTATTTCCCCAATCAAAGAAGGAGAGCTTTTTTAACCCACAGTGCTTTGACTTTCAAAAATGTTTTACAAAGCAGGAATCAAACTACTTGACACAACGCTTTTAGTGTTTTGATTCTGAAAAAGAGTATACTACTACAACACAATAGATTTAATAATAAAGATGATGTAGGTGAATTTGATGAAGGTGTGAAGAACATTATCCACTTTAGAAAGAAAAATCAAAATGCTGTAGTACCATTTTATAATAACTTAAACTGTAATGCCCTTATGAGCTATTTTTAACATTAAAGATGTTGGTGATGTCCAGTAACACTGTAACTGTTTATCTGAAGATTCCTCTGACAGCATCTACTGCACATTACAGCAATTTGCTGCCCAAGACAGTTTGTGAAACTATGCTCTGATTGCCATTAAATGAGTGCAGTTCAAAAGATTACTTATATAAACACTTCAAGTATTCTGGCATATTAGACTTCTATTGGAATACCTTATTGGTACATTAGTCTAATAAAATAGCCCCATTAATTGTACTAATTTCTAAATACATTCTGCTTCCTTGGCATCTCTCATTTACCTTCTTCTTCCTTAACACCGAATGGCTTTCGGAATCACCTGCTGGATACACCATATTGTTCTAAGTTTCTGCTTTTCCCTTTTTTTCTTTATTGCTATTAACGGCTCTGCAATCTCTCTTACTTCTTAGATCGGAATCCTTGCTTTCCAACAGTTCTGCCTCCCTAGCCACACTCTTAATAACTTGTACAACTACTACAACTTGAATATTATTGAGATCTGTTCTTTCCTGACTAACCCTGCTGCTAAAACTCTGGTTCCTATTTCATGCTGATTGCTGTGGTATTTCTACTTGGCCCTCTGCCTTCCACATTTTTTTCCCCATCATGTGTTTCAAAACAGCTCCAGAGGTCATTCTCCTCAGTTATGATATCAACATAACTATCTCTTCAAATCATTTTGTTCTTATCTCAAACTGAGGCACCACTTTCCATTTACAAAGCCCAAATCTCCCATCTGACTTCCATCTGTTTTTAGTCCATTCTGCTTCCACACTCCTTTCTGCAGTCTTCCCAGCTGCTCTGACTTCCTGCCTTCTCACTTTCACATTTGCTGCTCTATGTCTTTTTTTCCCCATTGGTTTTATGCTAGAAATAATTTCTTCTTTTTGTCCACCTTTTCCTTTCCCTCTTTTAAGTCTATTTTGTACAAAAACCCTCCTCTTGTTTTCATCAATAATAAAACATCTTGATCTGTTTCTGAATAACTGTCCTGCATTGTGTTCTGTGCTTGACTGAAAAACAAATGGTTCTAATGGGTCAGTCCAGATTTCCATCCAGTTCACTACCACATTTCATAATACCCAGCAGTAGGTGCCTCAGGAAGGAATAAAAAAACCTGGACAAACGCTACTCTTAACATATCCTCTCAGCTTCCAATTACCACAAGTAAGGAATACCTGAGCGAGAGGTACTGTCTTTGTGTTTAACAAGCTTGATAAAGTTTTTTTTCATGAATTTGTCTCATCTTTTTGGACTCATCTATACTTTTGATATCCACAAACTCCTGTGGCAATTGATTCAAAAACTTCATTTTATAATGTGTGGAAAAAGTTCCTCCTTTTGTTTGCTTTAAAGAAGATTATCCATCAAGAAGTTTGATTTCCATCTATTTATTTTATTACAATGAACAGTGAATAATCATGCCTTAGTCACTTTCCCTACACCACTCATAATTTTACAGCTATCAGTTATATCCCAACTCTGTTGTTTCTGTTTAAGCTGAAAAATATCAGTCAACCTATGTCTTTCCTCAGATATTCCATAATTGTTACCATACCTGCCAGGGTGCTAAGTGCTTCCTCCCCCACCCCCTTCCTGAGGGTTTGGCTGCCTGGGCTCAGGGCCAGCTTAGAAAGAGTACAGATGGCGACCTTGAAACAAGCTGTTTCAACAAAGCTGGAAGACAACTCAGAAACGGCTGCCCCTCTTTCCCTTGGGAGATGTTTTTAAGTTGAGACTCTTGCCCTTGGCCTGGACTGAGCTATGTTGCAGCTGTGTTGCAGCCATGTCTTGTGCCTGGCCACGTACCCTGTCGATCCAGACCCCGATCGTGACCTATGGACTGCCTTCCTGGCTTCATTTCAGACCTGCCTCATCACTATGGACATGCTGGTGATCACTGGACCATGTCTGACGCTGTTACTGTTTCTGGACCTGATTCTGACCCTGACTCACCTTCCTGTCTTGACCTCCAACCTGCCTCATCACTATAGACTTGTTCGGTAACGGGGACTCTTGGCTGACCCTTGCAACCATCCCCATCACAGATTTCTACAAGGACATAATATTTGTTTCCCTGTTTCTTTTTTGACCACTGTTATTTTTGGAGAACTGTCCACAATGACATGAAGACCTCTTTCCTAGGTAGTAGTTGCCAATTAGAGCCTGCTGCTGTTCATATACAATGTCTCCTATATGCATTCTACTGAATTTMATCTTTTTATCACCCTGTCATTCTGTATCATGAGATTCTTGGTATAACTGAATAGATTAGTACCACTAGCAAACTTGTACTCATTTTTTCAATAGCTTTTCCAGTTCATTTCCGAGTATGTTAAATAATTTAAGTACCAGCAAAGATGTAAGTGAAAGCCATTGGCAACTTTACTCCGTGTGAAACTAAATTTATTCCTACCCTGTTTCCTAACTTTAGCAGTTTGACTTGTCTGAGACTGAAGTTTTGTAAGAAGATACACTTTTCAGTGACCTTGCGAACTACAGAAGAATAAGAAACCACAGAACTATATATACATATTTATACATATATACATATACAGCATATAATCTATGTAAAGTACCATATATTATTTCCCTCTTTTTTTAAACAGTCATCTGAAAAGATACATTTCCAGAACAGAAATATTAAAAAAGAAAAAAAAAAGTTCATTTAATCTGTTTTCTCTTTAATTCCTCACTTACATGGCAATTTTTTTATTACAAGTTAGAGGCTTAAAATTCCCCAGCTATTAAAAACAGTCAAATGCCATTTCATTATTTAACTTTAGTTGCTATTAAACAGTTTGAATACTCTTAACATTTAGATAAGCTATTAATATCATCCATAACTTTTTAGCACCATAATGACATCCGTTATGCAAAGTAAAAGAAGTATGACCAAAACCCTGATCACATTAAAACTAACAGTAAGAGAAATACATCCTATAGAATAAACTTACAACAATGATCAATATCAGTTTAATTGAACTCAAGCTTGAAGGAACTGTGTGATGTATATGTGTTATGTATAACTGAATTGGAAGTGCCACTGTGATAAAATCTTGATGATGATGATATAAAGTCAAACAGGCTGTCACATTGTTTAATCYGACCTCTTAGCATCACAGGGGATTGAATCTCACACAGATATAAAGTCTAATCACTTTGGAGAGACTACAGCTGTTCAGTCATCAAGAAGTTAAAGAAATGCTTAGGGAGAACACAAGACTCAGGTTCCACCAGTACCAAAAGTCCAATACAATGGCACGGAATTGATTTAGGTTAAATTATTTCAGTGACCTATATTAAAAGAGGAATACTAGAACTTCAATACACCTGTCAGCATGGTACAGGGAAAAATGTATTCCAAACCCCAAACTGGGCTATCAAATTGACCTTAAATAAACCAAATCACACAAGCAGCTAAAAGAAAACACTTTTTTACACCATCTCAGAGCACCAGTCCCACAAGCCTGACATCCCATCTCCAATTACAGGCAAACTTTGATGTTTTGGAACTTTGACATTTTCAAACTTTGATGTTTTCAGAGGACAGCAAAACACATCCAAGAATGCACCTGGCCCTTTTTTTCAGTGAAGAAAACACTTCTGGCAACCACATGAAACATAACATTAGATTTTGTCATATTCATAGCAATAGAACAGCTCAGCTTGGGATGTGACGATGTCACTGATGGCCTTATGGTTCCCAAATGTTGGTTCTATCATCCTATACAGACATCTGAGTTGCTTGCGAATGTTAACCACAAGTTAAAGGCTTGAATTTTAAGCTAAAACACTACTGATACTAGCCTGCCTAGAAATGCTTGCATCAAACTGTGGTGGTTCACTCGATGCTCAAGATGCCTGTATGGACGGGAAGGGTGTACTTTGGGGAACAGTAACATCATTAGGTGTCCTAAGCTGAGCTGATCCTTTCCCTCCTCCCCTGCCAAAAGATTGTTTCTTTGGAGCAGGAGAAGGAGAGAACACAAACAAAAACAATTTAAGAGGGAAAAAGCAGAAAGAAAATACAGAAGGGAAGCTTTTCTTTCATAGATACCACATGAAATAAAAAAATCTATTAATGTGGAGAGACACTAACCTTGACTAGAAAATAATTATTTTAACTCTGCTCCCAAAATTTATTTGTGGATTAAATTTATGTTTTATGCAAATGAGGTGGATTCCATTGCATTATCCAAAACTAAGCATTACTATTTTTCAAAGTGTCTTAGATCCTTGCTATTTTATTTTTGTATTTCAGATTACCAAAGATAAAGGAAATATTTCTCAGAACTTCCTAAATACAAGAAAAGAACAGACTATTTTTCAAAATAATAATTACCTTCTTTTACTGAATCCTCTTTTGATTGGCTTAATTTTACCAACATGTTAGATTTTTCCAGCTGAAGAACTAGTAGGTTATTTGCTTCATTAATTTCTGATATTTTCTAGAAAATTGGTAAGAGACTAATGTTATACTAAGAATTTTTTATATAAGTTTTAAATCTTGAGTTTTAAATTGATATAAACACTTACACAACACTACAGTTGCAAGCCTATTTTACTTGCTACTCTGGGAATTCCACTGAAGAGAAGAACAAAGTTAGACTTGAAAGTCTGTGCTATATATAATTAAACATTTACCATCCAGAACATACAACATTGACTATAATATAATTTTGGGCTTCCTCTTGCAAAATTAAATATACTAAATAAATGTTACAGAAGGGCACAAAGTAGAAGATATATCTGCAAAACTGCTTAAACCCATTTTAATTCAGTTGCTTCCTCTGAATTCTTAAGTCCACAGTCTAGATCGATCCTCAGCAAAGTTCTTTCTGTTGCTTTGCATAAGAGGTTATTAATGCCCTCGTTGAGCACTGAGTAATGTGTGTAAATAGTGACTGGTGTAATAATTTTTTCCATGAGAATCACAAAATTTCTTTCAGGTGCTCCTTCTGTATTATCTCTGGTAAGGATTTACTGATCAGGATCAATCACCAGAGAGCTAACCAAAATAGGTCTAATCAAACAAGAAATACAGCACTGATTTTCTTAGTGGAACTATCTTTAAAGAACTGACATATTCTTAAAATAAAGGGAGCTCAATGCATACGGAATATCAGAATAGATGCTCCTGCTATGGTAATGACTTTTTTTTTTTTTTTTTTTTTTTTTTTTTTTTAGAATAAGGAACAATTTCTGCAGGGACAGTACAACAAAGCTGCATAATACTGGTATCTCCAATAGCAGCTTCTGATGCAAACACTTGCACATATTTCCTGAAAAATCAGAATTCTACCACAGAACACTTATTGAGCAGACTCCACAGATTTCAACAAGTCAGGCATTCTAAGACAAATTTTAATCTGGGAATCTAAAGGTTCTGAACAAAAAAAAGTGTCAGTTTGCATGCTTATGCAACTTAGATGTCTTTATAAATCTGATTTTACATCCACAAGTTCTGAGATGTCAGCACTAACCTTTCTGAATTCAGAGCTACTCCTAGCTTCTTTTAACCCACTCCATCTATACATACAGAGATTCTGATTCACTATTAGAAATTTTAAGTGCCTAAAGATAAAACATCTTTGTCTATTTATGGACACGGAAGTCTGAAGCTTATCAAACTGAACAGGCACATGCGGAATACGTATTCATTAGGAATAACAAAAGAAATACACATCTTTCCTGCAGACAGAACACATTTTAATGGACCACATGTAAATGGTAGCTTTCTGGAATCTCTTGTCATTCACCTATGAAAAATGATCCAAGATCCTCCTTCACACAAACATTAAATGCACAACAGCATAATTTTTCACTTGCTATTTCACAAAGCAGCAATAAAAATCAAGGACATTTGGATAACCACTCATCTTAAATCATTCTGAGCACCAGCAGACAGTACAGACACTTACTTTCCAAACAAAGTTGGTATTGTAAGACACAATAAGAATAAACAGACACCACTTAGAAGAAACTTTCACCTGAAAAGCATATTAAAACATGCCAAAGTATTCACAGATAGTAATTTCAATGTTTTTTTACCTTCTTCACTTACCTTTTCTATCACTGAGAAGTCATCTAGAAGTTTACCAAGATTGACCAAACTGATATTCTTCATAGTTTCTTCACAGCTGTGATTCACTTATTTCTAGAACATTTCATCTGATGTTCATTGTATATATATAAAAAAAATCCAAGAATTTTTATCTTCCCCATTCACACTATTTCAAAACAATTCCATAGATGCAAATATAAGCAGAACACAGAACACCTTTTTTTAAACTTAAAACTATTTTTGCATGTTAAACTAAATTTCAAACAACCTAAGTTCCAGCATTTCTAGGAAATGTCAGAAGGCTCGAGCCAAACCTATCAAACTGTTAGATGGTATTGCTGAATTTGGAATTTTTGTTGCTGTTCAAAAACAAACCTGAATCCACTTCCTTAGACACTACACCATAATTTTACCTAAAAAAYAGTGCTCTACATGTAAGATGCTTGTAAAAAGTTATATGAATGACTCCTCTTTATATGCTGCTAAGACAGACTGGTCTTCCTATACTCGTTTTAAAGGCTAGGAAACTGAATCAGGGAAGCGATCCAGCGAGTAACCCAAGACCATAGCAATTTTTGTGTTTCAATGAACAATTATTCATTCTCCTCTGTGTATATATTAGAAGCAACAGATCAATTTTTGTTAAATTTGATAACTTGAAAAATGTTACTGAAGTAAATGAAACTTTACCAGGACTAGATCCTGTATTAATGTATACCTTTAACCATGTACATGCTGTGATACTTAGCTGCTACTCAGGCTACAAGTCCCTTACATGTTCACTCTGGTTACATTCTTAGTCATTCGATATTTACAAGCGTTTATGTAACTTTATTAGCAAAGCAGTAGATAAAGATAGTTCTCTGCACTTAATGCACAATTGTCGCTTGTATCCACTGTTTCCTCCAAGGAACTAATGAAATAGCTAATTAACTTTTATTTAACAACAATTTTAAGAATATATGTAACATTAAGAGTTAATACTTTTCTCTGTAGGTGTTTTCCTCTCTGTAAGCCAAATCAGTAATTTTAATAATCTGTAACTGTTATTACAATGCAATATTTTTTACAATGGATTTTGAAATACGTATTTAGGACATCAATTCTGTAAAAAAATTATGGATTTTAATATGCTATTGGTTAATAATCTAAATGTACAGTATGACTGCCAAGCCCTGATCTTTCAGTTTTTATCATGGTCAGTATCTTTTCCATTTGTCTATCACCCTTTTCAGCATGCTTTTATAACCGTTTATTTGTTGTTATAATTTTTTGTATTTTATCCTCTAAATTTTGACTGAAGATGGAAGCCGAGGGAGCTGTCATGTTGTACACTGTTTTGTTTATGTATTTGCCCACTGCATGGCATCATTTGTTCTTTTACAGGACAGGATGTGCTCAGCACTTGGCAGCACTAGCCAATAGTACCACAGGGAATAAAACTCTTATTGAACTAAAACAGTACATTCAAAATAATATGTTGTATTACTAATGTATTTTTCCAGCAGGAAAACTCATCGTTTTTATTTTTGTGTATTAGATTATTATGTATGCTAGATCTTCCAAAGACATTTTTGCTAAGACTCTCACCCCTATTTTGAACAATATTTAACTAAAAAAAAAAAAAGAAAGATCTAACAGGTATTTTCAACTCTCATAAAACTTTATTTAATCTTTCCATAACCCTCCTGCAATGATTCTCCCTCAGTATTCTTTTTTAGTATTGTAGCCGATTCTTCAATTTTGGAAACCGAGGTTTCATTTTTCTTTCATGTAACAGTGAAACTCGCATTTATAATCAAAATAACACAATAATTTCTTCTTGGATTACTAACTGCATATCTCAATTGAATATTAATTATCCAGTTATAGGAACTTTAAATAGCCTCACCCTTTTCCTGCACTTCAACCTTTTTAAAGGCAGGCAACTAACACTTGCATTGAATCTAACCTCACTTTAATCACTCAGTCTTTGAAGACCCCGAGGATATTGAAAAACACAGTTTGCAGATCAAAATGATCAGCACCCAAGTAGCACCCCGACGCGGGGTGAATCCCATCGCCTCATCCGATCTTACAGAGGCCTCACGACGATTGCAACGGGACGGACGCACCAGACGCTCCGCCGCAAACCCAGCCGACACCCACCGGGTCACGGCGCCCCTACTCCCCCCCAAACCCCTCCATTTCTGCAGCGACACTACACGAAAATGTGCCCCAGTGCGAAGCAAGATCCTCTCACAGCCCCTCAGGTGCGCCGGGCACCCGTGGCACCGCCTTTTGCTCAGCCGGGCACGGTCACAACCGAGGGAAGATGGCGGATGAGGGCGCTCCCTACCCCTGCCGCKCCGCGTCTCCGCTCCGCTCCGTCCGCCGCGGCGAGGCGAGGAAACCGCCACGCGCTCCCGAAAGGCGGGAAACCAGCTCCGCCAGCGGAGCGTACCACTAGCTTCCTTCCTCTCTCCCTCCCCCCCCCCGCGCCGATCCGCTGTTGGACTCGACCGGCAGGCGCGTGCCAGGCGTTGGAGACTGGCGCGCGAGGCGCGGCGGGCGCTGCCGTTGCCGCGCCCTGCGGGGAGGGGGCGCTGCCGCGGGGGGAGGGAGCGACGGCGGGGTGCGCAAGGCAGCGGTGGTGCCGCGGGGCAGTGGTGGTGCCGCGGGGCAGTGGCAGGCCTCTCGTACCGGTCTCCGTTGTGGAGGATAACTGTCTCTTTGGGGGAACTGGGGACACAAGGGTACTGTGCTGGGCACCCTCGTGCTGTCTTGACATAACCCAAGTGCTTCGACGGGTCCCTCGCTCAAAAAAAACCAAACCAAAACAACAAAACAAAACAAAACAAAACAAAAGCCACCTCAGAGGAGCATCCGTGGAGGTCCTGATTTCACTCCGCTGTGCAGTCTGTGAATTATTTTATCAAATGGCTCCTCACATCGACAACGTGAGCTGAGGGAGGATTTAATGTGTTCCTTTTAAGAGCAGTGAATAGACTTCGGATGGGAGCACTTCTGTTAGTGACAGAGGCCGATTGATTCCCTTTATCTTTAGTTTCTCAGCATTTATACTGTGCTTGTAACTATGGTTACCAAGCAGTGATACTCTCCCTGCCTATTACTCCTTTTCTGAGGGAAATTACCACAAAGAGCTTTTGAGAAAAGTTTCCAAGATATCCATGCTAGTGTGGGAGCATGCCAGAAGGCCTGAGACTGATCAGCTATGATTTGTTACTACAATCAAGACCTTTTCTCCTCTGTAGGAAGGTTGCTATTTTGGGGCAAAGTGCTCAGATGCTGCCACTGCGCTAGTGACTGAAGAGCCTGCAGCTGCTTTGGGTAGCCTGGGAAATTGATGGTTCTGCTTAAATATGAAAAGGAGCACGTTTCTCCATTAATTGTTCTGTTACTGAAATTTGATAGCAAATCCAGTTAAGATTACTCTGGCCTGATATCTTTTATATCTTGCCAGACTTTGTTAAAAGTAGGCACATAGGACTGGAAGGGACCATTTGCATCACTGAATAACATCCCTGTGAAATTGTAGGCAACCAAGCCCTGTGGTTATACACAAAAACAAAATAACCTCCCCTCCCCCAGCTTCTTGCCACTTTACTACATGTAGATTGCTTCTTTTCCAGGTTAACATTGAGCCCATGATCAAGACATATCAACCTGTCATATGACAATCCTGCTAGGAACATCTGCATATGCTGCTTAATATCCTCCCTGACCATGGAAACAAACTGTCCTAGGGCATTGGGGGCTCTTCTGCAGGTGGGTTCATAGCAGTTAAATGTAGCTGTAGAAAACAACTCATCAGCTAGATGGTCCTGCTGAGAGGTTCACAGAAAAAATTAAATATTTTAACATTTAAATGATCATCATTAGGTTTCAAGGTTAGTAGCACTGGATGAATAAGAGAATCACAGAATAATTTAGGTTGGAAGGGACCTCTGGAGGTCACCTAGTTCAAACCCCTTCACCAAGCAGGGTCAGCCTCAAAGCTAGACTGGGTTGCTGATGGCCTGGTCAAGTTGAGTTTAGAGTACCTCCAAGGAGGAGATTGTTTTATGACATAATCTGAAAAGGAATTGTTTTAGGTTAGGACTTGGACAGAGAAAACATTGTTAATTACTTCATGAATGTAGATTTTTCAGAAAGAGGCAGTAATATTGTGTTCCTAGAGCCACATCTGCATGCTAGAAAAAGTGTCCTTGCTCTCAGAAATGCTAAAATATGCCATGGCGTTCCCAGCTGGTGCATTTTTGTTTGTAATAGAGAGGAAAAATGGTATAGTTTCAGTGCTTGTTGATGCTGATCAGTTGAATGTTGAATGCAGATTACAAGCCATAGGAGCATGCAGGACTTTGTCTGAACATGTCCAGAGAAGCAAAAACCTACCAGGCACAGTCACAAATGCTGTTTGCAGGCAACTGTATGATTAGAAGGTCAGAGGATTGTTGTCCACTGGGATATAGGCACAGCCAAAGTAATTAAAATCATTTTTGTTCATAGAGGATCTGCAGCTGAGATGCAAGTGGGAAAAGGAGGACTATGCCATCATAACCGTAGCACTAGACTTGGCAGTCCAAGTGTGTTGCAATGGCTGCCACTAAGAAGGAAAGGCATCCTCTTGTCATCCCCCCATGAACTCAGTGCATGCTCTTTGTGATTTCTAGCACACCTATCCTGCTTCACTGGCCAATTTTTACAAAACATCTTACAACTTTTTAGCTGTCCTTGAAAACTGTACCACCCCTGAAACCCTGCTTTAAAGGTTAAGTACTTAAATAAAAAATTCCAACTCTAATAGAATTATTTGTGGAGAAGATTAGATCAGTGCTTTAGTCAAACATCACAGTAATGAGTGCTCTTCTCAGGCCTGGAAAAAGGTGCACAATCACTCTTGATTGCTATAAAGATTTTTTTTTAAAAAACCCTGAGTGGTGAGGAGTTTAAAGCACAGTAAACCACAGTGTATTGCACAGTCTGGCTTTTGTGATTATTTAGTGGTGGTTTTATTTTATAGATTGCATTCATAGGAAGACAGAGAATGAAGACTGAGATCCAACAGTCGTGGTTAGGCAAAAATGTTATGACAGACTTTGACACAGAAATACATAGCATAATAAAAGACAAGACTTGGGGGGACAGAGCTTTAAACTTRTAACAGGTTTAGCAGTCAGCAAATATTCTTTTGTTTTAGCTTCTAAAATACTGCTGCTAAACTAGTAAGCAATCTGGTAGTGCTAAAATCCAAAATATGAAAGTTTTGCTATAGTTCATTTAGAGTTTATTCTAATTTTTTGCCTTTTTATAGGGTAGTAACTTCTCTGGCAAGACACTCAAGGAGTCTGGTGGTCACTGGAAAATATATTACATCCACAGTGTATTAGGCACGTAGGGTGGTATTTTGTGGCAGAAATCAGTCAGTAGCTGAGTGATGCCATATAAATACAGTGCAGCCTATAGAGGGCTTCTAACAGTGGGAAACACAAATGCATTTTATTGCAATAATGAGCATCCTTGTAAGAGAAACTTCTCTGTGCCAGAGAACTATGAGATGGTAGTCCCAACCTAATCTCCTGTTCTCACAAACAGCATCAGCTGTATACATTGAAAATGTCATTGTTAGGCTGAGACTTGAGTAATTTTTTATTGATCTTTTTGTTATTATTGCATTTTTCACGTTCATCCCTATAAGCCCAGTCATATCAGAGGAATGTAGCATCTGCAGTTAAAATACCAACAGTGATAACATTTACTAGAATTAAGGTTTGCAAAATTCAACTCAATTTACAAAATGATTCTTTTCCTATTACTCTAAAGAGCACATGGGAGGATGTGCATAGGTTTCAACCTGCTCTAGACGGTTAGTGTCAGACTCATCAAAGTAGTTAACTCGCTACTGTGTCAGACTGCAGAGTAGTTTAATAAAACAGAGGAAGAAATTATACTACTGTGCATCTTGTGCATCAGCATTGTTTTTGCTGTTGTTATAGTCCTATTGATAAGGGAGTTTATTTTTTTAGTTTAGGAAATGAAAGGTGTCGATTATGGGCTTTGGTACAGAGGCATCCGCTTGTGTTGTGTTCTCCAAAATTCTCTATATTTGTCCAAAAGAGAAAAACATATCAAAATATACAAAAACATGTTTATTAAGTATTTTAATATGCTAGAATACATTTAAATATAGATATTTAAATGTATAAATATACATATATATATATAGGTACCTTATCCTTATAGCTGGAGCCATCAAACAACACAAAAGGTCACTTAGTTTCAGCATGTGCTTGAGTTGTTGTTTTGTTCAGAAACAGAGAAATAAGGATTTTTTTTTTCTGTGAAGCATTTTTTTTTTCCTCCATACTTGTGTCTTTTTACCAGGCAAAAGATGACCTAATCCTTCCTTTATAGCTACAGTAATTGAAGAAATAATAGCTTAGCTTTAGTGTTTTTTAGTTTTTACAGTATCTATCAAAATACAAGTCTCATTATTTTTAACAGGGCAGTGGTGGGCAGTAAATTTCTGATATTGCTTATATAAATTCCTTATTCTTGTAAACCTAACAGTAGTGGTCTGTGATGCAGGATGAACTAAAAAAAAAAAAAAAAGGGAAGGTAAACACTAAGTAAAATGGAAATGAAACCTACTAAAATGTATATCATTCTGTGCCTCTGCGATAAACTTGATTTTGTAGTCTCCAGAAGGGGTTATCAGGGTCAGATATAAAATCACAGAGTCTTTTGTGTTAGCTGTACCACATGCTTGACTTAAAATGGCTTTGGTCTGCCTTCTGAAAAAACCTTGTAAGTGCTTGGATGAACTGGATGAAAAATAACTCGCTATATCATGTTGTCTACAAGACTTTGTCTGGAATAGCCTGTGTTTGTCTGCAGCATAACTTTTATTAAAATATTTGGCCATATGTTGTTGAAGGTAGACAGCGTGTTCCAGCAGTTTGCTGCATAGGCAGACTGGTACGTGCTGTTTCCAAGGGGAAAAAAAGCCCCTCGTATTTAACTGGAGCCTAAGAGATCTTTACAATCATTTAGCTTGTCAGAGCAATATTTTTCATTTTAAAAGTCTCAACCATCACCCAAGCAGGAGTGAAAACATTAATTTGTAGCACAGCTTATTTGTTTTTTGTCTGACACAGATGCTCATTTATGTTGACTCAGTTTAGATCAAATTCTCTTGTGTATATACATAAATACATACATACTGATGCCCAAAGAGAAAGCACGTACCTGGATTAAATCATTATAATACAGTATTACCAAATTTTAATCTACAGGCATACCTCATTTTATTGCGCCTCGCTTTATTGCACTTTGCAGATATTGTGTTTTTTACAAATTGAAGGTTTGTGGCAACCCTGTGTCGAGCAAGTCTATCAGCGCCATTTTTCCAACAGCATGTGCTCACTTTGTGTCTCTCTGTCCCATTGGGGGAATTCTTGCAATATTTCAAACTTTTCCGTGATTATTATATCTGTTATGGTGATCTGTGATCAGTGATCTTTGATGTTACTATTGTAATTGTTTTGGGGTGACACAAACCGCACCCATACAAGATGGTGAAGTTAATTGATAAATGTTGTGTGTGTTCTGATTGCTCCACTGACGAGCCCTTCCCCCATCTCTCTCCCTCTCCTCGGGCCTCCCTATTCCCTGAGACACAACAATATTGAAATTAGGGCAATTGACAACCTTACAATGGCCTCTCAGTGTTCAAGTGGAAGGAAGAGTCGCACGTCTCTCGCTTAAATCAAAAGCTAGAAATGATGAAGCTTAGTGAGGAAGGCATGTTGAAAGCCAAGACAGGCTGAAAGCTCGGCCTCTTGCGCCAAGCAGTTAGCCAAGTTGTGAATGCAAAGGAAAAGGTCTTGAAGGAAATTCAAAGTGCTACTCCAGTGAACACCTTAATGATAAGAAAGCAAAACAGCCTTATTGCTGATATGGAGAAAGTTTTAGCGGTCTGGATAGAAGATCCAGCCAGCCACAACATTCCCTTAACCCAAAGCCTAATCCAGAGCAAGGCCCGAACTCTCTTCAATTCTGTGAAGGCTGAGAGAGGTGAGGAAGCTGCAGAATAAAAGTTGGAAGCCAGCAGAGATCAGTTCATGAGGTTTAAGGAAAGAAGCTGTCTCCATAACATAAAAGTGCAAGGTGAAGCAGCAAGTGCTGATGTAGAAGCTGCAGCAAGTTATCCAGAAGATCTAGCTAAGAGAATTGATGAAGGTGGCTACACTAAACAACAGATCTTCAGTGTAGACGAAATAGCCTTCTACTGAAAGAAGATGCCATCTAGGACTTCCATAGCTAGAGAGGAGAAGTCAATGCCTGGCTTCAAAGCTTCTAAGGACAGGTTGACCCTCTTGTTAGGGGCTAATGCAGCTGGTGACTTGAAGTTGAAGCCAATGCTCATTTACCATTCCGAAAATCTGAGGGTCCTTAAGAATTATGCTAAACCTACTCTGCCTGTGCTCTATAAATGGAACAAGAAAGCCTGGATGACAGCACATCTGTTTACAACATGGTTTACTGAATATTTTAAGCCCACTGTTGAGACCTATTGCTCAGAAAAAAAGATTCCTTTCAAAATATTACTGCTCATTGACAATGGTCACCCAAGAACTCTGATGGAGATGTACAATGAGATTCATGTTGTTTTCATGCCTGCTAACACAACATCCATTCTGCAGCCCAAGGATCAAGGAGTAATTTCGACTTTCAAGTCTTCTTATTTAAGAAATCCATTTTGTAAGGCTATAGCTGCCCTAGATCGTGATTCCTCTGATGGATCTGGGCAAAGTAAATTGAAAACCTTCGGGAAAGTATTCACCATTCTAGATGCCATTAAGAACATTGGTGATTCTTGGGAGGAGGTCAAAATATCAACATTAACAGGAGTTTGGAAGAAGTTGATTCCAACCCTCATGGATGACTTTGAGGGGTTCAAGACTTCAGTGGAGGAGGTAACTGCAGATGTGGTGGAAATAGCAAGAGAACTTGAATTAGAAGAGGAGCCTAAAGATGTGACTGAATTGCTGCAATCTCATGATAAAACTTTAATGGATGAGGAGTTGCTTCTTATGGRTGAGCAAAGAAAGTGGTTTCTTGAGATGGAATCTGCTCCTGGTGAAGATGCTGTGAACATTGTGGAAATGACAGCAAAGGATTTAGAATATCACATAAACTTAGCTGATTGAGCAGTGGCAGGGTTTGAGAGGATTGACTCCAATTTTGAAAGAAGTTCTATTGTGGGTAAAATGCTCTCAAACAGCATCTCATGCTACAGAGAAATCYTTCGTGAAAGGAGGAGTCAATCGATGCGGCAAACTTCCTTGCTGTCTTATTTTAAGAAATTGCCACAGCCACCCCAGCCTTCAGCAAACACCACCCTGATCAGTCAGCAGCCATCAACATCGAGGCAAGACCCTTCACCAGCAAAAAGATTATGACTCGCTGAAGGCTCAGATGATGGTTAGCATTTTTTAGCAATAAAGTATTTTTTAGTTAAGGTATGTGTATTGTTTTTTTAGACAATGCTATTGCACACTTGATAGACTACAGTATAGTGTAAACATAACTTTTATATGCACTGGAAAACCGAAAAATTCATGTGACTCGCTTTATTGCAATATTTGCTTTATTGTGGTGGTCTGGAACCAAACCCGCAATATCTCTGAGGCATGCCTGTATACTACAAGGAAGAAAGAGTCTATCTACACACAGACAGATTCAGATATCCTTATGCCTTGAGTGTAACTTAGATGTCTTCAGTAGTCAAGTATTTTTCATTAAAGTGTGTCAATATAATTTACTTTGTGTCAGATTTTGGGAGAACCTAACTGTGCAAAAATATATTGTTGACTTTGAAGATATGCATCCATAAAACCTCAAGGCAATAAATAATTATTTTTCCTCCTTGAAAGATTTTCACTTCATGAATTACCAGTAACTGTTTGTACTGCAGCTGTGTTGGCATTGCAGCCAACCATGTTGCTCTGACTGTGCAAGCATATTAAAAGGCAGTCTGCTTAGAAGCATGTACCAGACAGATGTCATAGGCAGTTTAAACAGGATATGACAAAGAAGACAGATGAACAATAGGGATGAAGAGCAGTAAAGAAGGACAAAATCAACATAATAAAAGTCAACAGAAGTAATTGTATTGCTTTCACTGAATTCCTAAGCAACCAAGTGTGCATGCCTTTGCTTTCCCATTTACATAATATTGATCTGTTGGCATATTGATGAGTCAAACTGTAATAATTTTAATTTTAATTAGATTTACAATAATTACGCTGTTTTTATAATTTATTTGTGATTCTGGTTCTGTCATAATCCTAAAATAATGCTAAAGTTCTCTTGACTGAGTTTTCTTACATTTCTAAAAAAAACCCCCTCAAAACCAGGATGCTAGTGAGTGTTTGAACCCCACAGCAAAATATATATTTGTGTGTGTCAGGAACAAATTTTCTTAAATATGTCTAAAACACTCTAGGAACATGCTGCTTTGATAGCGACCACATTTTTGCAAGAGTATTGTCTTGTCTAATTGATCCCATCCAAAGCAACCCATTTGGATAGCATTTTTTTTTCTTTGTCCTGGTTTATTTTCTTTGTTTCTCTCCCTTGCCCTGGCTCCAACCATTGCCTATTAGCACTTCTTCTACGGAAGTTAGGCAATGGGATAGTCTTGTGAGAAAGGAAAGCTTGTGTCAAAAGCATCGTTTACTGCACTATGGAAGTAGGAAGGCAACTTGTGAAGACACATATGCTTGTATTTTCTTGTACTTCTGTTTGTGGTAGTGCCCAACCATCAGTGCCAAGCTAGAAACATGCATTTTGCCTCTAAATAATCAATTTATACATTACCCAATCAAGTAAATTCAGGAGGTTGTTAACATTGATTAATTGGTGATTGTTTGAAATCAGCTGATTAATAGTGATCACATTCCAGGAAGCAAGTGACACCACTTTGCAATTATTTATACTATAGAAGCAAAAGACTTTTTATCCCTAGAGCTTTTCATAAAATAGGTCATTCTTTGGCCAGTCTGCTGTTGTAGTCTGACTACTATTATAAGATGTATAAACTACAAATGGGCAAAATTTTACCTTTTTAAATACTGAGGGATTGCAAACCTAACTGTAGATAACACAGACCTTTGTCCAGAATTGCAGGTTCTTCCATCAGCAGTTTGGCTCAGGGAATTTAACTTAAAAGATTTCATGGCATTTCAGTGCACTGGCAAATTGTCCTGATTCCATCATAAAAAATATGCCATGACTTAAAGAAAGAATTCCAATGCATAGGTAAAAACTCAGTGAGTCTAAAGAATCCCACAGAGCTAGGCCACAGATGGAGGACAAGGTGCTCATAAAGATCTCGGCATGTCTGCGTAACAAGCATGGAGCCCAGACTATCACCGAAGCAGCATTGGACCCACTCATTTGGTAGCACAGTTTTGCTAGGAATCGTGTTGCCCTTGRTAACTTTCCAAGCTTGTGCCTTCCTCTTGCAAGGAAAGTACATTTAGTTGGCTCACAGAACTAGTTCCTGAAGAGGTTTTCCATTCAGAAGGGCAAGATTGCTATTTCCTTAGTTTGCAACTAGAGATCGTAGCTGCGCTGATAGCTGTTGTGAAATAGGTCAGAAAAATTAATTTCTTTCTTAGCCTGTGAAAGCTATACAAAAACTATATGGTTCTATAGCTAATGTCTTTCTGGTATAATGTCGTAACATTTCATTTGAAATACAAATGAAAAAATGTAAAATTAATGTTCTGTTAATTTTACTATTAAAAAAAAGAGGAATCGGTTTCCTGGCATACATAAGACTCAAGTGTCTCTTAGGAAACAGATTTATTTCCTTCCACGTGAGCTCAAAAGCAAACTAAGGATGGTAGTAGAAGCATGCGTTATTTCTGCCTCCTTAGCATCTGTGATTGGAGGCTACAGAAAGCTGACAGCTCTTCAACTTCGCCTTTACTTCCACTCCTTGAGGACAAGGCTTCTGCAGCCTCTTATTCCTTCCAGGCTGTAAGAGAGGAATTCAGCTATGTTCTCTCCCAATTTGCAGCATGACATGGAAGGATCCTATGCCTTCTCTGACTAGTTTCAGGAAGCCAAWGTATCATTAATCTGCTAAATTTCATATATTAGGAGAAAGAAGCTCACATTATACAAAAGGAATGTTAAAGCCTGTAGGAAAAAAATTAAACCTGTCAAACATTTATGTCAATTGACTGGATGCATTGATTTAAATAGCTGCATCTGCTTTTCATTACAACTACTGGCTACAAATGTCATCCCCGCACACCACTCCTGCAGCTCCACCTACAATTAATTACTGTGTGCATTGCTGACTCCTTTTGGCAGCCACCCCACTTCGCCTAATTCCCTAACACCACTGCTATTGTTTTCCTCCCCTTCCATCTGTTTTTGAATGTTGCCTACTCCCTCTAATAGCACTGATTAGTGAAGGTGAGGAAATGCCAGAGTGCTTAAGTAATATACAAATCATGGAAATGGACTTCGGCTACATCTTGCTTTTGTTTGGTCTAAGGGCATGGTTTCTATGGCAGTTAAAGCATTGGCTGTGTGTGTAATTAATAAAGATTAGTCAGAAGGCAAAGTTTGTGCAATAAAATTAGATTTAAACAGAGGGAGTTCCAACAGAGAAATACATCTAGTGGTATCTCTTCAAAGTCAATCAGCTATAAAAGCTGGTTAAGTTCTTGCCAATTTCATTCTCTGGGTGAATTAGGATATTCTTCAGAATTGGCACTAAAAAATATCTAATGAAAAGTAATCCTCTGTAGTATTTTTCTCTTTGTCTCCCCATTCTCCCAAACAAAGTTTGCATTGCTTCTTTAATAAATGTTTTTAACTTTCTTTCTCTCTTTTCTTGGCAAATAAGTCAACCTGTCACCCTGAATCAGGCACTCTCTTTTTTTACAGGGCTCTGTGGTAACAGCCCCTGAGATACCATATCTCAGTGCCAGCAAAAAAGGTCGTCTGTGGCTACACTTCATATGGCTTTCAGTTTTGCTTTGAACCAGAGCATCATTTCCATTTCTTAAGACCTTGCTGATGCATAGAAATTTGTGTATACTAAGCTACAAATGACAGCAGAGTGCTCCCAACTTGGATTGCCATCCTAAACTTGAAGCATTTCTAAAAACAGTGCAAGAACACCTCCCATTCTCTTTAATACTCTTACTATTTTGAAAAACAGAGCACGTCTTTGACAATGTTAATTTTCATTCATAAAAGTTGAACAGCTCTCATAGCCTGCTGATCTCTCCTCCCATATCTTGTAAATGCACATTGAGCCATTGTGCATTATTGTGTTTTCCACCAAAATACTCCTTGCTTATAGGGTCCCTCTGCAATGTTTGTGTCTTTTCTCCTTCAATAGTTTAGCTATTGATTAAACTTAAAAAATAAAAATTTAGCTAGCATTTTGCCATGTTACGATTAGAAGTTTTTCTAAAAGAATGAATTCTGTCACTTTTTCTTTGAGTTATATGACTAACATTAGGACAGTATATCCCATTATTTCTCTATATGAGTAAGAGAGGAGATGATAAAAAAATTACTGGTCCAAAGGCTCTTTCTATAGACATCAGGTGTGTTTTTTCTCCACCTCAAAGAAAAGGTGAAAGTAAATAAGCATGTTGCTTTGCAACAGTGTAATATAAGCTTTTCTGTATCTGACAAGCATATGCTGAAATAACACGTAGCTGTGTTCAGTAGAAAAACAGTGAATTGCCAGAATAAGAAAAGGAAATGGCCAGAGACAACTGCAAGTCTGACACTCAGATATCTCTTCTAAGTACCTACATGTGAACAGTGCACACAGACTGCAGTCAGTAGGCACAGGATTACTTGAGCTGTGTTACTGCCACAGGGGGCCCAGGCTGCCTTTCCACAATCCTTTTAAGATGACCTAGGTGATAGCTGCCACCAAAAGAGGTCATCACACTACCTTCCTGCAAACACACACCTTACTTATGTTGTATATTCCTCCTGCCTCTTCCACTGGTGCGACTGAGCTGCATGAGAACTGTTTTGGCTAAAAAGATATTCCTGGGAAGACCCTCTAGCTCCTCCTTTCTCTTGTCCATGTGGTCCTGCCTCTCTTCCCTGCTGCTCATCAGGGACTTTGCTGAATCACTTGAATTCATTAATCAACAGAAAATGACTTCTGATAGTTTGCTCTCATAATTATTTCAGGTTTTAGAGAGTTGGATCAGCTCATGGAGAAGTCTGGAGAGCACAAGAACTTGCACAGATAAACAGGGGGAGCAGGAGTCCCCCCCCATGGCAGTGGTGAGTCACTGTGTTCATTCTTTGACATCTCTTACCTTCCTTCAGTCCATCTGGGAATCCTCAGATTCCCACTGAAGCCCAAGCGTTTTTAGAGCCTTATGAAAGGCATAAGCCTCTTGAAGCTTAATTCTTCATGTGACAGGTGTAAGCAGTGTATTTACTCATCATGTTAGTTCATTTACATTGAGTTCTAAAGCTAAAGTTGTTTTTACACAGTAACTCTCTCTGGCTTAGCTTGTCCACAGGGGTCAGCTAAGGTGAAATTCAGCTCAACATTAAGACACCTTAATTAAGACACATATTTTGGTGTCTRAATGTGAGCAAGATGTCCAAGCTCCCATTATAGTCTGAAGAGTCAAGAACACAAGTCAGCCCATCTAAAGCAGACACCTGTATTTAGTCAGCTAAATAGCTCTTTAGGCTCCACTAACTATAATGGTAACTTAGACCTACCTGACACAAAGACATTTACATTCCTGGAGCTGTATCCTTCCATGGGGGATTCATGCAGTTGCCAAAACATGGGCCTCTGCCAAGATTTAGGCTGACAGATAAGACAGAATCTACAAGAGACCTGTGCTGTTCTGGACCAGCAGCTGGAAGCCAGGCTGCATACCCTAAATGATACTGGACTTGTGTGTGTAGGCAACTGAATCATATCCTGATTCCCTTGGGAGGGAAGGGTTTACCCTTATCTGGTTGGATTCTTCCAACAGCTCCCTTGATTTCAGTCAATAAAGAAGATGGGCAGTAGTGCATTACTGAGTTACATGCTAAGAGACATTCAACATACAGCAGTTTTCATAGAGACACTCATTTTCAGAGTTCATATACTGCTAGGACAGATTCCCTTTATTGCTGTAAGTAACTAATGAGATTTGTCAGAATATCTGATTTGTGGATTCAGCTGTAGGTGCAAATTTTGAACTAGTACAGCTTACTTATTTGCAACCACAGGCTGTTCCCACAAAAGGTAAACTGGGCTGCTAAATCAGTAACACATCTTGGGCAGTTCTGGGTATAGCATGCCCTATCTCTGTCTGTAAATTTAGGTCTGTGCTTCTATTTTTAGCTATATACATCTCAGTCAGTGAAAATATGGATCCCAGTTGGCCTTGCTTCTATACAAAGCAAGCTACAATCTACTTTATTCAATGAGAAATACTTGATTTCTCCTGATAAAATCTCTGCAGTCCATAAAAATTTAATTATCTGCAATAAAACACATTGTACCAGGACAGATCAAAGACAATACATTTATTAAACTGAGAAAAACAAACAAAACACTGACATAAGGAAAGTTAAATACAAACTGAAAGACACAAATCTTCTGACCGGCGTATAATGGCTTGTGTGACCAGTAAAGTACCAAAATGACATTCTGAGTTTGATTGAGGTATTTATCTATTTTTGGCAATAGAAACAGAGTAAGAAATTTCTTCCAAACACACACATAGGCATTAATTGTATTAGTGTCTATCATCTATGAAATTTTATATGAAACTAAATAATGTAGCTGTTAGAAAAATATAGCAGCAAATTAGCAGAATATCTAATGCACATTTACCATAAAGTCCGTGCTAAACTAAAAATCCCTCCCAATAGTTGGGCCCGGTCCTGTAGCCCTTGGTCACAGAGAGCATCAGTGAATTCAGTGGGAGACATCATGAGCAACAGCTGCATTCGCTGCACTTCATAAACTTCTGTTCAGGTTAAGAGAAAGGAAATGAACATCCCTATTTGCTTTCTAAGTAGTACTTCCGCTACGATGGAACTATGGCCTGCTAAGTTAACCTCTGAAGCACTAACAGTTCTTTGCAAAGCTCTGTAAAGTTCCTAATATACTTAAGAACAAAAAGCTTCCCCACTGAGTTTTGTTTTTCTCTCCTTTCCGTCTGAAAGCCTGCCTAAATGCAGTCAGAGGAGAGATGCTGCCAGGCTGCAAAAGAGAGAAACTTTTGAACAATACTGTATTCAATTCCCTTGTTCCATTGAAGTTATTTAATCCCAGTATAGCTTCAAAAATGAACTGCTGGCCAGATCCTGAAGTCCTTATTTTATCTGTTTAATCAATACTTTATGTGGCACAAATTAATGACTGTAGTGATAGCTTTGGCTGTAAGAGGGCTTCAGAACTTGGTCAAATGTGAAAAGATTATGCTGCTAAATCACTAGAGCTTATTCATGTGTGTTTCAAAATTGTTCAATGAAAGTGTAGTTCTACACTGTTAAATATTGTGGTCAACAAAAACTTGCTTATAAAAAAGTATATTATTAGTATTAACCAGGATCTGATGAAGCAGAAAATATCATTTGCCCAAATATTCTGTATATTTTAAAGTTTTCTACAAAACTTTGAATTTAATGTATATTTCTATATTAGTTACTGTAAGAAAGTAATAGGATCAGTCACTGTAAGTTCCTACAATATTTCAAAATTTCTCTAGGTTTCTTTGGAGGTACAAAATGGCTCTGTAAAAAAATCTATTCTTTTTTCTTTTTGCTGCAAACAAAACTTTTATAAAACAGAAAATACTTTTCTAAGATTGCAGCAATTGCATTGTTTAGATGGGTCATCATAATTAAACTACAGAGTGTAGTGTAATATAAAACATTTATGTTTTTATGACTAAAATATTAAAATATATTTTATTAATTTATATAAATCAAAATAAATGTGTTCTTTATTCAAACTGCTTTTGTTTTTTCACCTGTATGTTCAGTTCCCAATTACTGATATAAAGATCTCTGCCAACAGAATGATTTTTATTAAATTCTTAGACTTTAAACCGCCTGATTTTTAGCTTTATCAAAAAACATGTTTTACTGTACATTAAACATAGTAATTTCAATGCTTAGTATCACAAAAATCAACACCCACAATAACAAGACAGTCACTGCTAGTAAAACAGTCTCAAGACAAATTCATAGATAATATTTACAGAACACAATAGGAATATTTTGATGAATATTTTATGTTTCAACATTTCAGATAAAATTATAACAACCACAAGAAACTTTTAAACTTCATTTTGGTTTCAGCATACAAGCTCAAGCTGACTCTCTGCCATGAAATACTGCATACACCTAGTCAAAGAAGAGCTATGGCATGATTTTGTTCAGTTGGTCTGTGCTCACATAGCCACAAGATATGTTAAATTCTTTGTCTGGCACAGGCAGCGCAGTTGCATTGAGCACAAGGCCTTGGGGAGAGTGAACTATATGAATAGAAGTATAGTCTGGGACAGGCATCTCCGAAATGGGGGTTTCTATTGCCGCACCTCCAAGATTGACACCAGTAGTGGTAAGGCTCTCTGTGGTGAAGTAAGCGTCCTCGTTACAGCTTTGCTCCTGAACATGTGGCTCATCCTCTTCGTGTGAAGTCACAGCAATACATTTTTTCACATCTGCCTCACAGAAGTAGGCACTGTCCACGGTGAAGTTTTGTTCTGCGCAGCCTTCACACTCCGCTCTCCCCACCTTGGATTTCTGCCYGGGTGAGAGTACAACACTGCCTGCTGGAGTAATATCACTCACTTGCGCATAAAAGTCAGTATTTGTCGTACAGTTCTGGTTACTTAGCTGGGTATGGACCGACGGACTAGCTGATTTAACGCTGTCAGCAAAAGGTGGCCACGACTCATTATTTTCACACTGAACTTTAGCATTTTTAGTATTAGGCTCTTGGGTATCTGTGTCTAGGATTAGACTAGGAAGTAACTTGTTATCTTTCCTATCAAGGCACAAGAGATCCTCTTCTTTCTCAGTTATCTTTTTGAACTGGTCAGTATCAGAGATGGCATCACACGTGTCACTAGCACTGAAGTCTGTCTCTGGAATATCTGGTTCACAACAACTGGCCCGTCCAGAATCATCATCCTTCGCCCCCAGGCAACTGTGTGATTTCAGATGATCATCAGTTAGGAGCCTGTCGGTATCYGAACCTCTGTTCTTTTCATCAGGGTCCTCTATGTCCAGCTCAATAAACTCAACCCACAAGTCGTCATTGTATAGCTGTGTCTTGTAGCTGTCGTGGCTGGCTAAGATGGAGTTCACTTCATCTAACTTTCCTTTCTATAAAGCAAGAAAAAATGAAGGTTATAAAGGAACAAGCGAAAATGTTTGTGCTTTTTAAGATGTTAACTTAAGGAAAGATAACTGTAGCTGATGTAATAATTTCAAGGTGTGTTCTTCTGTACTTTATGAAAAACAATTTTATGGCAACTCGCCTCATTTCATAATTTCTTTCTACAAAACTGTTCTGCCTGGGAGAACAATTGTCACCTGGTACTACTGCAACGWTTGCCACTCTGAAGATTTCAGAGCATAACATTACCTTTAGGAGATCGGGGTCAATCCCTTTAATCTTTGGAACTGGCACAGGAGGAAAAATCAGCATTTTTAACCTGGGAAAAAAAAGATGGTTTTTAATTTGAAATGGTCCTTTTTGAGGAGTTCAGAAATACGGGAGTTTTACATTGCATTTTATACTTATTTACTTCAAAACTGAAATGCTTTAGGATTCAGTTTAAAATAATGATAAGGAGAAGGATTGTTTTCTTTCATTCCAAATAAAAAACAAGCTTTTTGCAGTCGTCCTTGTTGAAATCACACACATTTATGGTGGACTCCATTCTGGACTCCAGTCTTTGATAATTTAATGCTCTATAAAAGGAGAGTAAATTCCTAGAGCATTGTCAATAGTTTTCATTTTTACATAATTTGCAAAGGAACCTAATACAATTCTAAGTGTTCAGCATGACTTTCCTAAAGTTTTTTTTAGGGACAAAGTAGTCTTGCAGAAGGGCAATAAATGCAAGTAAGGGAACAGAAAAAGGGGGACTTGGTGAAAGGCAGTGAATTACTTTAGAACTAATAAACAAAACAACTGAAACACAACTGCAAAAATTTAGGCTAATGTTTTGCCATCTCTGTGATCCTTCTGTCTTCCCAATTATTAATGTAATAAGTAATTTATAATAACAGCAGTCTGGGTTTTATCCTTGTAGAGAAAGAACTAGTCACTTTCTAATGCATGATTACTTACTACAGAAATAGGTATTATTCTAGTCCTTCATAAAGCAAGTAAATTCAAATTATTTGAGGACAAAAAATCCAAATAGAAAGATGATTTTCCATTAATAATAATCCAATAATAGTGGGTCATGCCTATCTCCTCCATTTTACCTCCTTGCTTCTTTTGCAAATGGATGAACTGTACTTCCCAAAAGGCAAATCCCGCATTCTCTTTACACTGCATCGCTTGCCTATTTGAGAAGGTGAGTAAACTATGAGAATAGAAGATCCAAATCCAAATATTAGTTTTGCTGTATTTTTAGTGACCTTGGCGAGGCCCAGGAAGGATCTGAGGAGTCTTAAGAAGTGCTAGAGAGAGATTTAGGCACCTTCTGCTTAACTATGGAAGGCCCAAATTCCCCAGGTGTTTTGTTTTTTTGGCAGGCACTGCCCAGTAAGTTAGAATGACAGCCAAAAACCCCGTAACTTTCTGCCTAATCCCTGGAGGGGTTGTGCTTGCTGTGCACTGGCCATGCTCTCAGAGCAGCTACAGCACTGAGCACTGCATCTAATAAAACAGCTGAAAATTTCTACCACTCACTGCCTGGAGAGATCATTCAGGAGGGAGAACTAGGCTCAGTTCCTTTCTTATCCTCAGATAGTTCAAACCTGCATCTCTCAACTCTAAAGAGAATGAGCTAACCACTAAGGATAGGGCATCTGTCCTAGGGAGCCTCGTTTGGATCTTGTGAGGTCAGAGTGGAGGCAAATATGAATTGGTATTTGGCATCCTGCAGCTACAGGAGGAAACTGAACCTTGATATTTTGCATTATGGGAAATCTATGCAGTCTGCTCCTCTACAGAAGTTCCTACTCACACCACCACAAGGAGAGGGTAAAGGCTAAAAGGCCAGAAAAACTTTCCAGATAAAGGGCCCTCAGTGGAGGAAAGCTTCCTCCAATAATCATGATTAACATCTAAGATATGAAGCAGCTGTGATCAGATATGCTTCAGCCCTCAGGATTTTCTGTGACCAAGACCATTTTCTGTGACCACTACTTGCTCAGTGTACTGACTTTAGTAAGCTCCAGGTCCTACACGTGAGTTGCTCTCTCCCCATTCTGACACATCTAGATTTTCTCATGCATTGTGTCAGGAGTCTTGATGTTAGCTCCAGATCGGGATGCTATTACAGGGAGTGGCTGCCTAAAAGTTAAGCAATGCCAAAGCTTAGAGCTGCCTGCCTAAATTATTTTTTTAGAGCTAGCTCAAACTGCACCCATTGCTCCATCTTGCTTTCATTTCAATGATTTGCTGTCACGCTGGTGTGTGAAAAACACCTCAATGTTCATTTTCAGAGTGTATATATAAGACCACTGACATGCATGGGGGATTGACCATGATATTGCTCCATAATCTAGGACGGTACTGCCATGACATCCAAACTGAATTAATTCTGCCAAAACCCATCCTTGAACACACATTTTAGGCAACAAATTCACTTTGAAACCATTATGTCATTTTTATAAATGACACAATCCTGAGCTTTGTTTTGTTTTAGTCATGTTATTTATAGGAGCAGCAATCTGTCCATAGCGACCAAATACTGCCTTATGACTCAAGCTCTTTCCCTTGGCTCAGTGAAGAAATAGTCAGTGATCRGCTGAATAGTCTAAGAACAACAAATATACTGACATATGTTTGTGTGAAATTTTTGAACAATAAGTGTGTAAAATAGTATTTACAAAATTTGAACAGACTAAAAACCCAACCCCATTCAAAGCCTAAGTAAATTAGCCAAATAAATACTGTGCTATGAAATGCTCTGCAATCCAAAAGGAACAGGAGCTGTCGATCAGACTCCCACTGCTCAAGGCCCAGTGCTTATAAATGCCAGCATCCATGTAGCTTAAGAGGATGGGAAACAATCCCCAAAATAGTTTCTAGTCCCCCAAATTTAAAAAAATTGAAGCACCCTATTTTTTAAACTACAAGTAAAGAAAACCTGACAGATAAAAACTCCCTACCTTGGTTGTTTGGACAACAGGACTAAGATCACTGTTACAGCCAGCCCACATGCTCCAAAGATGACAACTAAGAACCAGGGAAACTCAATTTCTGAAACAACAGAACAAAAACTTATTAGCAGGAATCTGCATCTCTGTTGCATCTTTAATTTCAACCTTCTCTTCTGCTGCCCAAGGATTCCAAAGCCATAAAAACTGATATGGGAATTTCTGGTTACTTAAATGTGAAAATTTTGTATTAAACAAACAAAAATACCCTTTTAGTCTCAATAGTTTCCATATTGCATTTGTGAGTCTACTTAGACTCCTTGCAAAAACAGACTGAGCTTTTTAATATAAACAAAATCCTAGCAGAGACAACATAAGAAGCAAAAACAGTCATGAGAGGAACATCCTGCCTGCTTGGAACATGCCAGTAGTCGTGACAGCATATAATGCTGCAGACCATGTTGCTGCTTCTGTCAGCCAAAACTCAGTGAACACTATTTATCGTGTGTAACTCTACTAAATCATAGGCAAACCATCCCTCTGTCACAGAAACTAAAACATGGCTGTGTCATAACACTACTCTTTAAATGGTGGAATATTAATTATGTTGTGAGCAGTGTCAAATGCAAAAAAAAAAAGATTTCTTTTCCTCTTTGTATTTACATTGCAGATCGTTACAAGGAGAGAACTTAGCTGACTGATAAAAGTGGTTTGGTAGGAATAAAGAACAATGCTGATAAATGAAATATTTTCTCTCTTAAATACTGGCAATTCCATCATACTCAAGATGGCACTGTAGAAAATACAAAGTATACTAAAATTTCTTCTGGCTGTAGCCTTAGATTCTTCTCATTTGTTGCCAATGTTAAGTTTTCCAAACAAACTTCACTTATTTTTGTGGCCAAGAAATACTGGACAGGGAGCTTTAGAGTTCTATATATGAATATAAATATGTGGCCTTTCGGAAAAAAAAAATATTTTCAGGCGCTGGTTTTAGCCCTCTGTTCACAGCTTAGATTTTGACTGGACATGTTTTGAAGCATGAGTATTTAAAGTTTTACATGGATAGGCCTATGTTAGACAGGTCCCTATTTTGATCGAGGAGAAGCAGTAACTCCTTTTCATGTCAGTGAGAGCTGTGAATACCCTGCTGCTTTGAAAAATTGGAAGAGTACATTAAAATTTAAATGCTTAACTTTTAACACTGAAAATTTCAAGTTTAATTCTATGTTCCTAAAGGTGAAGTACCAAACAAGCAAAAATAAATTTTGCCACACCACAGTATGCTGTCTCAATTTTCTTGTGCAGAATTTCCAACCTAGTCCTAATCCAGCAACTCAATACATGGAGGGGAAATCATCCACCAAATCAGATCACTGCTGCTGTGTGAGACATATAGATAGCTGGGTTGTAGTGACTGAGGAAAACTGTACAAGTATGACAACTTAGATTTTCATAGTATTTTCATTTTGTTCATATGAAAACTGTGACAACTTAATTCAAATTGATTCGGAGTAACATAAATAATGCCAAGTGTTCATATGAACTAGAAAAGAAAACTATTAATATAAAAAATTTAAAAAGGGGGAATCTAGCAAGATTTTGAAAGATAAGAGTTATGTCTGGTTTTATTTAACACCTCCACTTATATTCTAGAAAACAAAATGAAACAGCCTGTTAAAAGGATTTGCTGAAGAGATCATATTTTGAAGAGTTAGTTTAGCAGCTCAGACCTGAAAATGCTTTAGAATAAGGCACTACCTCATTCTTTTAATAGAGAAAAGGTGGTGCCCAGCAGTTGTTTCTCCTTCTATCTTATTTAATAGCATTTTAAAAACAAGTACAAGCACAGAAGCAAGAATCAGGAAAACACTATCCTTGACAGTTTCAGGCAGATCAGGAAAGCACACCACAGTTCTGATAACAGACTTAGCCAGTTGTATGGAAGTGACAATTCTCTTCTTCACTTTTGGAGTGATCAGTTTACACAATGAAGTATGAGATTTGACTTTCTTTCTTTTAGGCTCTATAGTGTGGGCAACAGCAGTTATTATTTCTGATTCTTGAAGCTATCCATATTTTTGCTCTTTGAAGAGCTGGGRGTTTTGCTCGGTTTACTTGTGAACCTGTATATGAAACTTGTATACTCTCAATCTCATCAAATGAGTTTCACATATTAGATTGAATTACCAATCTATTCAGGTATAAAACATAAAAGGAAAGGAGAAATCAAAAAAAAAAGACAAAAACCACAGCAACGCTTATAAAAACTTTGCTACATTTTTCTTATTTACCTTCAGCACAATGAACAAATTCAACGCCAGTTTGAGAAAAAGATACATAAAGGATTTCACTGAACTCCCCAAATTTTTCAGAAGTACGTTGTCTTGATCGAACTCTTATCTCATAATCTCTTCCCATCTTCAGAGAGTACAGTGGAACCATTGTTGAGAGCCTGGGTTCTAACTGTAAAGACAGAATGACTGTGATTTATTTGTTTGAGTTGTACTTGCAAAATTATACTGCTTCTTGATTTCAAAAATAAGCATTTAAAGGCATTTTTGCTACTTGGAACCTTTAAGGGCACCACAAGAAGAGTTCAGAGAAAATTCACACCATTTACTTTGGACTTACTAGCCATCAGACTCTGCTGTGATTCAGGACACCAAGGTGGAGAATCCAAGTTCTCTGTAAGTCCACTCAATGAAGAAAGGCAGCTGCCCCCAGTTATATGCTGTAAGTAGGTGGTGTGAATATCTCCCAATGCTCTTATCAAGTTGTAAATCTTTTTTGCTGTTATAACACACCATTACCAACTTCACAATGCCAAAAACCTTGTTAAAATAACATGAAAGTCCTAAAACTACTGCAGTCCCCACTACAGAATCTATCTTAAGAAGGAAAGTGATTTAAAGGCCTTCTAGCCAAATTTATTACATGTCTTACAAATCTGCTTTTTTTGGGAAGACTGCATAGCTTCCAAAATCTTCAACTATATATAAACGAGATAATGCATAGAGACACCGGTAGAGCTGGGATCAGACTGTAGTTCTAAAGATTTTTACAATTAAGTATTAACTGCAGCATACTTGGATATTGCTGCATACCAAACTACATGGGAAGTCACACTGGAGGTCTTAATATGTGAAATCTCTCCTTATATTCCTCCTCTACAGAATATATTTTCTCACTCCAACAGACCAGCACAAGTATACAAAAAATAAGGAAAATGTGCACAAAATATAAACACATCTGGCAGGTGTTATATTCTACTTTTATTTCAGAATCAAGGACAATACTGGCAAAAATGATCATGAGCTAGGAGTTAAAACAGCTGGAAAACAATAGCCATTGGGGATTTAAAAGAAGCTTCAGCAATGCAATCCTACTATTACTGTACCTGCATAAACTACAACTTGAAACACATTCTGTAGGTAGCTATGATCTGTGAAGTACTTGTGATCCTTAACATCTCTAGATTGAAGTGTTTTGAGCGCTAATCAGTCAGATTTGGCAAGAGGCAGTGATCACGGACTGATCCTTTTCTCTGCCAGTAGTTCAGAGCTGGACATTGGAGAAGCATTGCTCTGCGTCACGGAAGTTATTATAGTGTGAAGCCAATCCAGTTGGAAAGTGGCAGGGAGGGAATACAATCTACACTAGCCCATGTTACTTATTTCATGCTATGAAGCCACAAAGAAATAGTACACTAAGTTTTTACACTARGTGTTTTTACTGAGACAATTAAAGGAGATTCTTATGACAGGGATGCTAGGCCACATAAAATCTTATGTACCCCAGATAATGGTGGCCAAAGCACTTGGAAAGGGCAGTATACAGGCCAAAATGGAGACCTGGAAAATATGAAGTATAATTACTGCAGCTGTGTAATTGAAATGAACTGAACTTGCTAGAGTTGCTAAAAAAACAGGTAATTGATTAATAGGCAGGATATCTCTAGTTCTTCAATGGACTAACAAAGGTTTACATAAGACACCTGGATGGTGCAAGATGTATAGACTGAAGAAGGTACAGCATGAACTGAATAGAACGTGCTACTAAGGAATAGCCTGTGTCATATGGATCAAATCAATTAAAAACTGTAGGAGAGACACATGATAAAAGATAACCAATAAAAACGAATGGCAGCGCATAGGAAACTCATTTAAAGTATCTGAAAGGGAGCTTGGAATCAAACTCTGGGTTGCTGGACCCTACTGCACGTGGTTTACTTAGCGCACRCTGTTATGCCCGTGACTACCACACTGTTCTGACTACGGACACGTGTGACAAATCTGGCGTCACGCTGAGCTGTGCAACTGCCCAGCCCCTGCGAGAGGGGGGGAAAACCGAGCAACTGCTTGTCAGCAGCGGGCCAGAGCCCCCGGGGCGCTGAGGGTGCCCACCGGGACAGCAGCACCCGGGGCAGAGCCTGGCCCGGGCGCCGCAGCCAGCGCAGCAACTGAACCACTGGCTTTAACTGCCCCGGCGGGAAGAAGAGCGAAACCCCACACGTTCAGAGCGCACGGGGCAGGCGCAGCGCAAGGTGCGGCGCCCCTGCAGCACAGAGCTCCCGGGGAGAGCAGGCTGTCTGCCTAGCGCAGGGCGGGGAGACGACACCGGCACCCCCAAACGGCCCGCCTGCCTCTCAGGAAGGCCCATCGGCTCAGTCACAGTGCTCTGCGGACGTAGCTATGGCCTTCGTGCTTCGCGGCCCTAAGAATACTGCACTGCGATGTAAAATTGACCTTTTCCAGCAAAAATTCAACAAGATATGAGAGCCAGCAGTGAGTCCTCCCTCATCCAGTCCTCTTCACTGAGGACTGACTTGTGATCATCGATGTCATCCCACGGCAGGTAGATTTGGGCCTGTATTTTTTTGTAAATAAATCAAAAGATCAATCCAATCTAAAATATGATAAATCCTAGAGGAAAATTAGACTTTCAAGATTCCCTGTTTTGCATACATTTTTAGGCACTTCACAGTTAGCCACTTCCCTTCTAGATCATCACTCCACTACTGTTCACATGACAAGCGAGTTTTCACACCTTCTTAGAAGAACACAACAGCCTCACAGAGACTGTACAACTGCTGCTGCTCATAACTGGCAAACTTGCACTGACATAAGCGGGGACAGACTTTCAGTCCAGTGAATGAAACGGGCGACACTTCAAGATAACAGCAGAATTTTAAAAAGTTACTTAACAAAGAGCTAGTAACAATAGCAAAAGCTTTTCAAAGTGTAAACTAGACTAAATGTGGCTCTGTCTCATGAACAGCGGCTAAACAAGGATGGGGATTTTACTGTTTTAGGAAGTTGCTCAGGAAATAATTTTGATTCTTTTAGCACTATGACTTACTGTTGCAGTACTTTATTAATTAAATAATGTTTTATCCCTCTATCAATATGTAAGTTATCTACTTTCAATTATCAAATGGATTGAGGGAAACAGGTATGATGTACATGAAAAACCAAACAGGTTCATCCCAAAGCATCTAAAATAAAATTACAAACAAGTCTGATTTGATAAGTACCATAAATTCATTTTTGTATCAGTTATATGTAGAAAGCACTATGACATAGTTAAGTAGCCAGAGATCATCCTTTGTGTATAAAACTAGTAATTTCATAATGGAAAATATAACTTTCCACTGGACATCCATCAATAGTACCTCTTTACTGCTTCAACATTCATTTTAGAAGATATCTGCAGAAAGTAACGCAAAGAGTGAAATCACGTCAATCTACTGTTGCCATTAGGAATTTTGCTATTGTCTTAGTCCAGACCAAAATTTTGTCTAGAAATTTCAGTTTTGTGTTCTAATTGATAGTTTTGCAAGGAATTATGCCATGCTGTGTAAGCTGAAAGGCATGATAATATACAATACAGCCCCAATACAACATAATCTGTGATACTATTTTCTTGAGGCAAGTACAGCATTCAGCAATTCCTTAATGGTTTTCTGACAGAAGAAAGAGTGAGCTTCAAGTCTTTGCCCTCCTGAGAAGAACTATTCTCAAGGCATACTGGAATTACTGATGGTAATGGAACAAGCAAAGAGATTTATTAGGGTATTTATATGATTGATAGCTAAAGGCTTATAAAAAATCAAGACTGGGCATTTTTAAAGAGGTACCTGTATTGCCATCTTCTTTTGTAAGTCTCATACAAAACCCCTGCAGGCTTTCAAGTTGTTCTTAAGGAGCATTGATTTATTGCCTAAACTTAACCCATTAGTAGGCTTTAAAATATAGAAGGTATACAGTAAATAAATACAACCTAACTCAGTATAGAAAGAAATTCAGACAAGGAAAAAGTTATAGACATTATAGGTCCTGCCTGACTATAGACTTACTAATGAGAAATAAAACAAACAGAAAATGTTAGCATTGAAAAGGATCAGAGGTGAGAAGGGGTCGAAGGTCTTCCACAGATGAAGGCCAACAAATCAACTTGACTATAAATGTTTCAGTTGGTAAATTTGCGTTTTATAAATTAAGACAAATTCTTAACAGTGTTATCTGCTTTCCTTCTGTCAGTTAACTCAGTTCCTCTTAATAAGATGATAAAAGAAGGGTTCTACTCTGAAATGATTTTCTTATTTCATTGAACTGATGTTTAGGAAGAAGTCCCCATATCCAAATATTCTGCAACACTCTGACACTTAGCCTAGACGTTCAGGTAAGCTGGGTACAACTTCTTCCCCATAACAGGAAAACTAACTTCATGAGAAGTTAGTGATCTTCAAAAGAAAACTTAAAGATTTGGAGTATAAACATTTTATTTCTTCATGTCCTATCTTTATAGACACATTTTTCACATTGCTTTCTCGTATGAAACCTGTATGTCTTATCTATGTTGCATTGTTTGCATTTGCTTACTATATCAAATTTTAAATTATAAGTAATTTTTTTTTTAAATCTTTTGAAACCATATCCATAAATACCAGAATTTTACAGATGCCCTGGAAAATCTGGACTGACACTGTGACATTTTCCAAGAATAAAATACCTATTCCAACTATTAAAAATAGCACACACTGTTTCAAATAGCTGAGATTCAGGAAACCAATAGAGAAATATTTTATCCTTGAAAAACTTGTATATATCTGACTTACTATACTTTCTAATCTAACACAGGGATCTCAGGGTCTTTTACTATTAACCTGTGTGCCAACTATCTGGACATGAAAAGTTATGATATTTGTCAGAAAACTTCAGAAGAACACAGGTAGATTGTTTAAAACTTAAGGTATCATCTAATTAGCAATTACAAACCTGTTACTTTTCATAATAGTACAAAAGTGTTAGGGACAGAACAAGCCTGCACTGTACTACTTTTACATAACAAGTATTTGCTTCGTACCTCCTTCCATTTTGTCTCATTAACTTCTTTGTACTGCAATTCATACTCCAGAGTAATCCATCCCTTCTGAACATCTGCTGTTGGTGGTGGATCCCATCTTACTTGGATATCCCCATGGATCCCAGTCTGACTAGTATTTAGCAGAGTCCAGTTAAGGTGGACAGGGGGATCAGGTAGTACTGTTTAAACAGAGTATTTGGAATAAAACAGCCAGTTTTCAATGTGAAATGACCATTCTTGCTACACACTGCTAAATGATTTCAGGACTTAAAAAGCATATTAACCACACATTTGCTGATTAGCCTCTAATTCTATGAATTAATGACAAAGTCACTAAAGGTTTGGTAATAAGAAGGCATCCTGCCACTGGAGGCAGACACGCTCTGTGTAAATCTTATCCGAGTGACTAATAAAGACTAAGAATGTATTACCTGTTACACTGTATTTTCCAATAGCAGCTTATAAAACACTGAGATGTAAACAATTGTCCATCAAAATTTAAATTTTTAAATTTAAATTTAGAGTTCTGATTATGAATAAAAACAATAATTGCTGTTACATATTTTGTAACTACTTCAGAAATAATGTAGAAGCTCATTGATAAAGTACAGTATCTGAAAAATGACTGCACTTCTGTTGAGCTGAAGGAAAGGGAACAGGGGGCGTTCTAGTCACTTGCAGGACTAAAGTGTTAATTGCCGGTCCGTATATCACTGATCTGAGCAAACAGTAACATCCAGAAAGTTGAAGGACAGTCACAATTCGTATGGCAATAAATATAAGCTCTAGCTTAGAAATGCTAGACATGCTGATTCTGCAGACTAGTGCTGATTCAGGAACAAAAACTTATTTGGTTCCAGAACTTTGCAGAATCAAGATTTTGGGACACCGTCCTTGCTCATAAAGAACAGGGTGTGTAGCGTCCATTAGAAAGGGCCTGGAGTGACGGCAAAGACAAACTCATCTGCACACATTTGAGCAACCCTGGTATTCATAAAGAGAAACCACACATTTACTTTTATCCTTTTAGCATTCTTTCATCCTGGGCAATACGTTCTGGTGCAGATCACATTACATATGTTACAAAACCAAACCCTTTTCTATACGTTGTATTTTTTAAAACTAACCTTCAACCTCTCTCAAGAGGGAGAATTTAAATACAGTATGAATAATAAGAAAGCTTATAGAACCATACCTACTGTGGTATAAAAATATAGCGTTAAAATGCAAAATGGAAGCATACCTATTTCATCAACGCTGAAACATTTTTCATCAAATACTTCATCTTTATTGGCAAGCTTAACACAATATGGTATCCAAATAGAGGTGTAAGATGTGTTGAAATAACAGCTATTTTCTCCTGCWGTGATATAATCAGGACATTCTTTCCAGTCTTCATCATTCCTACAAAGACAATAGAAACATAATATAAATGTGAGAGAGATTTATAGATTTCATAAGATACAAATTATAGATGTTACAAAACACATTATTGCTAAGTCATAAGTTGTATGGAAGTGAGAAATACATGTCAATATTTATTGTGATTTACAATGAAGCCAAACCATTATCCAAGCTACCTGCATAGATGTGTCTAGGTTCTCATGTACTGTTAGTGGCATTTCCGTGGTTTGGACGGCACTGCTGAAGGAACAGTCAGAGGTAATATTTTAAGCAACTGCTGTTCAGGCTAAATTAAATTGCAACAAGATGCTCATCTACGTAATGAGATCTGAAACACTGCAAGGCAGTCCATAAGGCCGATCAGTACTGCAGCCTGCAAAGCTAAACCCAGGGGAGTGAGTTTCCCTGAGGAACTGAATGCGAATGCAGGCACTGGGGTATTGATGGCTCGCACTGGAAGTGCCCATGGGTGAATGCTGCAAGGGACATGGCACAAACCAGTGGAGAACTGTGCACTGTGCCGGGGAAGAGAAATACAGCGCTGCGAGTGAGGAAGGGCCCAGCTCCTCGGGATACAGGACTTCTAAGACACAGGCTTGGAACTACTAGCAAAGAAACTACTTACGTTTTTCCATTCTGACTTTGTTCAGATATTCATGTTATTTATAGATTAAAGAATTGCAGCAGGAATATCATATTCATATAGATCATTTCACCTCTTAAAAGAGAGAACCTAGCGAAGTCATAAAGAGTGGCTTGAATACTCAGACTGAGAAATACTGCTACTACATACTGCCATTTTCAGATGGCTGAGCTGAAATTATCTAGCAGGTCCAAACCCCAAAATGTCTTCAATTAAAGCAAAATGGGAAGGACCAGATTGTTAGAAATATTCTACAGGAAAAGTGACAGATGTTTACTCAGTGCTTCTAAAATCACTTTAGAAAAACAAATCTCACAGTGAATAGATCTGCTGTTGCTGTTGTTTATCTCTAACACTACTCTCAGACCAAATGTAGACTGAATAGGGATCTTTACAAACATACTGTTAGATGTTTGTTGGAGAAATAACAGTCTTGCTTTTTAAAAAGTATAACAAAAACGTCTCTTCTTACTAAGAGCCATTGAAGCTGCACAGGAGGATTAGGTGGAAACAGAGTTATGCCAAGTGCAGCCTTCAATACTTGAGTGGCTGTTTAAGAACTAAAATTTGAAATGTAGATGCTACATAAACTAAGAAAAGAGCATTCATGCCACTAGGCACAGGTCTTGCAGTTATCTGGTGAGACTAGACACTTTTCTAAAAGAAATGCTGTAGCTCTGCCAAAGTCAGGACTTGATGAAGGTGTTATGAGATAATATGGCCTGTGTTATGGATGAGACTGGGTTAGGTGGTACAGCTGTGTCCTGAGCCTTAAATGTTGTTTGCACATTAAAACAGAAATATTTTCGAAGTGGATGTTTAGTTCACAACTTTTATCACAGTATACTTAGTTCTGGGGCAAAGATGAAACACCTGATTTGGTTAACTTATGTGGCACTGTTTTATCGCAGTTTCATTAATTTTTGAAGTTTGTACTCTCTCGGTGCTTGCCACTGACAACTGTCAGCTAATCATTTACACATAAACAGTGGTTTTTATCTTGAATCCCTATATTTCTGAGAGGTCCAGGAAAAGCAACTAAGAAATRCCATTAAGCTTAAGTTTGCTAAGTAAATGTATCATCACAGTAGAAAGTCTAAAAAAAGTATGAGAACCAGTATGTTAGCTGGAACATAAATTCACATCCCCCTCTAGTTCACGTGAACAAGAGTTTTGTCCTTAACAGCCAGTACTGGCAATGTGCATGTCCTCTTTCAGGCTACTCACTTTAACACCTGAAAATTACAGATGCTTAAGTAAAATGTGAATCTAAGCCATTTAATTCAACAGGACTCAATAAAACATAATGCCCAGTCTCAGAGCAGACCTCCTGGACATACACATTCAGAATTTAAACTAGCATTTGATCAATGAAGCTTTTATAAAACTTTAATAAAAATCTGAGAGGGACTTGGATCCAAAATCCACATACATAATGCAGGGACATAAAGAATCTCACAGCTGCATGTTATGTCGATAAGAAATAAACTGAAGTTCCATATTAAATCTCCCTTCCCAAGCCATACAGTGTTCAAATTTGGATTCTGCAACATGGACCTATATTTATTAAGAATGTTTTCTTAATTATCTCCCAAGTAACACTGGTCACTGCAAAAGGCTTTATAATTAATAAAGAATTCTAACATTGAAAAATATGCATTTAAAACACAATTTTATGCCCTTAAAACACAGTATGGTTCATATCATAGCAAGAAAGCAATGAGATAACAGGCATATCTAAATATATGACTTTCTTTCTTTCTTTCTCTTTCTTTCTTTCTTCTGTTCTTTCATTCTTTGGTTCTTTTCATTTTAGTACCTTTTCATGTACAACAGTTGTATTGTTCCTGGAGCAGTTAGGTTATAAAAATTTCCATCAGTCCAATAACATGAAAATGTCTCCAGTTCAGGTGATCTGCACTTGCTGATTTGTGGCCACCGCAGAAGTTCTGTCATGAAAAATGGCAGGAGACAGAATGAGACTTAAAAACATAAACCAGACTAACACGCAGTTAAAATGAAACTTGGCATTTTTACAAGCAATTATCTTTTTCTTTCAATCACTTATGTACAATGAGGCAAGATTTAAAATCCTCTTACATACATATATCTAGGTGACTATACCTGTAAAAGTCAAATTAGCAAGACAGAAAAAACTATTGTGCAGTGAGGAAATTTTAGTATCACAGCCTCATACACAGAGCGGGGATACGTCAACACTGTGGCTGTAGTTCAGTACAGACATACCTGAATTAGCCCAGCACTTGCTTTAAGAAACTGTGGTACTCCAGAGCTCACCATTGGTCTAACCACAGCTTAAGTATTTACCCAGCTGAGCAGTTTTGCAATGTATCAGGCGCTGCAGGGCTAACTCAGTGTAGCTACCTTGAACTGAGTTCAGGTTTGACTACCCTACATTGTGTAGATATAACCTTGCTCTAAGAGAGATAAGGGCAGCTCTAAGCATGTGCCTATGGTGCCACATGTTGCTTCTATGTTCATAATTTCTATTCTTTGTCAAAACTGAAATGACGTAGGACCATGAAATGGCAGGTACAACTAGTCAACCTTGTCAATCCTTGTGAAAAAAATAAAAACAAAAGCTGCGGGTATGATTCATTGCTTCCAAAGTAGGTACCCAACTTTTTCCTGATTCTTAATGGTCTAGTGGTTTAATGAAGCAGTCATCCTAAAATACCAATGTTTCCTATTTAGCCTGTAAAGATTTCCAGAGGGACACCACACGCACATGGAGGCGGCTACCTCCTTTCACTGACTAGCTGGGAAACATGTTCATTTACTATGAACATTTCTCCATYAGGCACCTAAAATTTAGATACGAGTTGGGTGTTTATGACAGGTGGAATGATCCCTGGCCAGTGAGGAACACAATGCTACTGTTCTGTGCACGTGAAGTTCTTTGCAAATATTTTTGCAATATCACAACAGTAAATATTTGGTCCAAAATATCAGACACTCAAAATTGAAGAAAGTATCCACACAATACAGATGCTTCCTCCTATTTATGAGGATTCCTGCATGTGGAGTCTTATGGCACATTGACTCTTTATTTAAGGCTTATATAGACTACAGACACTGAATAACAGAGCAATTTGTATTTCTTTAGCTTAATGGTTCAAACTGTCCCCTCTACATTCTACACTGCCAGCCATCCCCGGTAACTAATAGTAACTAATATATGAATACCATGAACTTCTGATTTGCTCGCTCCATATCATTGCCTCATTTAACACTTTGGACATTGAACAAGGCCTGAACAGAAGTGTGTAAATAAGAGATTTTGCAAGTTTGACGGCTACACCAAAAAWGCATATAATTTTTTCTTGTCAACCTAAAATAACTGATGTTTGATTAAAATATTTAAACAAACAATATTTTTACTATTCCTTAGCCAGCAAGTTCCCCTTTACTGAACTTTAAAGAAATTTCTTTTTTAAATGGAAAAAAAATTTGAACTGAAATGTTGCAGCAAATGGAAAGATCAAATTGTTCTTTTTCAGGAAACACTGAAATAAAACATTTTGACTATTGCGCATTGTTTTGTTTGGTATGGTATTCAGTGTTTGACAGCTTAGGCCTAAAATCCCCAAATACTTTTGGCTGACCTTGATCTGAGTTTTTATGTATTTTTACATCATTCTTCAAATATATTTTTACCTGGTAAAAATCCTATGGTAAAAAACACATGATCATGAAATTACAAACTACTATAATATACAACCACAAGAAAACAGAATAAAAGATTCAAGAACACTATTATATTTATCATTTTTAAAATTCATGAATGTTCCAACTTTCAAACTTTACCTTTCTTTTCTATGTAATGCAAAATCAAACCCTTGTTTAAAAACAAAACAAAGAAAAACAAATTAAATTTTGTGCACCTACTTCAGAGACATGAGTAAAATTGCCTCAATTGCATAATACCTATAATCAAGAAGACGAGTCTCTCCCTTCTTCTATAAACAGACAATGTGCACAGAAGTATATGTTATGTTTTTTCCTGTTTCTATCCTCAGCTATGTGAACCAAGAACAAATATAGACAATTTCACTGAAACAGGTAAGAACTTCAGAAAATGATATACTGAAAAAACCCTCCTAAATTAGAATATTTCTATTGATGCTTGCACTGTATTTGTAACTAGGACACAAAATATTTAAAGTCCATGCAGATCATGTCCTCATCTCCAGGTATAAATAAAGTCACACAATCACTTCTTAACATGATCGAATAACAGCTGGAATCAAACTTCACTTACAGTTTGGGAGATTGAGCAGGAGTTTAGATTTAGGCTCTATTATACCTTAATAATGAACTCAGATGAACTCACCAGCTTTATATATGAGCTAAATTAAGGACTATAAAATATATTAACTCTTCTAGAAAAATGGATTATAATGTAGCCAGAATTAGCATCAGTTGCAATGGACAGGATTAGCAATTCACACAGAATACAGGTTAAGATGTGGTCCCTTCCACCCTAACTTTAGAGGAATGTATTCCTAAGGTCCCACTTCTTTGCCTACTTTCTCATGACAAGACTCTTATTCCTCTGTCTGGACAGATGTTCCTTCAATGGGCCCAAGAATTTTTCAGCAGGGAACAGATTCGTCTAAGATTCAAATACTCCTAGTTTAGTGGTTTATAATTTGTATTTTTGTATTTTATGACTATTTCCATTTGTAAGGAAAATCACCTTCCGATTGATCGTTTCTAGTCTGCGTGCCAAATTTTCAGCTTTCAAAACAGCAGGTCTTTGTGATGGACTGGAGGAAACTTTTGTCAAATTGACTTGTTTAATGCTTGGCACTCTTGGGGTAGATCTCCTGAATTCCTTACTTTCCCCTCAAAATCAATTATCAACATTTTACAGGACCCTGTGTGAGCTCCATCTCCTGAACAAACTGTACTAGAATGAATAAATGAACACAATAGCTCAGGGGAATGCATTTAGACATAAAAGCAGCAGGCTACTGAAGTAAGGGCTGTCAAACTGAGATTTAAAATAGACCAGAAAAGCAAGCCAAACATGAATACATGCTTGCTCTTTTCCTACTTGATCAAACAAATTCTGGTCAGATTGTCATGAACATAAACAATCACTGCATTCAAGACACTGCATATGGGAGTAGTTTGCAATCTCTTACACTTGGCTAAATATTCAGATTCAATGGCAGAAAATATGGAAAAGGACTAGAAAATCTGTGGCTTCCACTTTGACTGCTAAGAAAGTTTGGTAGAAAAGTTTGAAAGGAAAGTGAGTCCTGCCTTAGGGTTCAGAGGAAGGTAAAATGCTACGCTACCACAACCTTGTTGCAAAGGAGTTAAATCTCTTCCCATTCTGCTTTCATTTTGCTATGACCACAGATTAGCTATGGTCTAAACTCTGGCTCAGCTTGAATAAACTGTGCCAACACAGTAGCTAAAACAATAGTGTGGTTTACGGAAAGAATCAGGAATGCAGATGTACCATCTCTTCTTCTTACATTTGTCTGTAGGACATCAGCCTGCAGTTTTCCATTTAGTGTAGTTTCAATGCTATATATAATCATTAAAAACAGAATACTGTAACTGTAGTTTTCAGAAATTAATATTTAGATGGACTGTAAAACAAAAAAGTCTTAAAGACAAGCTAGAGTTCTCAGAAGGCTAACTCTTTTACAGATTAATTTTCCTTGACTTATAGTCTGTCTTAGGTACTGTTTTGTTTAAAAGTCCCACTAATAAAATCTAACTTCAAAGGGAGCTGGCCGCGAGTGTAGAACAGCAATTGTTAAATACCAACAGGAACTGAACTTTATAACCAGGGTGTAACCAAGTAGGTTATTCTCACCTTGGCGAAAGTCCTACTGCCACCAGAGTGCTAATAGTTCTGCGAGAACAACGGCAGAGCATTACAAGAGCTGTAAAGAAACGTCTCCTACTAGTATGGTGTAGGTAAATTCATAATGATGATAGAAAAAATCAAGGTAACTTGATCACTAAGCTAACTTAATCAGTAAATGAAGAAAGAGAAATTTTTTTGCTGAACACAGTGAAGTATTTCTGATTGTGGTCGTTTTAAAAGGTTTATGTAAAATTGTCAGTTATCAGAACTTATGATACCTATCAAACTTAGAACAAACTCATACTTACAATAACATGCTCCAATATGAAAATCAATGATAGGGGAAACCTTATGTAACAGTATATATCTTCATATGATCAACTCTCAAAGCATACACAATGCGTCATTGGCAGACCATAATAGAGAAAGATGGAAAAGTAGCAGAACTACATCTAAAATTGGAAACAGTTATGAAAAACTGGAGTGTTATTTGCTGTAGCTCAAATTTGTACATTGAAACTGAATGCTCTGTCAATTAGGATCTGCTCCTGAATCCACTAAGCTCAACAAATGTTGGGCAATTTACTTTAATAAGAGCAGAATAATTTCTATTACTGGTACCAGGAAGTTCTGATTCTTTCAAATTGCACAGCAAAATGGACAGCATTTGCTGTCAGTGGATGACATTTTTAGGTACAGTCTAGTACTAATATATTAACAGAAATCACACATATGGGAAATGGGATGCAGTAGGCAGAGACAACAACAACAACAAGATCATTTCCTAATCAGGTTGCTTCCTAATCTGCCTTTTGAYCTAGGTACACCCTTGCCATGAATGGGCAGTAGCAAAGCTCTGGAACAACTTTTGGGGAAAAAAGAAGAATTTCTTTCATATCAGTAATGAGTGAGATCCTTTTACATGATGTACTCTACAGAAAGAAAGTAAAGCTGAGCAACTCTAAAATGGATACTATACTGCTATGCGAACTGAAGGGAAGTTCTGTGTAAGACAGTATTTTGCCTATGGAATCAGTCTAAATATTGTAATGGTTCTTGATAAATACTGATGCTTTCCTAAGGCTTGCCTACAATGGTAGTGATATGTTTTAACCACCGCATTAAGACTATTTTAGTGACTACTACTTAGAGCAATGATACATCGGCCTCCCTGCATAACAGATAGGGGATGGGCACAGAGTTTTGGGGAATGCCAGAAGTAATTTTTAACAACGTTGCAACATAGTTCATGAACAAAAAAATTAAAATCCCATTCTGGAGGTTGATAACACTGAACAACAGAGAGGCAATGGACAGTTTTTCTCTTTCAGAACAAACTTCTTCTTTTTGTCTTTGTGAGGTTGCTATAGTGAAAAGAATAAAAGCCTTGCAGGAGCAGATCTATTCCACAGCACCACAATCCAACAGCTGTTCTGTTTTCCCATGTGCTCTGTGCTACTAAATGTCCATAAAAACAGAAGTTGCCGTGGCTTGCAGAAATGATGTCGATAAGACACATGATGCTGCTCAGGTACACAAGAAAATTAACCAATTAAAGCTCAGAATTGTGGGAAAAACAATGATGCTGCCTGCAGCATTACTTAGTACTATTGCCTATGAGACAGTACAGGGATTAGCAAGGATGTGGATATGCGCTATGTCCCAAGCTTTTTTGGCATATGCTTTCATATCCTCCTATATACTGTGGTGGAATCACATAATTCTGTTATACGCAGGCCACAAAAACTAGCCTGCCTACATGTAAAGGCAAGTGCAGATGGAGGACACCATATCGGTAAATGAAAGGCAGTTAATGTAACAAACACAATTCCAATTACTTCTTAATTGATCACATACTTCTAGCTCAAAATGCAATTACATTTTCAAGAAAGAGTATATAAAAATAATAATGAGTAATGCTTTTATCTCTTACTGTCATGGCTGTAGATGTTCAATATTGCCTAACATTAGTTGGTAAGGCATACAAGGAAAGCTGCATTCTTACTGGAAGCCCAAACGAGGTCATGTCAGAAAACAGTATGTGCAGCAAACGAACATCGCGAAAGGTTTTCCATGCCCTTCTTAGAGAAAGCAACTTCTACAGTACTGACATAACCCCCAACAGTCTGCTTTCTCCTGTACCTCTAGTAGTGATTTCCAGTCTGAAGCCCAGTTCAAAGGTAAGAGCCGTTTGATTGCAAACCCATTGCTTCATCATAATGAAGCACAATAAAGCCACTCATTTGTGAGAGAACTGGGCTGTCCCACCAGAGGTTCTCACACACAGCCTTGCAGAAGCTGTCACCTTCCTGCTGAAAACGGAGCGCTCAAAACCAGAACTGAGGTTTCTCCCACAATACAAGCTGAAGTATAATCTGGCACTCACAAATCCAATTCCAAGTTGACAGGCATAGCTCCCCAAACTCCAAGAGGAAGATAGTTGGAAAGTCTGGGGGTAAGACTGTCAGGTTATGAATCCTATTTTGTGAACTGCAATTTTACAACTACCTTCATGTAAAAGTCACGAAAGGGCACATCATGACAGTCTTGGCTAAATCTGACTACTTATTTTCCTTGTTTTAACATTAGCCTGTTTCCTCCAAAAGAGAAGCTGTGTAGAGGGGCAGTTTGACAGTTTTAGAACGAGCATTCACAGAGAATATCGATGTTTTGGTTTGACTTTAGGTGATCCAGTCTTGAGCTCCAGGAGACATTCAGTGAATCAGAGAAGCAGCCCGCTGAGGATCCAGCATGCCCACACCAGATGAGCATGACAGATGCAATACTACGAAAGCTGCGTGAGGTGGCAGCAAATAGTTACACGGCGGGGTCAGAAGAGCAAACAAGTGCCAATGTGAGAACAACATGGAGAGTGTTTTTACAAAACAAAAGTTAAAGCACAGCTAACATACGCAGTGGAAGTGGGTAGAGGGGAGCAAAAGCATGGAATACAAGATAAAGAAGGACAAAGAAACAGGAAAAAAGATGAAAAAGAAGATGATATATTTGGAAAGAAAAGCATGAGAGAACACAAATGGGATGTGTATAAGAGGAAGACAGAAAAGGGCAGCAAAAGACTTGAGGTGAAGGAAGAAGAAACATAACACTGACAATTCGTAAATGAAATGTTAAGGTGACATAAAGATGCAATCACACTGTCACTCAGTTTAAACAGTAAAGATGACAATTACTTGATCTGGTATGTAAATATCCTGATACGTAGAAAAGAAATTGCATATTTCAGGGATCACCAAAAGACAGGGAGTGAGAGACTGGGGGAGGAAGCAGGCAGTGACGAGGACAGTTCAAGTGGCAAGGCAGAGGAAACAGTAATTAAAGAAAATATTACAATACACCTCTATTTAAGGACGTCTGCAGAATAATGAAAACTTGATAGAAATATTGGAGTCTTCCTTACAAATCTAACAAGATTTCAATCAAGAGGTTCAGTAGAATCAATGCTCCATAAAAGCAGGGCCATGGATTTGCCAGGTTCCATTAGAGAGACACAGCTGTGTATTATCAATCACCGATGACACTATGTCCCAAACTCCATATTTCATCATCAAAACAGTGCTTGTTATGCACAAATCCATCCTGATGTTTCTGGTTATTTATTCCCACTCCACACCCTCGTTACATTCGAATGAAGTAACTCATGAAGATACTGGCCCTGAGTCTGTGCTTGTTCTTGACCTTTGTTCCTTTTAATTCACACTGCTGTTGTGAGACCAGAATTAAATGTAAATTCTTGAATCTGTTGTTGCTGCTTCAAGCTACTTCTGGCTTCTGCAGATTTTAACCTCTCTTCAAAATAATGACTGCCTGTTTTGTGGGGAATAACGGTTGCATATAATAGTTAGAAAAATCCTATTCTGAACTCTACAGAGATTTTAATGAGATGCAATCTCTACAATCTCCATTTCACAAAATTTGAAGTGTTGGAATTTGGTGCTGCTTTTAGTCATCAGAGAAGGAAAAAATGTCAGTTTTGACTGTCTATCTGAATGTATTTGGAGGAAATTCCCAGGAGCAATCTTCTTCAGTCCAGAGAGATATTCCTTATTATGATCAACATATCAATGCAAAAACTAGGGAGAGAAAAAACTTCCAGAGGTTGTTATTAGGAGGATCATTCATAACCTTCCACATCTGGAGTGCAACTCCAAAGGGCGTTGCTGATCTGCCATTTAGAGACTCCTCTGACGAGTCCTGCTACAAGATTCACCTCTCACAACAAGGGGCCATTTACAGAGAAAAAGATGCTGAGTTTTCAGAGCAGTCTGGGTATTTAGTTGCCGTACTCTGATCAACTATAATGAGAACTGAAACCTATATATGCTTTGAATATCTGAAGACAGATTCTTCAAATATTTTTTATTTCATGGTGAAAAATGCCCAAGTTCATCTTTGCACAGAGACTGAGAAAAAGACAGTGGCTTACATGATATTTTCACTTTTTTTCCATATCTGGGCCATAATAACTTCCCTTGGGTCAGAGAGAAGACTGCATCAATTTGAGTATTTTAGAGCTTTCTGGCATAGAGTATTTCTCCTGTGCTTTTTAGATTGTCTGATTTATTGCTGCAGCCAGGATGTTTATTTGTTCAGTAATTCAGAGCTTTATTATTGCAATGAATCATGAGCTATGAGTTACCAACTTCAAGGAAGATCCAGTGAAATTTAAAAAACAAATCAGAGAGAAGAATAAAGTATTGTTTTCTGCTCAGTTTATCCTCAGACTTAGCAAGAACCTGAAACTTTGTAGTTTTGCATTTTTACTGTAAGAACATCCTTTTTTAAATGGTTTTCAAAAGGAAAATGACTGTGACAAATTTTGTCCCCCCACTGATGTAGAGTTATTATAGACTTATTAGAATTTTTTCCTTTAATAGTATTTCTAAAGCAATGATCTCTTTTTTTCTCTCACTTTTAATGGTCTGAAATGAAGCCAATAGTGTGATATATCATGTAAAAAAAACTGCTAAATTAACAACCAAGTTTTCCTTAAAAAAAACCAACAACAACCAGAGCATCAAGCAGTTCTCAAGAACATGACTAATCATATATGCTTTGGATTCCAGCTGGACTCTTGCACAAGAAAGAAAATATATGCGACACATCTAAATTTACAAACATGGAGTATCTGATGTTCTGCCCAAAATAGGAAAATTGCTGAGCTGGACACATTTTAACTTACTGTGAAATTCAGGATTATGTAAATACCAAAAGAAAGAGAAATCATGACGATGACATTAGGCAGATGGAATTACATTAAGAGTAGAAAAACAAACCCCAGAGAAGTAATGGAGATTTAACACTAGGATGAACAAAGCACTAGAGAACACACAAACAGGGAGTATTCATGACTCAGAGGGGAGCTGAACTTAACAGAATACAACATATTTTCCTTCAGTTTTTATTTCTGCAGTCTGGCTGTGAGCCTGAAAGAATTTTCTGATCATCTGCATAGCAAGTTGCCTGAAGTATGCTTCCAGATTCATCCTGCATTTAGTGATTCGCATGCACAAGAAAACTGAACAAAACAATCACATTCAAAAGCACAGTGGGCAGACTGATGAAGGAAATCTCATTTTTTTCTGACAGACTGCCAAAAATGATTTAAGTTTTACGTATCCTCTGCTGAACTTAACTTTCTCTAACATGCACTCCCTTTTTGTGAGAATTGAGTGGTGTCAGTCTGGTGTTTCTGAGCTGAGTTAAGTAGGAATTGCAGAGAATGGTGGTGAGGGTCTGCTCTTCTCAGCACTTGAAATACACTTGAACTCATGTAATTAAAAACCAGTGGGGTTATAAGAGGTCAAGTTCGATCACTACAAAAAATGGGTTTTCTCACTTGGCTTGTTTCCTGCCTTCCTCCAACGTCTTTTCACAAACTAGTCTTTTCAGATAAACATAGGAGGAGTGTAGAGGGTAGCCCTCATTTTTTTCTTTTGAAAACACAGCCATTTCCTCACTGGTCAAAACAGAGCGCAAACATTTAAGTTACCTAAAGACCAACCTACGTATCTAGAATTACTGGTACCACATTAGTCCTCAGCATGCCTAAGATGACTCCGCTTCCAACAAAAGCATGGACTTTAATGATACTGTGCCAAGGAAGGACTCATTCCCAGTGACTGAGTGACATTGATACAGAAGCAATACAGCGCTCATTATTAATTTAGATTAACAAAAGATTAATAGGCGCTGTCAATAAACATACACCCAAAGATTCTTTGAAACAATCAAAGAAACCCAAGTCTGTCAAAAAATGCTCTTACATATTATCTATAATAGTACTTGCTTCTCTTCTCTATTAGCTTTCCAAAACACACTTAAGGTCAGCAGATTCTGGTCATTTAACACACAATAATTAAGTGCTTTGTATGTTGCCTCATTCAAGCTGTCATTCAAATGATAGCACATAATCCCCCCCAAATTATTATGACATATGCATTTTTCTGCGTTTTGCAGCAGGAAAACAGGGGAAAAGAGGTTCATTAGGTGAACCCCAGCTGAGCTTGAAAAGTGGGAAGGAAGAACAGTCATCAAAGTCAAAGTGATTACGCAGAAACTCCTAGCATCACCAACTTGCTCTAATGTCTCAGACACTGCGTTGCCAGTCAGTTAGGAAACTCCATTTACATTCAGATTTCTAAATGCATGTATTATTATTAATCATTACTATATCTGCTATAGACTGACACCAGGTATTACTACTATATATATGTTTCCTGCCTTCAGCCCCTGTAACTCTGGAAAGCCTTAAGCAGATACTGCAGAATCCTTCGTCTGACRGAGATCACGTGTCACCTTGCTTCTGACCCAGCTTGTCTGGTTCTCTTCATTTTTGTCTCATTATCTCTCTGCGTATTTTGTAGGTATCAACAAATGCAACATTTAAGCCAGCGGTTGCTCTGTTGACTTTGCTCCAATGCCTTTGTAATGGAAAACACAGCTTACAACAGCCCACGGACCACTTGGTAGCATTTAGCCAAATTTATGCATCTTGACTATGGTTTCAGCAACTATGATCCCATCTACATTCCTGCACAGTAGCAGAGAGAGGTTTCTACTCAGGTCTTAAGAATAATGTTATAATTGCACCATTTTCTCAGCTACAACCACAAGCTGTAATTATACAAAAGGAACAAAACTACATTTATGACATAAATAAAGCACATGCGATTAAGTGATTCATTCAGTGCCTCTACAGGGAATCAGAAAAACATGTGAATGAAGGAGGCTTTATTTTTAAATGTACTTTCTTAACAATAAGTAGAAATAGTAAGGAGGATGAAAATTAAAGTGAAAGCATCACTGAGTCATATGATGACACAGTTTTATTTCAGCAAATGGTTGTTTCAGTGAAAAACTCCCTAATTGATGCTGTTCAATCAACATCAACAGGTGAATTGGATTTACCCAAGTGTAAGAGAGAAATGAAACCAAGCCCAGGTCCAATTTAATTTTGAATAGAAAATTATTCTATAATTTCCTACATACACTTATTTTTGGCAGGTTTGTTCCACATTCCCATTGGTTTGCAGGTTGATAATTTTATGATTAAGAAGTATGTAATATTTAAAGAGCTCTTAAAAATTATTCACATTTTCATTTTTATTATGCCATTTCTGAAGGATCTTTGGATTTTTTAAGAATTACATTTAGGTAGCTTTATGATAAGAAAAGGAACAATCATAGCACTACTAGACTGTACATTTAATTTCTGCATACTTATAGCACAGACACACGAACAGTGTCTTCAGACATACTATCTGTGTATATAAACATCCATTTTTGTTTCTAGAACAGTAAGTTTATTTGTAAATTTAAACTCCTGTATGTACAAAGTCCAYGTTTTCCTCATAATACTAAATGCGGAGTTTGCCATAGTACAAACTGTCAGGTCCTAATCCCTACTGATTTTTATCAACTGTAATTTTTTTTATTGCTCACAGAAGCCCAAGACAGTCTCAGCTGCAATACATAGAAATAGCTTGGGAGATTTTGCCAGTTGTGATTTTTCTTAGCCATGAAAATTAAGAAATGTCTATGGATTTATTGATATAATTTAAGAAAACAGAGAGGCTGTATGGTAAGACTAGAATTAGAAAGTATTAGGCCAAAAACCAGATGCAAACACCTGATTTTAAGCAGCTAAATGCTTTTGTTTCAGCAACAAGAGTGAACTTGTGAAAATGGCACCCTTTTATTTAGCTCTAATCCTTGATTATCCTACTGTCTCAGTTTATTTAAGTAAATGCTAAATTGTGATGGCCCTCCAGAGCCATCACAAATTTGGAAAAGTGAGATGATTACACAGTGGCCTGTGTTTCAACAGGATTTGTCAGAGACAATTTCAGAATCTTTACCTTGAGATTTATAGTGCTGAACCCCTAATCTAACCTTTAAATACACCTGTATTTTCAGTCACTAAAGATGTTATGTGAGCTAGAAGCAGCCGAGAATAAGTGGGCAGAAACAGGCAGGAAAAAAAAGGAAAAAGAAGAACAACAAAAAAAGCAGCCAGAAAGAAAACAAAGCTATGAACTGTAAACCATAAAGATACCTATACCCGAAAGCTGCTTGTTTTTAAACTCATATTACAGAAAGCAACTGCGGAAGAGATACTAAAAACGAAGCCAAATTGTTTGCTTGTTTATATACCAGAGAGATTTCTTTATGGGAGGTGCTGGCAGACCTGGCTGTAGATGGCAGGCGGACAAGGGACACCAGTGATTTCCTGGGGACACAAGAGCTGGCAGATGTATTTACACTGGTACTGAGAACTGTGCGCTATGTGTTTGCTAGTCAGCAACAGTGAGATTGGAGAGTTACCAGCAAACTGAAATGCTAGACTGGCAACTTACATAAAGTTTGTATAAAATTTAGCCCAAAATTGCTTTTTTCCCTGCTCAACATTTCTGCTTTAAAAACTTGCCTCATTTTTTGTCACACTTTTTAGTGAGAMAAAATATTTTGATTTTTTCTGGGGTAAATACATCGGCTCTATATTTGAATGCCTCCCCTACTTACTTTTGGCTGGCCGGTGATCCGGTGTTGCGTGCGTCTGAAATAGCAGCACGTTCAGTTTTGGACGAACGTGGAGGAGTGGTGCCTTCCTCCCTGCTCTCCTTCAGACAGACCCTGCCTACCCCGCGCTCTCTGCTTCAGCTGAAGAGGCGAGAGGCGCGCTACAGCAGCTTGGCACAGCGGTTGCTGTTGTCTCATAGCAAACAAAGCAGCGTAGCGTGATTAGGAGCAATTTCCAAGCCAGTAAGGAATCGCTGCTTGGTGCTAAGCTGATGTCAAGCGTAGGAGATTCAAAGTTGTTTCCAAGTCTGGACAGTGAGAGACAACTTCACAGCACACACCAGAGCGTACATACAAAATAAACCGGACTGTGGAGGCCAGCTGTTCCCACTACCTTACTTGGTGAAATAAACACTTGACCGAGTATTTGACTGATCATGAGAGAGGACAGAAGCTACAGCAGGAGATAAATTGAGTATTTCTACGAAAGAAAATAAGATTTCAGCAGTATATACCTGGTCTGTGAACAGAAAAGTCCACGCTACAGGCACAGATATACACATGTGGTTATTCAGCTGAATTATTTTACACCAATTCTTTTGTATTACAGCCATATGTAATATTTATACTGGGTTTCAAAGAAGTCAGAAAGTAAAAACTACTCAAACTGGCATTTGTCTTCAGAATCAGCCTAGGCTTATACATAAGCTGTATAGTAACAGATAAAAAATTAATCTGGAACAAATACTGGTTCTTTCAATAGATCCAATCTTTGTGATTCCATGTATCTATAAAATAATTTTTTAGTGAAAATAGATAAAATGAAAGAGCAAAACCTTTTCTGTGGAAGCTTGACATTCAAGAAACACAAGGGATAAGCAAAAGCTAAAGCAAAAGACCAGAAGATCTCAAAAGGCTCCCGACAGAGGAAAAAGAGTAGATGGTAAAAAAACCCTAAACAAATAGAGTATGTTGAGACTTATTTGCACCTGCTGGAATGTCTGAGAAGGCAATTCGTCAGTAAGAGCCTGTAGTATTTGCATTTCATCATTAACTTTGAGATCAGAACTACCCTAAACAGTCTGATGGGTTTACATCGGCAGCTAATGTTTAACTTTGTAGACAGTAAAAACCTCCATTATCTCCTAAAACATTTGCAGTAAAGAATCTACCACAAGAACGACACTATTTCTACTAAAAAGCACCTCCTCAGGAGATGTTCATTAGTGCTGAACAKGGATAACAGTGTTGGACTAACCTCAGACTATCTGAAAGCTTAGTTCAGCACTTCAAGCTTGGATGCTTATTTGCATCTCTAGAGGCAAATTTTTCTGAACTTGCAATCCTGCTGGCTTTAGCAAGGCAAATATTATATTATTAAGAACAGAACATGACCTATGGTCTGCAAATCTGAGTAGGAAGTCTCTGAGCAAGACCTCTCACGTGATCTTCAGTATCCTCCTTTTATAGCCAACCAAAAGTAACACTAGAACAGTCTCATAATGGTTTTTCACCTTCTCTATCTAAAGTTTTTGCTTAAACTGCAAATTAAAAGGTAAAGTTCTCCCAGCATTCCACTATTTCTCAATGATTCTTTATTAAGCAAGGACTGATTGATCCCAAGGTACCATAAAGAAATCTCCTGTATGCGAGTGCCATGGTTTATAACTTCAAGCAACTAACAAAGATCTGCTTTTCAACTGGTGGAACTTTAATGGTCACCACCTTCCAGCATTTCCTATTTATTYGTAGGCTATCCTGTCGGAACTGTTTAGATTCGGCTTCACAGGTTATAACCATTCTCATGGTTCTTTTAGCACATAAGCTGTCTCACCTAAGTGATCAACAATTTGATTAACTTGGATAGTAAGGCATATCTGGCTGAAAGCAGGAAGGCTGAGAGAGAATGAGTGGTTCAGGCATTGCTCGCAATTGCAAAGTCCAAGAAATGCACTTATAATTATTAACTGCACTTTTGTTATGCTTAGGAGAAAATAATTATGCCTAGAGAGGCTATCTAGCTTGGATCTGTCTACTCTGCAAGACTACTGTGTTGCAGTACCAAGCATAAAAAGACCAAGCTACCAAGGGAATATTCAAACTAAATAGGGGCCGTTTAATGCTCAAATCAGCATTCAAATCTTCCCCAAAGATTTCAGTTTATGGAGAACTTCAGTGTTTCTTTTAACCTTGTTTATGTCAGAACCGAGACAACACTATAGTGAACAGTGTGAGCCATCACGTTCTCATGGTTACTCCAGAAATAGCATGCAAACCACCTTCTGCTATGTCTGAACAGGATATGGTTATTAGGATGTATGACTAGCTAATAAGTGCATACCTAGCACAGCACCGAGTCAGGTCCAAGACAACAGAAATTCAAATAATACTGATTATTTTAATGTGCTTTAGCAGCTTCTGTTAGCTAGCAGATAATTTAAAAATAGGAAAACGTCACTAATTTAAGAAGCACTGAAATCCTCTGTCTCTCCAACTGCTCCTGTTTCTTCTGAAAAGGGRAGCAACACATGTATTGCATCTGATAGTGTCCAGGCAATCACACAACACTCTTTAACAAATTAATCTTTATAGAAACAACAAAGAGTTGAAATATATATCAGCTTGGTTAAAAAAAATCTCAGCATAGATATATCCAGTAATGGCCTTCTAAGTTATATTATTTAAGATCAGCTTTTCTTCCGGAAAACAGAAGAGTAGTATAATAAATAAGAGTGACTGCCATGAAGACAGAGGTCCCAAAGTTGATGCAGAAAATACCCTCTGTATTTTTTAGATTATTTCCATGCTTCCCATCTTCCCAGTCSGGCAAAAAATGCTATGACTTTAGAGCTTAGAGAAAAGAGAAGTGAGGAAGACACACTCATATGCTTTGTCTTGGTTACAATGAACAACTGGTGTTACAAAGAAAGATAAGTAGGAATAACTGTGAGGAGAGAGGACAGCCAACAGAGTCATGCTGTGAAGTATCTTGATTCTGACAATAATATTCAARAAATCTATTTTTCGTGATGCAGCTCACTGTGACTGGGAATTCTGAGCACATGCTGCTGCCTTCAAGCAACGCAAACCTAAGACATGCAAGGCAAGTGCAATCCACAACATACAAAGCCCTTGGTGACACTAACATGACCAGCAATGAGTTTTGGTAACAATCGTCTGGTGCACTTTTATCATTATGCCAGGCTTCCAAGTGCCTCATTTATATTGACCTTACTCAGAGTTTTGGTACCTTGTTACCMGTAAAGGATCCAATGCTGTCACGGATTTCCTTAAAACATATCAAAACACAGCTAAGGACCCTAAACAGTAAATCAAATCATATATTAAAATAACATTTGCATTAATTGGAAGGTATAGCATGTACAAAGGATGCAGGTTGGATAATCTCTTTGTGGGTTCTTTTCTAATATTAAAACAAGGAAGTGCAGCAAATGTTTCCTTGCTGCGGCCTGTTCTGTCTAATCTCTATCAACAAGCCTGGTGTCTGTTTTTCAACAGTCCCAACACAGTGTTGTCAAAACTCTGCCAACTGAACATTTCCCAGACTACAACGGACACTGCCACTAGTGCTGCCCCGAAGTCTTCCTTGTTCTGGGGGGGGGGCTCTAGTACTTTCTTTTCCCTGGGCTCCCTGGCATGCTGCCTGGGTGCTAAGATACGGGTTCTTGCCTTCCATGTTAAAGAACTTAATCGATGTCCCTAAGGAAAGAGCTTAGGTGTTCTGAATTGCCACGTGGAGATACTGACTGCAGTTCACTGAACTCTTTTAGCAGCCCTAACYGGCAGGCCACTGAGAGAAGCAAGCTCGGAGGCCATTTGCTCCCTCCTGCCCCATTCCACGAGCCTGCAGGACCATGTGGTACACTGGGCTGGGGAGGGGAAACAGCTGAAAACTAACACGGGGAGGGGGGGGGAGGACTATTTTCCAGCCAAATCATTTCCTCAAACCAGCTTCCTGTGCGACTGCAAAAAAGCTTTTGCCAGCAAGTACAAGGAAGCAGTGAAGGTTTGGGAATCAGCAGCCAGGGAACAGATGAGCCTACTTCTTTTAGTGGCAATAAAGTGCTTATTTCAGAAAAAACTTTTCTCCTTATTTGGTGTCTAAAGGTGAGTACCAGTGTTTCTGCACAGCATAAAAATGATGCGAGGACATATATCATCAGTAAGAGGTTCAAATAAAATCCAGATTCAGCCCCTTGTCATAACTTGCTATGTGACTCTAGCAGCAGGAACGAGGATAAAAGACAAAACCTCTCTCTGAGAACTTAGTTTCTATGATTTGCAACTCCCACGCATGGACTTATGGAGAGAAATTTATACTGGTTGAATGATTCTGAAATTTTGAATAACATCTCTGTGTTGACAGTATGTCTGGCTCCAACGATTCTGAGATATGCATATGTTAAAGAGTCATAAGTAAGCCAGTTTATGAAATAAGAATAGCATATTTTACACAAGCTTATTACTTTGCTTTGTTTGAAATTTGAAAAACTGAAGCTATTTTTTTCACCCTTTCATATTTTATTTATTCTTCCTCTAACCTTTTTAGTTAGCAGAAATGGAAATGGAAATGTCAAATTAACATGAAAAAGATGAGTTTCAAAGCATAAATTGTTCCAACAAAAGCAGGAACCAAGGAATAAAGGAAATACTTATGCACACCTGTTCTTTTAAGATTTCCAGGCTCATTTGTAGACCATTAAAGCATGAGCTAAGCATCCAAATTCAATCACAACATTTAAGAGAGAGAGAAAGAAAATTACGGTAGTCAAGAGATTCAAGTTAAAACCGTAAACCAAAACACAAAAATCTAGGTAGTTCTTGGGACCTTATCTTAGCATTAATTACAGAGAGAAAAATTGCTGGAAGGTGGAAGGAGTAGGGAGAGTAGAATGGGTAGCAACAGTGTTCACAAGACAGAACAGACATAAGATGCCAGAAACACATCAAAATAAAGTATGTATCAGCAGTAGGGTTATCAATGCCATCTGCTACGGCTTCCTCACATATCCCACTATAAAATCTGGTATTCATTTGCTTGACATGTTGCTGTAATTTATTTCTTTGGGCTCAAAATCTTAATCTCAGGTGCCCGCCTTTTATGGAAAACACCAGCTAAAGCAGTTCAGCTAGTTCTGAGCAGAAGGCTGGAGAAAACAGTTTGCTCATGCTAAGTAATTCTGGTGTACTTCATTTTGAAAATAGCTTTTAGATTAGGAGTATGTCATCTTCCTGTAGAAATCTGCCCCAATTCCATTATGCAACATACTGAGGGCTTAACGTCGTGCCCAGATTTGCACTGGCACTCTGCACGGGGCATAATTTTATCTCATGATGCTCAAATAGACCTTCTACATTTATTAAAGTGACTGCTTATATAACGCTATTGTAGGTCAGTGTAGGTCTCAGCCTATTGGCAAGATGTTCACGCTGTTATCTGAGCCGGGAAACCTAACCCAGGAGCATCCTGCAGGCACACAACATGGTGGCACATGTTGTGAATTCCTAGGACAGTGGCAAAATGCTGACAGATTAATCTTCACCTGGCCTCAAAAAGTCCTGGCATGTCTCACCAAACTATAAATCAAACATGTTTTTACAAGCTTTCTTCTTTTAGAAATCACCCAGCAAATATTTTGAGCTAAAAATCAAGCAGGATCCTTTTTCTCATAGAAGTGCCAAGTCCTTTTAAAGCCAGTGTTAATGGAGGAGCTGATTCAAGTGTCAGTTGCTTCTGAAAAACACAAACTTTAAAGCATCTGGAGGAGCAGCACTACAAAGAAAGAATCTCTCTGACGCTGCTTTGCAGAAGGTAAGTCACGGAGTCATTACCTACTACCTATTATCACTGCCGAAAGCCTGTAAAATTTCCCAAAGAGCTGCCACCACATTCAGCAGCCTGATGGGGCTCTCCATGCTCCCGTCTGCCCTTGCCCCGTTGCACTACGTGATTCCCAGAACTGAGTTAAGCTCCAAGGGTGAAAACACCAGTGGTGTGGAGGGCAGAGCGGTGTGGTGTGTACGCGTGCATGTACACACCTATGCACCTCCTCCCCCTTCAGCAGAGCTGACTTCCCATCATAAATTGTTTTCAGACAAGGCTATCAAGAAAGCTGAAGATCAGATTTTTTTTACAATTAAATAATCTAGGACATTCCAGCATGGAAAAGAGACAGCTTAGTACACAGAGAGCTACCAAATCAAAAAGGACATAGAAAAGATGAACTGGAATTGATTAGTCACTGTCTCTTGCAATACAAAAACAAGGGGGCAGCTAATGCAAGGAGCAGGGTCAGAAGGAACAAAAGGAACTGTTTCTTCACACAATTTCTAGTTAAGTTGTGAAACTCCTTATTATAGGACACTTAGGATCGTAAAATTTTAGGTAAATATTTCCAAGAGGAGAATCATCAACTTTACAGGAAAAAAATAATTCAAAGGTAATTAATGTCAAGGTACCACCTCTGACTCCAAAACCCCTCAAGACTTGCATCATTGGAGGAATGCAGAATATTCAGAGGAAGTCTGAGTATGTGCTTGCTCTGTTCTGCTCTTCTCCTTGGGTTTGGTAAGCAATCATTTAGAATATAGGTGGTAGGATACAACGCTAAAGGGATTTTAGGTCTTTTTGGTATAGCTATTACTGTTTTTACAACTGTTTTGAAAGGAGAAGCCTGAAATTAAGATGGATATAAACTGATGGCATTTTAAGATAATTTTCCTACTGAAAAATCATTTAAACATTATTTAATCAATCAGCCTAGCTTTGTTTAGCCCTGTCAATGAATGAAATACTCAGACTTAACGAGATTTGCTATATAATGAGCTGTGATACAAACTTTCTTATCTTTCCTCATCTTAGTCAAAAGAGACTGAGTTAAATTCATGTCAGTTCACAGCTCTGTGCCAATAAGTTCTGCTTAGTTCTGCTATACCATTTTATCTCTGCAAAGGAACCTAAGCTACATGTAACTTGTATTCTGAAAGCTCAGAAAGAACAGTATGGCAAGAATAGCATTAAATTCATGGTTTTGAAAGGTGTAAAGTTCTGTCTTGTTCTCTTGAACTCTATCCCAAGTCTTCTGTCTGTAAATGACACTGTCTCAAGCTTCTGTCCACATTACTATATAAACACAATGCTGGGAGTGTAACCAAACACRAGGGGGTCTAAGCTATATCACCTGTTTGGTCCACAGACAAAGTAATTTCTTTTTTTCTTTTTTTTCTTTTTTTTGAAAAGAAGGCAGAATGTCATAAGGGAGGAAACATCAAGCTGTAAGAAGAGGTAGCTTAATAAATCCCTTCAACATCCAGTAATTTAGCACCAATAAAACCGATATGCCTATCTTGCACATAAGACTCATGCTAATTTCTCAAGTTATCAGAATGCAACATTCATGGTGGTTTTTAGCTTGCTTCCCAGGCATAGCTCTGAAATGCAACAGTGACTAGAACAACCAAAAGAACAGATTATTTCTTGAACTTTTGCCATGTGATTATTTTACTGCTGAGATCTTAACAGGGGACAGATAGAAAAAGATTTTGTTGAAAGGTCTCTTACAGACACTACCAGGTTATGAACCCCCCCCCCCCGTAAATCTTGTGGAGCAGTTCATGCAGCATTAATTCTCTCCATGACTTCCACACCACATATGAAGATAAGGCAAAGCATGCATGGCTATGGGGAGTAGTCACTGATGACATACCAAGATCAGTATTCAAGCAAAATAGCAGGGACCAGCAAAGGGAAGGGGCCATAGTAGCTTGTAACTCTATAAACCATCAAAAGAGCCTAAAATGTTTTAAAGCTCTGAAGAATCAAATGCACTGTATCTTTTGTGAGGGATTTGTGATAGTGCAGCAGGGCCAGGCTGGTTCACAGCCCTCAGTGACACACTGGTAAGAAAAAGTGATTAGTGGAATAATCCCAAAGCATGATCAACTTTCATACCTTTCAGCRGGAACTGAGCACCCTTGGGGCCAGGCTCCTAGAAGGGTGAGAGTCAAATAAAAGGCAATGTTGGGATTTAAGTCCAGTTTTCAAAGAGAACAGCTTCATTCAAGGAAGAATATACATGTGACTGGAAGATCAGAGAACTAAAATCCCTTTCATGTTTCAGAGCACTGAGGAGTTCAGCTTTTGTCCCTTAACTTAGTGATGAACGTCCCTCAGCACTTTCCATTTTACACTTTTTCTCCTTTCACTTCCTCTCTTTCCCTCACCGAGCTCTTTACTTCCACTGATTAATTCCTTCCTTTCTGTTTTCTCAAGACCTTTTCCTTCTATCCTTATTTTCCTTCCTTCCCTCTTTGATATCCAACCTTCTTTACTGATAGTTCTGCAATTCTGAGTTAATTTTCAGCATTCTCCCTGATGGATGAATCTGCGAGTGTGTGATACACTGTCATTGGATGCCCATAAGAGGATGCTGCTGTGTACAGCAGACTGCTGCAGAATGACAAAAATCCAAATGCAGTCCCAAGACAGTTCTCTATTTTCTGTTTAGGGCCAGAAGTTCCCAGCTAACTTTGTGAAGTGGGAGAGTGGAAACTGGCTAGGTCAGTTCAATCCAGAAAACAAGATTTACTAAGGGATCTACCTTACCATCTCTAAGTAGTGCAATTAGGGCTCATTCAACAATTGTGCTACATATTCCACAGGGAACACAAAGTTTTTGCTATTGAGACAACAGCACAGAACTTTAACTACCTATAAAGTAAGAAAATACAATTTGGCCAATATTTGTGCAAATTTTGTTTTGCAGTTTGAAAAGGGACCATGAGAACTACAGATCTGTTATGGGACCCTGAGCACTTATTGAAGTGTCTTTAAAGACTGCAAAAATAACACATCAAATGAACTGCACAAATCTTACAAAGGAGAAGGCATTAAATCCCTAAAATACTACAAAACTCCCTCAAAACTGTTGTCACAGAATCCTTGCCATCCTTTCTAAAAGCCTTGTATAATGAAGCAGTTGCAGCATTTAGCTATTTGTTACGCAGTTTATAAATGTATTTACTTTTTGTCACAGGCATCCTGGAAAAAAACCTGTTGTTGACATAGACAATGGCAATTTCTTCTARGGAAACCATCTTTTATGTTCACATCAAAGATACACTGAACAGACATTAACATTTCTACTGCTTTTAGAAAGCTAGGCTATAAATTAAAAATGTCAAGATTACAGTGACTCCTGATCAATTTAATTCCTATCACTTGCACTAAAAATACACATTCATTATGAAATGAACACAGGATGGGACTGATTCTACCACGCTTACTCATGCTGAACAGCATGTACCTAGATAAATCACCCATAGGGCCATTCTGCAAATTGTAGAACAGGTCTTTCAGATTAAAATAGGAGAAAAGACATAACCAAACATTCACATTCTAACACCTTCATATGCAGATCTGCTGTGCCTAATGACACCAAAGTTTGGTGCACTTCTGGCACACTGCCTTGATGAATCTCAGTCACCAGCAAATTTATGTTTTCTGCTTTCTGCAGCTCTACTGTGGAATGGAAAAAAAGACGTATGTATATAGGAAGAAAATATATAATAAATAAGAGCCAATCTTTCTGAATGCCGGCTCCAACAACACTGATAGCCTGGATGTGAAAGGCCTCATTGCTGGSTCTCTAGAGCTGGTTCAGATATGCACTTTGACAGTGAGATTCACACCTATTCAGTACAAAGCAGCAGACTGGTGAGACTAAGGAATCTTTAGTTCTAATTCGGTCTCAGGAAGCAAGTAGGTTGTAGAGCTTATACAGAGCTTCTCCTTGCATTTCTCTGCCAGTGTGACCCCTTCTGTCTCGGTATCACAAACCTGTTCTTAACTGCTTCTGACTTCTTGTCCTTATCACAGGATCTAAACTTCAAGCTTCTGTGCTCAGTTCCACTTTTCTGTTCAGACAATCCTAATCTTTACTTTGCCTCAGTGGTCCTCAAATACACAGAATCACAGAATCGCTGAGGTTGGAAGGGACCTCTGGAGATCATCTAGTCCAACCACCATGCTCAAGCAGGGTCACCTAGAGCACATTGCACAGCATTGCATCCAGGMGGGTTTTGAATATCTCCAGAGAAGGAGATATTCACAACCTCTCTGGGCAACCTGTTCCAGTGCTCTGTCACCCTCACAGTGAAAAAGTTTTTCCTCATGTTCAGATGGAACTGCCTGTGTTTCAGTTTGTGCCCGTTGCCTCGCGTCCTGTCGCTCAGCACCACTGAAAAGAGTCTGGC
>NW_020448275.1:0-2019 GCF_003343035.1 Apteryx rowi
CTCTCCTCTGGCAGAGGTCTGGCTGCAGATGAGGTGGCTCATGCCCTGGACTCCATGTATTGACAGCCCATTCCTCCTGCCTGTCCAGGACCCTCTGAATGGCAGCCCTCAAGCACATGGCTGGGGTCCCCTGCAATTTTTTTGTCCTCAGCAAGCATAGTGAGTATTGCCTCTTCCATGTCACTAATCAACTCATCTGGTTGTGCACCCATCTAGGCGGTAAATCTCTAAATTGTATTCCACAAGGATGTTGTGGGAGACAGTGTCAAACCCCTTGCTCAAAACAAATTGAAAGACATTTTCTGCTCTCCAAACACAAATAGAGCTATGTGATCCTAGAAGGCAATGAGGTGGTGAGACACAATTTACCCTGGACGAATCCATGCTGACTCTTCGCTATCACCTTCTTCTCCCTCATGTGCCCAGAAATGAGTGGACTCACTCCATGACACACTCCTCAACCAGTTGAGGCTGAACGGTCTGTCGTTCCCTGGGTTGCCCTCTGGGCCTTTCTTGAGAGTGGATGTAACGATTGCCTTTCTGCAGTTATTGAGGGCGGACCACACCCCATCTCCATGACCTTTCAAAGATGACAGAGGGAGGCCTTGCTAAGACAGCAGCCGGCTCTCTCAGTGTCCTTTGGTGCAGACATTCCATTCCCACTGGCTTGTAGGGGTGGAGTTCTTGCAAGTCATCCCTCACTCAGCCCTCATGCACTGTTGGTTGCTTTTCTTGCCTGGAGCCCTGACTCTAGGCACAACAGCCTGAGAGACCTTGCTGGAGAAGACAGAAGCCAAAAAGTCACTGAGCTCCCACCATTCAGCAAAGAGCCAACATTTTCCCTTCTATTCTTTACCATAGCTGAAGCAGTAGCAGCCCTTCTTCATGCCTTTGATGTCGCCTGCCAGTGTGCACCCTCTGAGAGCTTTGGCTTTCATAACACCATCCCTGCTCCAGTGAACACAATTTTTGAATTCCTCCTTTGCTGCATATCCCTCCTTGCGCTTTGTCTTTGGTGTCATATTGCCCTGGAGTTGAGCTGTCAGTTCCTGTTTTAGCCTGGTTTCCCCTCCTCATGTTATTTCCCTCTACCAAGAGAAGATCCATGATCTCTTCAAGCACTCGGAGGCTACTACTGTACTGCCCTTCACCTCCATTTCACCAGGCTGAAGAAGCCCAGGTCCCTCAGCCTCTCCTGGACCCTCTCCAGTTGCTCCCCATTCCTCCAGCACTGGCAGCCCACACTGGGACACGCTATTCCAGATGCAGCCACACCAGGCCTAGTCAAAGGGGATGATAATTCCACTTGTCTGGGTGGCCACACTCTTCCTGAAGCAGCCTCGTATGAAGCTGGCCTCATCTGCAGTGAGCTTGCACCACTGGCTCATATGGCATCCCTCGTAACGTCCAGGTCCTTCTCCTCAGGGTCACTCCTCTGACAGTCAGGTGCCAGCCTCTCCTGATGCACAGGCTGTTCTGTCCCCTGATGCGGGACCTGCCACTGCTCCTTGTACGGCAGCATGAGGTTTCTGTTGGCCCAATTCCCAAGTTTCTGAAGGCCCCTCTGGACTGAAGCTCCCTTGTGTCAGCTGTAAATGAGTGTGTGCAGAGGGCTCATCCTGTCTTGCGGTGCCTCTGACAGGATAACAGCAGGAGGACCTGCAGGACACTACACATAAGAAAAGGAGGTAGTCGTTTAAAGGGACTGCTGGCAAAGGTAGGGATCACCATGACAAGCAGCTCAGAAAAGCCAAGTGAATGTACAAAGAAAGCAAATCCAGGGTCAAAGGGGAAAAGGGTAAACAGGGGTTGGCTGACTTCATGGGAGGGTATCAGGTTGGTAAAAGAAAACAACTTGGAATATGGAAAAGAGGGAAAAATGCAATAAAAAGTGAAGAAGAAAAAAAAAGAGGCTATTTTGGGGTAGCTGCCAAGCAGTCCTGAATTTGAACTACTCTGGAGAAGCAGAAGGAGCATGCAGTTGATCCGATTATACTTTTCTGAGATCTGCTTCCATGA
>NW_020448275.1:4539-5915 GCF_003343035.1 Apteryx rowi
TGAAGCCGGAACATCTATTCTTCCTGTCCTTCACATCCCCTGCAAGCGTCCCTATTGCAGAGGAGCTTTGGCTTCTTTAACACCATCCCGAACTTACTGGACAATATTGCTAAATTCCTCCTTTGCAGCATCTGCCTTCTTCCCCTTTCTGTATGCTGCCTTATTGCCCTGGAGCTCACATGGGAGCTCCCTGTTTAGCCAAGCTGGGGTCCAGAGATGGCTACTAATTTTACAAACTGTTCATAGGGATCATGCTTGTGCTTGATGAGTGCTGTCCTAAATGACCTGTTGGCTTTCCTGAGCTCCTCTGCCCTTCAGAGCTGCCTCCCTTGGCCCATCCCATACATCCAAGCTACTCCTTCACACACAGGTTATTCCCCTCCTCATCTTCCCTGGTGGTGTCTCCTGAAGAACTTGCAGCCTGCCTTTGAAGGACTCCAGTCATGCTAGTGATCCCACCACATCTCAGTTATTCCAACCCTGTGGCAGTCCTCTCACAGCTTGTGTATCTCCATTTGCTCCTGGCTGCACCCCAGGCTGCATATGTTTGCATACATTTGGGCGGCAGAGCATCTGCTGTGGCACTGACTGAAGATCTGCCACAAGGAAACATGCTACCAAGGACCATATGGATGCAAAGGCTTTGATTGCAAGTGGTGACATTCTGGCATGGATAGCAGGTGGCAATGTAATGGTGAAAGGAGGTTCCCACTAAGAGAGCAAAAACTGCAGTGCCCAAGACCAGCGAGAAACAGAGCTGGGCTGTGCAGGAATGACAGGAGAGGGTTTTGCTGCCTGAGTTGACTCTGCAGCACCTCGGGGCCTGTGACAGAGGTCAACCAGTCTGCAGGCAGGAGAAGGTGCCACTGAAGAAGTCCCTCGTTCCGTGATCCAGCCACCTTGAGGACATCATTAGCCCAGTCCCTGTTCATATCATACTGGGGAATGAGAAGGGGTTCAGGAGGAGGAGAGCTAGAAGGATTTGARAGTGCAGAGACTRGAGTGGAGCCCTTGGTGTGATGTGCCTCCCATTTGTGCASCATGCTTGGATGTAGACAGTGCAGACTGTGCCTAAAGGCAGTGGTGGGATTCATTTGTTTGGGCACAGGTAGGAAACCCAAGATGCCCTGGGGCACTTGCCCAGCAGCCACTCCAAAAAGTCATGGCTTCCTGTAGGTCCCATGCTGGAACTGCTAGAGACCTGTGGATGTGCTGGACACCCCAGGCATCCGACATGGCCCTGCCAGCCTATTTCTATGTCATTAAATCAAGTGTCTGCACTGAATTGCATTAGCTGTTTGTAACATTGGGATCTTCTTATGTCTCAGCTTTATAGTGAGTGGAACACTAGTAGAGGGAGGCATCTAGTGTCATTT
>NW_020448275.1:7003-8544 GCF_003343035.1 Apteryx rowi
AGTAAGTCTCTGGCTGCAGGGCAATGCCACTGAGGTTCCTGGAGGGGTCTTCTAAACCTATTTCATCCTATGACCGATAGTTTTTTTAAGGATCGCTCTCCTTTGCAGAGGAGGGGGAGATGCTTCAGAGCAGGCATTCCCTGCCACACCGTCACAGGGACAGGGCATGCTGCTACTTTCTCAAAAGGACAGCTGCAGGGCTGTGAAGCTGGGATACGCACACAGGTCTGCCCAGGGCTGTGATTCAGAACAGTGTCCCTGCACCACAGAGGAAGGTGCAAAAAAGGCTATTTGAAAGGGAAGGAGCTTTCCTTCCAGGGCTTCCAGGTTCCTAATGCTGGCAGGGAGGAAAAAGGAAAGAGTTTTCTGATTTGGCAAGGAACTGGGACTCACTGACCTTCCCTCTCAGAGATCAGTAGGTCTGTGAGAAAGCTCCTTTCAACCCCACCTCCACCTACAGCAGCACCAGCAGCACCTTTATGGAATTATCAGGGTTTATGTGGCCTGCTCCTTAGGACCTGTGAGCACAGAGATGCCCTGGACAGTGCCCTGATCCGGGAGGTTTCTGTAGGGCAGAACTGTGCACAGAGAGGGTGGGACAGGGTCTGTGAGCACTGACAGTGAAAAGATGTTGGGAGAGAGAAAGCTGCAGGCAGCAGGAACAGCCCCAGGCAGTAGAGATGGGCAGGGAGTGAGAGGGAAGTGCCAACAGAATCTTCACGGGAGGATGGATTTGGGCAAGTCATGGTCAGTCCCTCCGATGCAGACACCTTCCTCTGAGCAAGCTCCCTGTGTCTCATGTCCCACCCAGCAGAGCCTCTGCCCTAACAGCCATGGGGTCCAGGGCATGAGCTGCCTTCTCTGCAGCCAGCCCTCGGGCAGAGGAGAGATACCTGACAAAGGGACTGAGAGTGAATGCCCTGCGATGCCACTGCCTGCGAGGCAGCATGCCTAGCTGGTAAGGTGAAGGCTTTCCTGAGTTCCCATCTGTCTCTCTCTTCTTGCGTCCCATCGCAGAAGGATCTTGGTTCTGCTCCTTGTTTCCCCTCCTCTCCATGCTGCTGCTGGTCTTGCTCTTGGGCTCTCTGGGGTGGGAAGTTTCAGCTGCAGTTCAGACATGGATGCTACGAGTTGTGCAGCAGAGGGGTCTGCATGGGAATGAGGTTGTCCCAGCCCCCTTCTGACTTGTGGAGCTCCACAAAATACAGTCCATGGGGCTGGGAAATGAGCTGACTCTCCCTTAGAGAGAGCCCATCTCCAGTCCTAATGGTCCTTTGACCATTTCCCTGTGGTGTTCTGCTAGGCTGCCACCTGCCCTCTAGAAAGGCACTGCTGTCTCGTAGCATGCCTGTGATATCTGAGAGACCCATGAGGAAAGTGCAGAGATGCTGAGAGTATGGAGATGGTGGTGGGAGGCTGTATGTGGGCATCTGAAAAGAGCCCTGTGTGTCCTTGTCTAGAAGGGGAGTGTGGAGAGCTCCCTCAAGTGCCCGGAGAAAGGGTGAGAAGTTTGGAGCTGTGCACTTTGAAACTGGACTCGT
>NW_020448275.1:10489-11386 GCF_003343035.1 Apteryx rowi
TGCAACTTTCCACCAGTTTAACCCTGTCATGACCCTCCACATCTCCACCTTCTTTTACTAATTGAAGGGCTAAGGCTGTATGGATCTGCAGGGTCATGACTTGCTTCATACTCCGGTCAATCATTCTTCACATGCAGCTCAACAAGCATGGTACACAGATTAGTATTGCAACAAACATAAAAATTACAATAAGTCCTAGAATCAGTATGCATTTTAACCAAGGCCTTATAGCAAGCATATTCAACCAATCGAAAATTCCCCATAAGTTCTTCCCATCATCTTCTTGCAATTGTTTTGTTAACTCTTTCAATTTTGTAATGCTTGTATGTACTGACTCAGAATGGTCATTCAGGTTCATACAACACATTCCCTCAAAGTCCTGACAGCCATGGCCTTGGGCCAATAGCAGGAAATCAATTGCAGCCTGATTTTGTAAGGTGGTGTGTCTACTTGAATCTATGTCTGTTAATAAGGCACTTAAAGCAGTACTAGTAGCATTTGCTTCTTTGGCAAGCCAGCATCCTAATCTGTTAAGCTGTGATAAAGCGTGAGCAGTCCCTATTCCTGCAAAAATACTACTCAMGATACGTTCTGCTGGATTCCAAAATTCTACGTCACTATCGCAACCTGACGTAAAGCTGTGGGTGGATCGCTTTGTTCGAGTGTGGACAGTTCCATTAACTAAGATTTTTTTGGGATGAAACATCGTCAAAAGTCCAAAGATACATGGTCCCCCCACAGCTTTACCTGGTACGCCTTTCCAGGCTCTCTGACCACAAATTAAGAATATCTTAGCAGCCAACCCTAKGGGTTGTSGTCCRGGTGTTMTTTGACCTGAGGTGGTGTGATTACACCATACAGATGTATTGGCATAAATGCCTGAGGGAGATACATCAA
>NW_020448276.1:0-11621 GCF_003343035.1 Apteryx rowi
CTCCAGCGAGACCCTTACGCTCCTTTTAAGCTTCGCTGTGCTGCTGCTGCGCGCTTYTCCGGCCGTGCTCTGTGTTACCCCTACACAGCCCTAGCTCTGAGTAGAGGCCAATCAGGCAAAGATGCGTGCACCCAATATATCGGTGTTTCTCTCTTGTTCCTGCGAGCTGACCGCTGCATTACTGTGGCAGCGTTAGGGTTGGCATGGAGCGTGGGATGTGTGTGYGTGCTTTTGTTTCGAATTGCCTGCTCCTCGGGCAGGGTATTCGAATCTTCTTGCCGCTATAATTTGCTTTTGCAGCGCTACAGAKGGTGCGGAACTGTCAGAAACGTAAGCTCTTTTTCTTTTATTTTATTAAGGTATTTTCTTCGTGATCGGCTTGTTCTTTGCAATTTGTAGAAAGCCTGTCAATCGGTCGCTGATGTTATCACCCTCCTCTTACAACACGCCCTTTTCATCTGCTACTAACTATTTCAAACGGATGTAATCAGTAGGCGGGTAATGGAATCACAAGCATTTAGGCAGCGCGAGATTCTGTGTAAAGATGTGCTGCCTACGGGTAGTTGACCCTGCTGGGTGTTTTAGTCGGTCTGAAGTAGAGTGTGAGCATTTGCTGGTGAGGAAGACCTTGGTGAGGAGGAAGAGCGTGTTCACAGAGAGACTTTCTGTCCCTTCGTGGCAGAACGAGGCGAGCCTTTGTTCCCAGAGAGTAGGAGGTTTCTTTGCTGATGAGCACGCAGGCTTCCGAGGTGCTTGGTGCACGCCAGGGCACATGTGTCCCTGTTGCAGCCAAATGTGGCCTTGTCTTCGAAGAGATATAAGTTCAAAAAGAGCCTATATGAGGCCGTGTTGCTCGTCATCGCTTGCACCTTTGTTGCACTATGTTTAGTCAGGCTGAAGAATTCCGTCTGTGTAGACATAGGGCTGGCTGAAAAGTTGTCTGAATTCTAATTYTAAGTGAATAGAAGATGGGTGGAAACGTTGGTCCTAGTTTTTATTTTCCATCCACAGCTGTGGTTTCATCCAGTCTTATTTATTGTTAAGTGTGACTGAGGAAATGTGGCTATGGTCTATGCTGTGAGCTTTGTGGGGAGCCTCCTCAGTAGCTGTTACTTACTAGATACMTTTATTATATACCTCCTRCAAGYGACATAAACTAAAAATCATGCTATGATTCCTKCATTTCAGTAGGCTTCAAATTCTASCCTCTARGCCTCGAAGTGTSTGATAATGGTTTAAAGATGATATCTGCTGTAAATGTACGAGTGGAGGAGCAGTTTCCATAGATACCTTTAATGTTTTCAGCTGAAAACAGGCTCTGATGAACATGTTTGCTATTATGTCACTGCACACAATGCTCTCACCTATGGCCTATATACGGCCTAGGGTCAGATATTATCTGCGTTGCAAGTAAAGGGTTGTCAGGCAGTGCACTGAGGGTGGGAGGCTGGGTGAGAAAGTGCGGGATATGTGGGTCAGCAGTTCATTTGGCCAGGCAATATTTTGATATCGTGCCTTGTGCCAACGCCCATGGCAGTTATGCTAAGACTCTGTTATGCCTGTCCTTGAAGGTGGTGACAATGCTCTGATGAATGTGTCTTCAGGCAATAACTCCGTATATACAAAGGTGCTGCTGGACTCCAATGCCTCCTAATTCCTGTGTGAAACTCGTTTTCCCACCTGTATGGCCTTTTAACACCATGATGGAGAGTGTCATCACAGCTGCATGTAGGTTTCCCAGGCCTGGGCCACCTGCAAGCTTGGTTTGCTACAWGTCTTCCTMGTTCACATTTACAGAGTGGGCTTTTGCTTTTGCACCTGTCAGCATTGTTTTGCAGCAAACGCTGAACTCCCCAGCCAAGCTCGCAACCATCTGAAGACTGAATTCTTACATGTGAGGCAGATGAAGCAGAGAAGCTAAACCAGAATCTCTCATATACGCTGTGCTAGCCCCCATGAGACTTAGATTCCGGAGRAGATCTRCAAGAAGACWTTCACACTTCTGGCTTCCTAGGCACAGGAGGGCCATATGGTACAAAGATCCATGCACACTGATGACAACTTGTGAAAACAGACCCCTCTTTATRTAGCCCAGAGYAAGAATTTAGGGCCTAGCTTGCAACTTGAGGGCTCACTGACTTTCCAGATGCTCTGCGGGTGCCTTTTTAGGCAGAGTTGTGGCAAAACAGCTGTAAATTACACCCATGAAATAATTGCCTCAAAGGAGTCGGTTGGAGGTTTCAGTAACATTAATAATCCAAAATGACAGAGAGATCTGAGCTACTGCTCAGAAGAGCCCTCAAGCGCCTGCACCGACAGCGGAGACACCCTCCTGGTGAGTCCCTCCAGCAAGACCGTTACGCTGGTTTTAAGCTTGACTGCGTTGCTGCTCTAGACTTCTCTAGTGCTGGGCTTTCCTATCTGTAGGCGGGTTTCTCTGTAGTTGGAGACATACCTTTGGGTACCAAAACGTTGTTTTTCAATTTTTCTTSCTSAGGTGAAGCAAATCCTAATTTTTTGTTTTGTTYTGGAGTGTTTTCGAGTGCAGTGTTAAAGTTTGTGTGGCACRTAGGAGACGTGTGCGTGCTGTTGTGTTCAATAATATTTTTTCTTGGGGAATAGCTGCCAATGTTATGTTAGGAGAAGAGTCGCATATCTTGGCAATAGCACGTGTCCTTCCTTAAAGGAGGCTCTTGAACAGTGTCTTTAAGGCGATAGTCTGGCGACCCAGTCTTTGCTGTAAGCCTGCACATCTTTTACTTCAGCCTTACATCGTTTATGTGTKTTTTGTCWTACTGGTGTGGTGAGCRTASAGATGTACCTCCCTTGTGTGTATATGTGCACGCTGYGATCCTGGTGCCTCATCGAGAGAAATGGTGTGTATGTGCAGCTGGTAATGGTTAGTGCAGMTGGAGTTTGGGTGATRTGCATTTGAAAAYTGTGAGAGTCAAAGACAACCATATAAGCTATGAAGGGTTTGAGGCAAGGGGCTCTGTCTGAGGGACTGCTGAAGGACACAGGGTATGTGGTTTGCTGCATGTGGTTTGCTGCATTTCCCTTCTGTCTTACTTACTACATCAAGCAAATAGTTGTGGCATCATGCAATCTCAGTTCTTTCTGTCTTAAAAAACTTGCTCCCAAAATGGGCTGTCATCTCTACCGGGAGCTCTGGGGGAGGCCTCCTGCTTCTTTGTCATCTACCAGATACTATAGACCTGCTGGGAGTGCTGCAATCTAAATTATTATGCTATGATTCCTTTGTTTGTGGATGTTTCAAATGCTGGCCATGTTTGTTGTCATGACCTAAAGCTAGGCCTCAGTGTGCCTGATAATGGGTGAAAGATGGCATCTGTTAGAAAGGCATGACAGGAGGAGCAATTAGCATTCCTACCTTTAATGTTTAAAGCTATGAAAAGCATGGCTTTTTTATACATATATATTTATTTAATATGTCTCTGAATGCAATGCGGTTGCTTGTGGCATAGGTAGGGCCAAAAGTCAGATGGCTCTGTGCCAACTGAAGTGTGTGCAGGCAGTGCAAGGAGGGTGAGAGGCTGGATTAGGAAGGGGAAGGTAGGTGGGTCAGCAGTGCACTTAGCTGGGAATGCTTTGATTAAAGGCTTTGCGCCAAGGCCTGTGCCAGTTCGGCTAAGACCCTGTTATTCCTGTCCTTAAAGGTGGTGACAGTCCTCTGAGGATTGTGTCTTTAAGCAAGAACTGTCTATCTCTAGAAGTGCTGTGTGGCTAGAATGCCTAACAAGTCCTGTGGGAAATCTTGTTTTCCCACCCATATGGCCTTCTAACACTGCAATGGAGAGTTTCGCCACAGTTGCATTTAGGTGTTCCTAGCCTTGAGCCATCTTCAAGCTCTGTTTGCTGGAAGTCTTCCTCGTTCAACTTTATGGAGTGGGCTTTTGCTTTTGAAGCAGTTGGGGTTGTTTGTCAGTGAACACTTTAATTCCCTAGACAAGCTCACATGCACTTGAAGACAGAATTGTATTGCTGAGGGAAGGCAGAGAAGCTAAACCAGAATCTCTCATTCTCTCTCGTAACACAYRGAGATTTACACTTACGGCTTCAGAGGCACAGGAGATGAGCAGGCCGCCCAGCACAAAATGMRCRGGAGCTCCTGCAAGTCKCTGGAAATGAGGGCAAGGGCTCTACCCTTGTGTATAGGCCAGAGTAAGAATTGAGGGCCTAGCTTGCAACTTGAGGCCTCACTGACTTCCAGGGGCTCTGGGGGTGAATTTTCAAGGCAGACTTGGGGCAGRGMAGCCATAAATGACAGTAGTGRAGCACTTGCCTCACTGGGGTCACCTGCAGGCTGTGGCTGTGTACATTAATAMCCMAAAAGGACTGAGAAATCTGAGCTCCTGCTTTGTGAGAAGGAACTCGGGGAGAACACTTGCATACACCCCCACCCGTTGCTTACTCCAGATGGTTAGCAGGAAGTAAACAAGCACTATTGCACACCCCCGGCACCTCTGATACCCCTCTTTGCAGCTGGACACACACTAACRTGGATGGCCTGCTCTAGAGTGCTTCTGGCAAAGAAGCACACAGCTTGCGCCTTGGTGTGCCGTCCTGTATTGCCCACAGCTGCAACCAGGCCTTCTCAAATGCCAGAAGGAAGGCCACAGTTGCAGGCAGGAGTACTTGCAGCACACAGGCAGTGTGCTAAAACCAAACAATGTGAGATCCTTGTTATGGTGGTCCTCGAGCTGCAGAGATTTCAAGAAAGTCCAYCCCAACCGCTTTATGGACAGAACCCGAGTCAGTGTCAGGCTGTGCTCAGGGCAAAGCACCTACTCTCTTTTGGACTTCCCTTTTCTCTTTCAACTACGTACAGAGAGACAGAAAAGGAGCAAGTTTAATAAGTATTTCTGTTAGAAATATGGTGTCATGTGTGTTTCCTTTAGATCCCATTTTTTCTCAATCAAAATTATTTCCACTTTTCTTTTGAAAAACGAAAGGCAGTGTAAACTTTAGTCACACATATGAGCAAAAGCTCAGACCAAGTGGGAAACATTTTCAAGCCTATCTCAAAATCATGGGACCAGAAATGCAAAAGAGGAATAGTCTGGTCTTCCAGAGTAGACTTCTGCTCTCTTTTCTTTGCAACTAAGCACAGGGCTTTACCAAAATTGGTGGGGCTTACTTTCACTCCTCTGCATACGGGAACTTATTTATCACCTGTCATTTACTTTTCTTTCTTAGTATGTGTCCTGAGTCAGGAAAACTGCTGACAAGGTGTAATATTGCTTTGAAAAGTCTTCTTAAGCTCTGAAATCATTATATTATTGACTGGACCTTTGGGTTGGATATAATAATACTTGTCTTTGCGTTTGTTACTATGACTTGTGCACAGATGCACATTTGGGGGAAAAGGAATTATTTTTCTCTGGTTTCTAGCGACACCTTATTGAGGTGAGGAGTGGTCTTCTGATCAATATCTACGAAGACTCAAAGCTGGTGTATATGCTGGAGCTTGGCCACTGGTTAGATGCTGCGGAGGGTTTTTCTTATCTCTTCATGTTCTCGGCATAAAGGGGCTGTGACAATGCAGTCCTCCATCAGACCTTTCCCTTTTCACCAGAAAGAGACGCGTTTTTAATGCAGAGGCGAGATATAACAACTCTTCCGGAGAATGGGATCTGCCTTTTTCCTGTGACTTCCTCATGCAACAGTCACCGCCAGTGACCTTTTCCAGGAAAGTTTCTTAAGATTTGTTTTCTGCTGCAGTATGGCCTGGCTAAGTCAGGAAATGACAATGTAGTTTGTCAAAGAGACACAGATCAAAAGAGAGATACTGGGTTAGGTTGCATGGCACTGATACGATGACGCTGGTTTTGAGGCAAGAAATGTCAAAAGAGATGGGATTTGGTCTCTTGCGACCACTGTGCTTTTCTCAGACGCTGAGATTCCCAGCTCTGCTCGAGCATCAGTGACCACCTACTTTCTTTCAATCTGGCATCCGCCTGTTAGCTCGGGATTTCCCAGCTACTGAAACTCAAACCATTATTTCCATGCAGTGCTTCAACGGTTGGGCCCATTCTGCCTGTTTTTTTTTTTTTCATGGCAGTGAAGGCACAGTGGTGGGTACGCTGCAGCGCCCTGTCCGGAGAGATCTCTCAGGACAATGTGCGTACAGAGAGCAGTTATCTTGTTTTTCCCCGAGCAGTGACAGAGAGAGGGTTTGTCCTGCAGAAGTCTTCCACGTGGAGGGAAGTCGGGTGTAGGTTTACCTAGCTGCACAGGTTCCACAGATACAGCTTTTCTGTTTTGCACCACTAACATATCCGTATTATACAATCTGGTTTTGAGTGTTTTCTAAGGAAGTATTTAAATGGATCTTCGAGCTGTTCACTTTACTTCGGACGCTGCGGTTCTCAGACACGGACTCAGGGTGTCACTGTTGGCCAACGCAGGGAGCAGCTTTTGTCACTGGCGCCTCCCCGGCGTTGAGTGTCCCCGCAGCGTCACTCCGTAACGGGGCGCAGAGAGAAGGGTAGCGACACCCCGGCCCTCCTCCAACCCATCCGCCGCCCGGCATTACATTATATGTATTTATTTCCCTCACGGATTGTTTCAGCTCATCGGGAAGCCTAATTTCATACCGTCTCCAGAATAGCGCTCAGCCAAGCGAAGAATGGAGGTCAGACAGGCAGCGCAGCGCCGGGCAGCAGCCAGGCACGTCGCGCTGCTGGCCGTGCTGCTGCTGTCCTCGGGCTGCCGGGCGGCGCCGGAGCGGCTGCGCTATGCGATTCCCGAGGAAACGGGCAGCGGCTCCGTGGTGGGGCCGCTGGCGCGGGACCTGGGGCTCAGCCCGGCAGAGCTGCCGGCACGGAAGCTCCGCATTGTTTCGGGTGACGAAAAACAATACTTCGCTCTCGGGGAAGATAATGGAAGCCTGCGTGTGAACGAGAGAATAGACCGGGAGGATATCTGCGGGGACGTGTCGCCCTGTGTCCTCAGTTTGGAGGCGGTCGTGGAAAACCCGTTCAATATATTTCATGTGAGCGTTACTATTCAGGATATCAATGACAACGCGCCACGGTTCGGCAGAGAATTTGTGGACCTAGAAATAATGGAATCCACGCCTCCAGGAGCGAGGTTCCCGCTGGGGAGCGGCAGAGACCCCGACGTTGGTACTAACTCGTTGCAAAACTACCATCTTACCGCCAATCCACTCTTTTCCTTAGTAGTGAAGGAGAGTCCCGATGGCAAGAAACACGCGGAACTGCTGCTGGAGAAACAGCTGGATCGAGAAAACCAAAGAAATCACCATTTGATATTGACGGCGGTGGATGGCGGGGATCCAGTCAGATCCGGGACTGCACACATTAGGATTAATGTGATCGACGCCAACGACAATCCCCCGCTATTCACCAAGGAGATGTACAAGGTCCAACTGGAGGAAAACTTGCCTGAGGGCTCCTTAGCTTTTCAGGTGGAAGCTACGGACAGTGACGAAGGTACAAATTCAGAAATTATCTACTCTTTTAGTGATATCGGAAACAGAGCTCGCCAGCTTCTCAGTCTGGACCCCAGAACAGGTGACGTCAAGGTTACCGGACCATTAGATTTTGAAGAGGCGAAATATTACGAGGCGACTGTTGAAGCCAAAGACGGAGGTGGGCTGAGTGGCCACGCCAAGGTCCACATAGACATTGTAGACGTGAACGACAACGCCCCAATACTTTCCCTCCTGCCTATCTTGAACCCGATCCCCGAAGACTCGGCTCCAGGCACAGTTGCAGCAGTGATCAATGTTCGCGACAGGGACTCCGGAGACAACGGAGATGTGAGCTGTTACATCGACGGCGATCTGCCTTTCGAGCTAGTATCAGCTTCCAAAAATTCCTACAAATTAGTAATTCAAAATAGCCTGGACAGAGAAAAAAACTCTGATTACAATATCACAATCATTGCCAGCGACCGGGGCAGCCCGGCGCTCTGCAGCCGCGCGRCGCTGGCGCTGGCCGTGTCGGACGTGAACGACAACGCGCCGGTGTTCGAGGAAGCCGCCTACAGCGCCTACGTGGCGGAGAACAACGCGGCGGGCGCGGCGGTGCTGCGCGTGCGCGCGCGGGACGCGGACGCGGGCGCCAACGGGCGCGTGAGCTACTGGCTGGTGGGCGGCAGCGCGGGCGAGGCGGCGGCGGCGGCGCCCTACGTGTCGGTGGAGGCGCGGAGCGGCGCGCTGTACGCGCAGCGCTCCTTCGACTACGAGCAGTGCCGCGAGTTCGCCGTGGAGGTGAGGGCGCAGGACGGCGGGTCGCCGGCGCGGAGCTCGACGGCGACGGTGCGCGTCTTCGTGGTGGACCTCAACGACAACGCGCCGCAGGTGCTGTGGCCGGCGCCGGCGTCCTCGTCGTCGKCGGCGGCGGGGAGCCCGGTCGCGGGCCCGTTCGAGGTGGTGCCGCGGTCGGCCGAGGCCGGCTACCTGGTGGCCAAGGTGGTGGCGGTGGACGCGGACTCGGGGCGCAACGCGTGGCTGTCGTACGAGCTGGTGCAGGCGACGGAGCCGGCGCTGTTCGGGCTGGGGCTGCACAGCGGCGAGGTGCGCACGGCGCGGGCCGTGTCGGAGCGCGACGCGGCGAGGCAGCGCCTGGTGGTGGCGGTGAAGGACCACGGGCAGCCGGCGCTGTCGGCCACGGCCACGCTGCACGTGGTGCTGGCCGAGAGCTTGCAGGAGGCGCTGCCGGCGCTGAGCGAGCGGGCGGCGGGCGGCGAGTCGCCGGCGGATTTGCAGTTCTACCTGGTGCTGGCGCTGGCGCTGCTCTCCGCCTTGTTCGTGCTGAGCGTGGCGCTGGCCGTGGCGGCGCGGGTGCGCCGCGCCGGGCCGCCCGCCGTGCTGCGCTGCCTGGGCGCCGAGCGGCTCTCCGTGGCCGGCGCCGCCTTCCCGGCCGACTTCTGCGAGGGCACCTTGCCCTACTCCTACAACCTGTGCGTGGCCCCGGGCCGCGCCGTGGCGGAGTGCGCTTTGCTGCCGGCCCCGCTCGCCAGCCGGGCCGTCGAGGATCTTCTCAGCGGGGACCCGCCCGGGATGCTGACGCCGAGCAGCAGCCGTGCCCCGGCGGAGCCGCCGCCGGACCCCGACGCAGTGCAGGTCTGTAAGCCGACCCAACCGTCTTCTCGCACCCTTCCTTCTCTTCTTACCACCTGTATTCGTTCATTTATGGTTTTGTTAATCTTTAGCAACATTCATGCTTCTCCACGGTTATATTTGAATATTGAATCCGAAAGAGGGGTGCCTGTTGAAGTGAATGAATGAATGAATGAATGAATGAAGCAATACTATAAGGCCTTCTTTTTAAGAGCAGCAAGTGCTTTCGTAGGGTTCTTTGGATAACTTTTTCGGAAATATACCGAGGAGAATGCCGCAGGGAGCTGATGGGGGATACTTGTCATTTTATAAGCTATCTTAGAAATTAGTTACGTAGATGTCTGTTGCCACACTGAATGACATGGGTGTTTGCATACCCAGTCACGGCAGTCTTGCAGCTCGTGAAATATCATGTAAGTCATACTTCAGGCAACACTGCTTTTCCCTCCTCCAAATTATAGCGGGATTTTAATGAGAGACCGGCGGTAGACCCGCCATCGGACCCCGATGCACTGTAGGTCTGTAAGCGTCTCAAACCTCTCAATCTTTGTTTGACTTCAGACCATTTTTTTCTTTATTTTCTATTTGTCTGTTGTAATGGGAAAATAGAATCCCCCTTTTATGAAAGGAGGAGATAATACTTTTCCCTCTTTGCCTAAAAGGAGGAAGTGAACAAAGGTGCTCTTCGGGTCATCAGAAATGACACGTTTAGGCTCAGTTGAAAGGTTCTGGCCATGCTATTTGTCCCGTATAATATAGCGTACGTTAGTACCTGTGAATGTGGTTCCTCATTGTCTATGATGAGGTCTAGTGATTCTGCACTTGGGGACTGGGAAAATGTGATTAACATTTTGTGCCGAAGAGGGTGGGTTTTGTTTTTTTTTAATGATCTCTTTTTCCCCMAAAAGATGTAYTTGCACGTGATTGATCGTGTTGAACACGAAAGAAATGTTTTATGTTGTTTCGGTAATGTATCTCCAAATGAAATGTGAGCGCGTGTCCGTGAATGGGGCGACAAAAGAGTGCCTCCGGGGTTGGCAAGAGCCTAACTTCCCTTCTGAAGCAAGAAATGAGTGTCGCCATCTAACCGTCCAGCTTTTGGTGCGGAAACAGTGGAACTGGGGAGTGGGGGGACACGTTGTTTCTGTACGGACATGATTTCTCTGCGTTCTTTGTTCGGCTSTTTCTTAAGGCTTTTTCCATCCATGGTGGTAGTGCTCCGTCACTTTTGCTGGTCGTCGCTGTGTCTTTTATRTGCAGGTGCAGGTAAAGGGAGACGTTGTTGTATAGCCGATGGTAATGATGCTATTTCTCCTACGGTCTGTAATGGGTACGTAATAAATTTAATTGTTAGAGATAGTGTGGTACTGTGGCAAACGTAAAGATACTTTCACCGTGTATGAATCTTTCTAGTCTGTCYGAGCGGAACGTGTGGTTTCATTGAATACTTTTACGTTCCAATAGTAATTAGGGGATAGGAAAGGGAGATATGCTWTTTTAAGGTTATAGACTTTGTATTTTTGTAGTGGTGCAGGAAAGCAGAAAACGAAAGGATTATTTTTAAATGAATGCTATCTTTGTTTGATCTGACGTTGGATTAATAGCATTTGTTATGGATTAATTATACTTTTTTTTTATTTCCTACTTTAATGTCTTTGTCTAACGAGACATCTTGGCTTCTTATGACCGATTTTTCCAACAAATGAGTCCAAAAAAAAAATCCCCTTAGCTTGTTGTCGTATCTTCGGCCCCTTCAACAGATTTTCCTTTCTTTTTTTTTTGATTGCTTGTGCAGTTTCGTTTCTCCTCGGGGGAGTCGTTATTTGCCAGGGGAATTAATTTCCTCGTCACTCGAGGTGGCTTCTTTTGTGTCGCAGCCTGTCGGTGAAGCCGGCCTTTTTGACTGCGTTTTATTTTTCCCCCCTGAAAGGTAATGTCTAAGCGAGCAATATGTATACTATTGCGTTGGCTCGCTAATATTGGAGTAGCTTGCAGGGGTACTGAAAATTCTCCCTCATGAAGTCTTATTGTACTTTGGAAGGTCTATGCAAGGACAAAAAGAGGAGAAACAGGAAGGWGTCTTTAAATGTGTCTGCCTGTGTTATGTATGTGTACGCATATATATAAAGGGTGAGCACCCAGGATTCTGGCTAGTCAGCAGGACATCACGYGTATACGAGTGATTTGCTAATTATGATTTACTATTAAAAAAGATGGTGTTTCCATCTTTACCAAGAGAAACAGACTTCCGCTTGTTTGGAGATGGAGACATCTTTTGATTGGATCGATTTTAATTTCTTGTTTTTCTCTGTCCAGTGTCTTCATATATGGAAGTATGTTTGCAGGGAAGGGCTGTGTCTTCTCGTTCTCCTACATACAGATATGATAAAAGAACATCGCATTATAGGAAAAGCAAAGTTTAGCAACATGTAGCTATTAATATCGATACGGGCGGAATGGGTTACTTCTGTTCTAGCAAGAGAAAACCAGAAAACCCCGAAATTATCTCATT
>NW_020448277.1:0-11449 GCF_003343035.1 Apteryx rowi
CCAGTACAAGAGAGACATGAGGCTACTGGAGAGAGTCCAGCAGAGGGCTATGAAGATGATTAGGGGACTGGAGCATCTCTCCTATGAGGAAAGGCTGAGAGAACTGGGACTCTCCAGCCTGGAGAAGAGAAGGCTCGGGAGGGGTTCTTATTAATGTATACCAATATCTGAAGGGAGGGTGTCAAGAGGATGGGGCCAGACTCTTTTCAGTGGTGCCCAGCGACAGGGTAAGAGGCAACAGGCACAAACTGAAACACAGGAAGTTCCATCTGAATATGAGGAAAAACTTCTCTACTGTGAAGGTGACAGCACTGGCACAGGTTGCCCAGAGAGGCTGTGGAGTCTCCATCCTTGGAGATATTCAAAATCCATCTGGACAGGACTGTATGATCTCTAAAGGTCCCTTCCAACCTCAACCACTCTGTGATTCTGTGAAGTTCTTTGAAATTTGATCAGTGTCTGTTTGGGGGGCCAGAATTATGCTCAGCCTCCTTCTGCACCTCCTGTTCACATATGTTTCTTGGTGAACTGAAGACAGCCACTTTTCAGATTAAGCGTTGTTCCTATAAAAGTTTCAGTTCTCCCTGTGAAGTTACCTCAATCCCTTATAATTTAGCTGCAGTCCCTGGTAGGTAATCCATTGATCGAAGTAAATCTGCCAGGGAGAACTTCATCCAAACATCTTTTTACATGGATGGAAAGGTAAGAATTTTACACTATTAACCCCTTCAGTCAAGACATTTCCCTGCCATGACCTTCATTCTTTCAAATGAAGGCTCCAAACTGAGAGATCCATTACAGTATCTGGCATAACAGATTTTTAAACCTTCTTAAACTTTGTCTTTGTGTTGAAGAAATAGCTTTGTGCCACTTTCCACATGTTCAAAACTTTGGGCTAAATTATTCTTTAAGCCTAGTGAAATCACATTTATCCTCCACTCTTTCACCATTGTAGTATCTTATGAAGCAGGTTTGAGTCTCTGGTGGCAGTTTGCAAATCTGGAATTCTGTTAGTCTGAGATATTCTTGGGGACCAGATCTGTGGTCTCAGCGATTCCTGTTTGCATTGGTATTTTGAAGTGTACATGCTGGCCATAACCTATGCCAAATTCATAGAGAATTCAGTGAAAACTCTATGAAGCTAAATATTAAAAATGTTTTCATCATTTTTCCCTAGACAGTTTGGGAGAGATTCAACCAGAGAGATTCACTCACAAGCCCAGTTCCTGTACTGGGGCAACAACACAAACAGACCTTGTGGCTGGTGCAAGCCGTGCTACTTTTGTAAGAGCTGAACCTTTCACAAATTTCAGCATACAGAACATGCTGAGGGGAAAGAGTCATATTTCTATATCTCCACTGTGATTTTGGCTCTGCCACTTAGAGCTGTCTCTCCTTCACTGCTTACAACAACTCAGACACCAGTCTCCAGAGTGAGGAGGGTGAAAAAATGTAAAACTACGTTCTATGAGAAAGAGACAAAGAACATAATTCACTGATATTGATTACAGGCATATTGAAATTATGTAAGATGTGTTATGAAGATTGATACCAACATATGTCTACACAGCATATAGTAGCGGCACACAGACAGAAATTAAAACTAGTTGGAATCCCAGTAGCAGGAGAGTCACAGTAACACAGAGAAGTGATGTGCAGCCCAGGAGAGGCAATGACAGCATAGTGTTTGCTTTTGGTATTCACTCTAGCTTCACTGCATTGCAAAGTAGCATATAGCATTGACATTCCCCAAGTGTCCATTTTGTCAGTGTCACAGACCAAATGAGTACCAGCTTCCAGAATAAAGACCTGCATAATAAGAACACAGACATGAAAGTATCATACAGTGCGTAGTTTTCAAAAAAGTATGTAGGCACACGTGTATGTACACAAATATATTTAATTTTAGGTAAAGGAGACAAAGCCATCAGTTGAAAAGCTGTCTCATTTTCAAACAATACTGTTCAATACCAAGGCAAAGAAACAATGTTTAGCAACTTGTAGAAACATAGTCTACAATATTCTCTATATTGTGCTATACAAATACTTAAGTTTAAGACTTCTGAATCTTCAGACTTCTCATTTTCACACAATCACAGTAGACTTTCAGAGATATTGAGCACCTACTTCTTATTCTTTACAATAAAGCCCTGCTTTACATAGGCAGACATCTATTACAGCCAGAAGAACCTAGTGTAAAACATCATTCTTACTAGCACATTTGTGCACAACACGTTACTTTAAAACCACCAGTAGTTATGAGGCAACTCTGACTGCACCACCTGAGTACCAGCTGGAATCAGAATGGCATTCATAGGAATTAAGGCAGTCTATCAGTCCAATCCCAACAGAACCACCTCAGGTTTCTCATTTTTCCACACCTCTCATCAAATCCTATAGTTTCTGCAAGCAAATACCTTTTGTCCCTCTCCCCCTGCTAGCATGCTGGCAGCACTGTGAAAAGGAAGGAAACAGGAGAATGTTTCAGGTTCATACTGCAGAGAGATTTCTTACTCTTAGAGAAACACATTCAAAGGTGAACATAATACTAAGATTTTGGTTTATTATACATCAGACATTTCAAATTTTATGTTCCTTCAAATACTTGTATATGCACAGATCTAATGATGGGACAGTTTTCAGAAGTTGGTCTCTTTTTTCGGTTATATATATTTCAGTTTTTCAGTTTTCAGTTGTTCAACAGAGATCATATCCCTCCCTTCAAAGCCCTTTTTTTCCTGGATGTTCATAGTTCTTCATAAATGGGACACCAAGCAGCCAGCTTGCTTAGCTGTTACAAAATAACTAACTCCAGCTGATTGATTCCTAATTACATGCTGTTGCTGTTATTGTTTGGAAATCAAAATTATCCTTGCTGAAAAATCAACTACCTCAGCATTTCACCAGACATTTACAGCAATATGAACACCCTTTATATGGCACTTACATATTCTGAAACTCAGCCTGCTTTGTACACAGTATATTCTAGTTTTAAGAAATAAATACAGATGGTTTCTTAATGACAGGCTGGATTTCCAGTCAGTAAGATTATAGGTATTATTTGTAGTCTTAAATAATATAAAAGTTGTCTTAATTTTTTTCAGTTCAGTTATCAAGCATAGTTTTCAGACTCTGAAAAATTAATTCTGTATTTTCCATTTCAGAAGGGAGTTGGTGATCCTCTTATGCTCCCGCCATTTCATTCTCATTCAAGCGTAATGAAGCAACATGAAATCACTTTGCAGAAATGTCAAAAAATCTCAGTTTTTCATTCTTTGGTGCTTTTTTGCAATACTGCTGCAGAGATGACAGAGGCCACAGTAAGGAGCTAACAAACAAGCAGGTATAACTAGAAGGGGCATAGACTAGAAAATAAAACTGTCAGTGTTTTTTTCCGTCTCATTCTGAGAAAAAACTTCAGCTCTAAGGACCCTAAGGAGTATATTTGGATCTTAGGTGACACGCCACAGACCAACGCTATGCTTCATAATGATGCGACTGACGTCAGCAGTGCAACCCCAGAGCTGAGGGTGACTCACAGGGGCCACGAGGAAGCCATTAAGAGCACTCAAAGAACTTGGGTATTTTAAGAACCGTGCTTTGTGCTCAACTACGCAGAGCACTAGGGGAAAAGGCGATCTTTTGACTTATTTCTTATTTTCGTTCCCAAAAGCTCAGAAATCTACTTTTTCTTTACATACTTCACTGTCATTAAATTTGAAGGGAGAACACACAGTCACTGTGGGGCATTTCAAGGTTCAGCATTGTTGCTTTCTGTAGCCTTCATTTATTCTAATTTTCCCATAGGAAAAAAATAAATGCTCAGGTGTAGAAATTTAGCAGAGCTGAATTAACAGGTGCCTCTAACCTCAGCATTTCCTGACAATTAGGTTATGCGGAAGAACATCTCCTCCAATAGGAAAGCAACTATACTAACAAAAGCTTTTGAAACACAATGAGTAGCAGTGTAACCTGTTGTGTTAGTCATGTTACAAGAAAAAAACAATCTAGAATAATCACATAATAGAATGCAGCAGTATTCAAAGCTTGAGACAGTTTGAGATGAAGATCCCAAACACTCAAATAAAGGATCTCCTGACCATCACTCAGATCCTGAAGATAAACACACTCCCACATAGACTGAAATAACTGTTCTGCTCAATATCTAACTGAACTATTACAGAGAAACTACAAACTACAAGTCAACTTTTGGATCAGCAGTGGAGGTGGAAGATTTTTGGAGCTTTTGTTTTTACTAGTGAGAGTAAAATGTCCGAAGGTTTTATCTCTATTATCACTGAATAGTTACTTCTAGAAGGTCTTTCTTACATTATATAAACATTTCACTCCTGTAGTTGAACCACGGTTTCTTGAAAAGGAATCCAGTATTGTCATGCTGAGCTTTATCACAGTAAAAGGCTGGTTCCTAGCTGTGTTCACTTATCGTAGCATTATGAATTTCACTTTCATATTGCAAACCAGACAACTAGAATAGATTTGTGCTAGCCAGTAAACTGAGCACTGGGGTGCCTAAGCCATCCAACAAGAAACACTAAAGAAAGGGATGTCTACAGCTCACACAAGAAACAACTTCAGACACCTGCTTCTTGGCTGCAGTTAATATCTTTTAGAAAATGTGACTCAAGTTGCTGTGAACTGAATGTCAATTCATACTGAAATAGCTTTCTTTATTGACTGCTTAAAACATGATTTTCTCCAAGACAGAAAAGATGAAAAAGAGAACAAAACCCCAAACAACATGACTTTTCTCTCCCATCTGAATGCCCTTAACCACCAAAGCTGGAGCATCCCATTTCCTCTGGTCTGTCCTCTCAAAACTGAAGTATTTATGCTGTCTCTAGACAGAATTCTTCTAAACTGAGTTTCCAAAATTTCGCCTGAGCAGCATTTTAGTCATCAAAATGGATTATTGATTTCTAACCTATACACAGTATAGTATGAACCTTTTTTTAAAAGCAGTAAACTCAGCACTTAAACTAGCTATAGAAATGATGCTGCATTTAGTACAAAAGAAAAATCCTTCAATGGAAAAGTATGTTTTGGACCAATATTTCACTACTGCAGAATTAATCACTTAGTTATACACTTAAATCATTGAAATGTTTGTCAATTGTTATGGAAGCAAAACTCCCTATATTTTATGCCTTTGCTTCTCTGATGGTTTGACAAAAAATTAATTGATGGTAGAGTAATTTAGGGCATAAAACACTAGAAACAACAAACATTGCTTAATTATTTCCCCATCATAATTGAACATGCACCTTATTACAGAAAGTAAATACATACCACAAGTCATATCAAGACAAAAATGAAATAAGCTACATTTGAGATTTAGTTATTAATAATTGAATCACAAGGACAAAATACATCCCTACCCAGTAAGAAATTCTTAAGCATCATAGCAGTAATCAATGTATAAAAACAGTGGAAGAGAGAAAAATAAACAAAGAAAACCAGCTTATTTAAACTAGGAACTGGCAATTTTTGTCACATCAGAAATTCGGGATTAGCATTTTGGTTCATGCGTCCATTTTCCTCAGTCCCCCCAATATCAGTGTTTAAAGCTCTTACTTGCTAAAAAGAACATAGGCAAGCTTATAACAACTGTTTGAGAGGAAAGGGAATCTGTTACTTTCTGCTGCTGAACCAGAGGAACAGACAAAAGGAGCCAAACCTTATTTGCATGTTTATAGCCTAATGTAACTGAATCGGGGTGAATAAAATTAATGGTGTATCTTTACGGCACCTCCAAGGAGGCAAGGCAACTGTACTCACCCCCTAAGCAAGCAGTCATCCTAACAAACATCAGAACGGCAGACCCTGATAATGGAATTACCAAACTATCAGTTGTAAATTCAAGTGTGAGAAAATAGGTTTTGCCCAAGTTAACAGAAAAATTCATACATCCTTTTAAAGGTGCAGATTGAATTTATTTGAAAATATGACCTATGTGTGACACTGCTTGTAAACAATAAAAAGATTTTATAGGAGCAGGGTTGGTTTGTTTTGAGACAAAATTAGTGATACTTTAATAGGAAAAAAAATTAATGCTCAAAGGAAAAGGTCAACATTCTCAGCACTTTCCCCTCATTTTGGGTGCTTCAAAAATTCTCTTCAGGACTGAGTAGACAACTCAAAATGATCTGATACAGGTCTTGAAATATTTCAACAGATAGGCTAACAAGCAAGCAACCTTGCAACTTTATTAAATTTTGAACCAAAAAAAGTTAGTATATAAAACAGCACTACATCCCTCTTCAACGGCAGAAGTATGCTTCACACCTGCAAGCAACTGGGACTGCTGTCCCGCTGCAAAGTGAGTTTTTAATCTACAGAATTTAATTTTTTGGCAGTGAACAAAAAAAATTTTCATGACAAAATGTCAACAACCAGGCAACCAGTTACTTTATCTTTTAGACTGATGTTCATGAAGTCAAGAGTTTGCTGTAACTGTTGCATTTAAGAAAGGAAGGGAGACATCACTCTTAAATGCATTCTCAGTGGGATCCTGGACCATGACCTGGGTGGTCATGCCACAGAGAATTATGGGAAAAATATACACACAGTAGACAGCATAAAAAGGACCAAAAATGGTAATCGTGCGCGCACACACACACGCACAAAACGTATAATGTCCAAGAACACCTGACATCTGAATTTGGGGGGGGGGGGATTTTCCCCTCCCTTCAGGTGGTTATAGCAAGAAGGGTATCTGAACAGACCAAAATCAAGAGTTGATAAGTACTCCGAACTCTTTAGCCAACGAAAATATTTAAAGCATTTTTCAGCTCACTGTTCTATGAATCTTAAAGAAGTATTTCAGGGTCAAAATACTAGTTTGAACACTGAAGCAACTACTACTGTTGAATCATCTTAGAACAGTGAAGCAAGAGGATTTGTGAGCAGTGGTCAAGCAAGGACAAACAGAAACTGAAGTGTCCCCCAAACCTGTATTTTGATCACTGGCTTTGCCTACTGATTTTAAGATGACTATTCATCAACAACATGAACTAGGATTAAATCAATTGAAGAAATCTGTACACAGTTTGAAATACTAGTTATCTCAACCTTAAGTTACTGGAGGAAAAAAGAGCGCAAATGAAAATTTCAAAATGGTGATTAGATAAAGTTAAACAAGAGATGCACCAGTGACCCTTGTTCACTTCAGAAAACTCCTGTTAGACCCTAAAGTAACACAACACATATTATAACACAGCACGTAAGGACAACGAAGACTAAATACTGCCTATAGCCTCTACTAGATCTGGGCTTCTGCTTAATCTAAGTAGGAAAGGATCACTACTTCTCTTTGAAAACTGCAGATGCATGATGGGATTGCAAGGGCCACCTGGAGAAGAGAAATACAGATATACTGTTCTTATAGATGAGAACTAGCAGCTTACCAGTTTTTTTTTTTTATTTTAAGGCATTCTTCCTTTTGAAGAGGTAAGTTTTCCTTTGATTTCTTTTCCAGACAAAATGGATTTTGACAATGCTTTCAGAGAAGGAAGTGGGTGAGAAAAAGGAGACACAAACAGAAATGCACTCATTTACCTAGGAGGAACACAGCTATTGATAAAAACTTTTAGTGACTGATTACTCTCAGTAGGGTGTGCCAAACTGTAATGAAGATGCTCCTAGCATGGTAATTATGACTGCTAATGCTCTCCGCCACATCACAAGACTGAAGCAGATCACACAGATACTACCTAAATCACACCATGAAAGCAAATGAGACTGAAACGCATTCAAATACAACTCAAGAACAAGTCTTCCTAATTAGGTATACTATCCTCACATTCAATAAGTGCATTGCTGGACAGGTCTGTCACTTTTTTAATTTGTAGTCTTGGCATAGTGTAGCCTGAGGGTAATTTCAGTGAGAAATATGAACCTATCTCCTACTGCTTGCATTCAAATCTCATCTTCACTCAACAAGAAGCAACTCTCCACTGTGACCTTAGTATTTACACCTGGAGGCACAGCATTTCCAGCAGAGCACCACCAAATGAACTGATCGTTCTCCTAGATACAAACAAATATAAATTGTTTTGAGGTTCACTGTGGAGACGGGTATTTCACTGAACCACGTGCATCATTGATGTACTAGATGACATTGGATAAGAAAATGAGGGAAAATATACATGTTAGCACAGAATGGTATAAAGGTTTTATTAGAATCATTTTCTGCAGGAGGTATAGTTGTACAAAGGTTTAAACCAATTAATTATGTATTCCACCCCCATAAGTCTTAATGTAACTCCTAAGTTTATACTGTCTTATGCTCCATGCATACTACATATTAGATGTTTTAAACATAATTAAAAATTATAAAGTTTAATATTTTTATGTATACTTTTCATGTATTTGGAAAGCAGACCAGAAAACATCTAAGAGTTCCCCCCTCCCAAGTGACAACTATTTGAAACCACTCAGTAGTTTGCAATATCAGAACAAGTCCCTAGGAGGACAGACTAATGGGAATACTGAAGGTGAGGCTGTCAAGGCAGCATGACAAATGCTATTTCAGAGCAACTGTGTAATTCTACATAGATATCATCCTCCACAGGACTTTACCATGTTAACATGGTAATGTAGGAAATGTACCAAGTGCTGCACTGCATCTGTTCTATAAACAGATAAGGACTCCGTTGCTTAAAAACATTAAATTTATTTAAAACTGGAAATCTTTTCCATAAAGAAAAAATACAAATATTCCCTTTATGCAAAGAATAAATAGAAATGCAAATTATCAAAAATGAAGAACAACAGCTTTCATCCAAATATATTACCTGCTCTAAGCCCCTTCTCAGACATTGTTCAGCATCTCCTACAGTCTCCTAAAATAAATAATCTCAATAAAAGACCACTACCTGTTATAAAAAGCTTGACATTAACAGTGAATATGCCTCTTATGCTACATTACAGGAAAGAAAATGTTTCATGACATTAAAAGCCTTTCTAGAAGAAACCTTTGCTGTCTCTAAGCAATAAAACCAACAATTTTCCCTCTTACTATTGCTCATACCCAATATAGTGGAAAGACAAGAAATGTACCCAGATGAATGGGTTTTATACTTGACACAACATGAGTGTTCTCAAGGTGGAGTAAATCCCTTAAACAATAATTAAGCACCAAATGAACCATTTAAAAAGTGCTACCATTAGAACAAATTAAATTAAGTCAAGATTAACATATTAAGTTTGTTCAACCCCAAAACAGGTAATTTCACATTGTTCCTGTTTAGTTATGTGTAAGCTATTTTTCAGATCATCTGACTGTAAAGACAGGCCAACAAGTAAACGTACAGGAATAAATGAAATAACTGGGTAACTTTCATTCAAAGTATAATGATGAAATTGTGCTTTATTTTTTCCCCCAGCAGTGTTAGATAAGTTAAAATGCTCAGTTTCCAGGTTTCTGTTGATATAAGTTATAATTAACAGCTTTTGTATTCTAACATATTCTGAAATAACAAAGCCTGATTTATGAAGTTGTTCCCCTTTTGATTAGCCTCCTTAATTTACCCGCAGACTACTGTGGGGGAGAAGGGGATGTGAAGCTTATTTCCACAGAATTCCTTAAGTATCTAGAAATTTAGGTTTATTAAAAATTATTTTGTTCGCATATATGTTGTAATTTGTGACATATCTGTGACCTTTTGCTAATGAAGACAGCAGGATTTGGGTAGCTGCAAGAATTCTAGGGCATCTGCAGATTTTGTTCTGTACATTATTCAACCAGAAACTCCCAAACATCAGATCATTATACAGAGCTGTAAGGTAAATTTAGAAGTTTGAGCTACTTGTAGAAATAATCCAAACTGCAAGAGGTTTAAGCAGGAAAAAACATCTTCAGACATATATACAAGTTCTATAGCTTACAAGTGAACATAATTTAAGGTTTTGCTCAAGTAGAGGAGGAACTGTTTTCTTCAAGAGATAATTGATGTCTGTTACTCATCAGCGATCATGACAGTGATGAACAGGTAGTGCTTGCTTGCAAGAATATTTACAGGTTCAACACATTTTACTCCCAACACTGGTATTTTCTCATTTTTACTACTGCAGCAAACACATGTATTTCCTATAAAATGCTAAGTAGGTTCATCTTTTTAAACAGTCACCTAGCAACTAAGACATACTTAACTGGTATATCTTTACATAACAATCAACATTCAAACAATAAAGATGATAAATTTCATTTTAAATAGTTTAGAGAGTTAGTTCAAAATTACAGCAAAGATACCGATATTAGGAAAGAAAACAAGATCTTCAAGTATTTGAAAGCATTTGATTCTGTTCTTCATTTCACTAAAATATAAAACAAGCATCTTAGTAAGAAATTTCTAATGGTTCAAGCTCCCATTAGATGATTATTCAGGGATATAGTAAAGCTGCAAAGTTTTTGAATTAAAAAAATGCTTGTGACTAGACAATTTTCAGTACAAGTACTATTTATCTCATTCAATAACCAGCTTCAGAGTCCTGCATTTAGAACTGCATCCTGAAGTCTTTCTTTTCATTCACAATTTCAGTAGAAACCAAGTGAATAAGAACTTAAAGCCTGGCCAAATATGAAGGCTGAAGATTTTAGCACTGAATCGGAACAGTTTATCCTGATGGTGATGGTTGAGGAGTAGTTACTGATGTGCCTTCTCTACATAGTTATATTCTGAAGAACAGAGAATAGTACAATTGCACCTGAGGCTGCAAACCTGCCAGCGCAAATGGACTAACATGACATTGCAAGTAACATTTAAAAATCCCAAAGGCACTGCAAGTTGATCTTTTTAAGAAAGCTGAACATGGAATTTTCTTGCAGACTGATGTGGCCTTCATATTTAACATTGCTTATGGTTCTGTTTATGCTCTGTGCAAACCCAATTACCCAATCCAGTTATTTCACCAAGTCTGAAAGCTATCTAAAATTTGATTCAACTGGAATGTTGAAAGCTTTACCTCATTTTCAGTTTAGGGGTTAAGGAAATATTAGTTTATAAATTGCTTTACATTGTACCTGGAAAATAAAGAATCATATCAATATAGAATCACAGAATCGCAGAATCACAGAATGGTTGAGGTTGGAAGGGACCTCTGGAGATCATCTAGTCCAACCCCCCTGCTCAAGCAGGGTCACCCACAGCACGTTGCACAGGATCGCATCCAGGCAGTTTTTGAATATCTCCAGAGAAGGAGACTCCACAACCTTTCTGGGCAACCTGTGCCAGTGCTCCGTCACCTTCACAGTAGAGAAGTTTTTCCTCATATTCAGATGGAACTTCCTGTGTTTCAGTTTGTGCCCATTGCCTCTTGTCCTGTCACTGGGCACCACTGAAAACAGTCTGGTCCCATCCTCTCGACACCCTCCCTTCAGATACTTGTATACATTAATAAGATGCCCTCTCAGTCTTCTCTTCTCCAGGCT
>NW_020448278.1:0-1655 GCF_003343035.1 Apteryx rowi
TCCCTCCATCCCTGGATCCTGGCCCCATTCTGGAGCAGAGGCCCAGCTGAGCTCATGAATTTCTCTGTCCCTTGTGCTCCCTCCTCCTGGGAAATGTTCACTCCAATAAACTAAAATAGTCACCAATGGTCCCTCTCTAAACACTGAAGGAAGACTCATTCCAGCATTACACATTGTTTCATCAGAGCATGGTTATCTGCAGTAGGTGGAAATATCCCACTCTGGAAGCCCCTATTCCCATCTCTTAACTAGGCAGGACATGTAGAAAGGAGCAAGAAGGGAGCTCATTGACACCTGGTTCAGGTGCTGATTCAGATGAGTCAATCTGGGCATCTCAAGCCCATTTAGAAGCCCCTGGAATGCAGTGGGATTCACCAAACTCCTGTGAACTCCACAAAAACACAGCAGGTGGGATTCCCACTGCCCAAGCTGAAGTGTGCACAACACAGATGTCTGCACACAAGCTCCTTCTCTAAGCTCTGCTTATAATCATCTGAGATGGAGGGTGGGAGTCAGTTGCCCACACACAAACACCCGGTGACATTGGAGGAGACAGAGGTGGTCCAAGGCATGTGCCAGTGTCTGCTTGCTCTGATGGAACAACTGGGAGACCCCCATCCTTCTAGAGCATGAGTTGGGGGCCAGGTGGAGAATTTCCTTGGCCATCTCAAATGACATTAGATGGCCACTACTGTTAGAGCACCCCTCACTATGATGCTGAGACACATGGAGATGCCTACAGTGCAAACTGCTAATGGAATTCAGTGCAGACACTTGATGTAATGACATAGAAACAGGCTGGCAGGGCCATGCCAGATGCCTGTTTTTTTTAGCACAACCACATGGATGGGACCTATGGGAAAACCATGCCCCTTTGGAGTGGTTGCTGGGCAGACAACGCAGGTTATCTCAGGCTTTCCTACCTGTGCCCACACAACTGAATCCCACCACTGCCTTTAGGCAAAGTCCATCCCGACTGCATTCAAGCGTGCTGCATAAATGGGAGGCACATCACACCAAGGTCTCTGCTCTAGTYTCTGCACTCTCAAACCCTTCTTGCTCCTCTCTGCCTGAACCTCTTCTCACACCAGGATGATATGGACCAGGACTGTGTTAATGATGACCTCAGGGTGGTTCGATCACAGGCTGCCCAGGCCCAGGGACATCTTCAGTGGCACCTTGTCCTGCCTGGAGATTGATTCACCTCTGTCATAGGCCCCAAGGTGCTACAGGCCATTTCCTGCCAGGGCTGCACAGCTCAGCTCTGTTTCTCCTTGGCCTTGGGCACTGCAGGCTTTGCTCTCTTAGTGGGAACCTCATTCCACCATTACGTTGCCACCTGCTATCTATGCCACCATGGCTCTGCTCTGAAGTGGGGCCACTGCACACACAGTGTCTTTGGCTCTTGGTAACAGGTTTCACCATGACCAGTCTGCTCTCTGTGCCACAGATGAGGCTCTGCAGCCCAAATATATGCAAATGCATGCAGCCTGGAATAGAGACGGGAGCAGATGGAGATGTACAAGCTTTCGCAGATGTGAAACATCATTGGAATGACTGAGATGTGATGGGATCACTCACATGACTGGAGGGCAATGCTTGTAGGGTACAATGTCTTCAGGAGAGCCTGTCAGAGAAGCTGAGGAGGGAGGATG
>NW_020448278.1:3086-4610 GCF_003343035.1 Apteryx rowi
GAGAAGATGCCATTCCTTAAAGCACTGTGGCCTTGCTGCCTCCTTGTCCCTTGGGATCCCTTGAGGTGCCATATCATGGTCCTGCAGTTGGCATTGAGCACCCCCACGCGTACACTGTCCCCAGAAAGAGCCCTGAGCAATGCATGATGAAAAGCAACACCCTATCCAGGGGCTGGCTGTCAGGGCCTGGTCACTGCTTGATAACACACATCAAGGTTGACCTGGCATCACAGCCACCCTCACATTGCCTTTGCCTACCTGCAATCAGGGCCTCCAACTTTTGGCTCTAATCAGCCCTTGGGGAGACTTTGTTGGTAATGGCCCCCAATGGAACCTGTTAATGCTCCAAGAAACTTGGGATTTTCTTCTGACTTTTACTTCTTGAGAGGTTGCTTCAGTTTCTTCTCAGCATCTGAGGTTCATGGGCTCAGCACTAAATACACCCGAGGGGCCATTAGAATGCAAAAATCCCTAAGGAGTCATGCCTCTTGCCATAATTTTCTTCAGTTTGTCAATTCTTGTGTGGTTAATTGGAAAGTTTTCAGGAGTGTATTGAAATTAGGCAGATTTTAATGAGCACCTGAAAAGAAAGATGTCTGCTTCTTAGGCTTTCTTCATTCTTCAGTTCTCAGAATAAGTCATACCCACATGCCCCAATTCATACTGACCCACAGTGTCTCGTAACAAAGTATGGACATGTAGCAAAAGCAGTATTTTTGTTAGGAGACATGTATGGAGAACCTTCCTCCCCAGCTCCCCAGCCCTGCCATTGCCCTCATCAGCCACTGGGGACTTCACATCACTCTTGTGAAAATCGAACCTTTTGCCACTCAAGGCTGTAGCTGAATTTTACAGCTCATGTGCACTAGTTCCCACCTGCTTTCCTTCAAGAACTAGCTGCAAGCAGGCACAGAAGRTTTTTTTCTTAATACCAAAGAAACAAAAATAAAATTTGGAACAGTTTATAGATATTAAAGAAACTCCTCAAGTATATGTCAAGTCCAAGCTGCCTCCAGTGAGGTCCACTGCCCACAAGGCATAACCTTCCTTGAAATGCTTTCCACAGATAGATAGGATAGACAAGAAACACAACAAAGGAGCTGGCTAAAGAGACAAGGAGACTGCTGAAAGATAAGGCAAGCTTCAGACTCCCAGCAGCTCAGAGCAGCAACTGGAGAGTTGAGAGGTACCTGAATGATAAAGAGCAAGGGGAGGAGGAAAACTGGGAAACTATGGAAAGTGCACATGCCCAGAGAGTCTGATGCAAAGATTCCTTTGGAAAAGACAAATTTAATCAGGACATGTGGAAATATATGAGGGAGCACTCAGATTTTATCCACAGCCTAATAGACAGAGCAGTGGAAACACAAAGTCAAGGGCAGATCGCTATTTCTTCTCCCGCCATTAATACCACTCCTGAAGATATCTACTCTTTCATCATGTTGTTTGAAGTAGACTAAAATAATCACCAATGGTCCTTCTCTATGCACTGAAGGAAGACTGATTCCAGCATTACAGATTGTC
>NW_020448278.1:6755-9282 GCF_003343035.1 Apteryx rowi
AGAAAAGCCTGCTCTTCTCCCCTCACCACTGAGGGGATCCAGGCAATGGATGGTTGAATGTGATGCAAAGAATTTCCATTGTAATGTAGATATGCCTGAGGCAGTGCCTCCCAGGATTCCCTTACAGGCAACAGGGAGGAGAAGGTTTTCACCTCCTTCCTTTAGATGGTGACATAAAGCACAAAGGACTCCTGTCCCAGAGACATTTGTTCTGTGCTTGAAATGGGGCCTGAGATCATAGGTGTTCAGGATAATTCAGGTTGAAGGGAGCACAGGAGGCCTGTAGTGCAACGTGCTGCTCAAAGCAGGGTCAGACAGAAATGTCAGAAACCAAAAAATGCCCCTGCCAAGGGATTTCTGGGGGTTATACGACAGGAGAAGTCAGTAGAGGGTTGATGGGGTGGCACAATTCCCATGGACAAAAGGGTTTCCTTCTTCTCCTTCTCCCGAGAATGAAATCCTCAGCACTCCTCAGAGAAGAAGCTGGGAAACAAACTTTGCCACTGACATGGAGGCGGAGAATCTCCTGAGTAACCTACAGACAGAGGCTGGTGCAAAGGCCACCACCCCAATGGCATGAGAGCCCCAGGCATGCCTGCCTTCTTGCTGGGCACCCTCCAGCCCCAGGCAGGAGGTAAGCGGGGAACAGAGTGGGATCTGCATGCTGCAGCCCTGGCCACCCAGCAGGTGTGGTGGGACCCTGCTCCTCTAGATGAGGCTGAGCTCTCCTACATTTCCCCAGTGTTGAGCCTGCATCCCTTCCAGCTGGGAATACAGCCCGGCAGAGAGGGACAACATGGGAAACACGATCTCTGTTCTGGGGTGTGAAGAGAGAGGGGAGGTCAGAGGGGGATCTGCTCATGCCCTGGGCAGTGATTCCCTCCCTGCAGCCAGTACAGCCCTGCTGATGCCCTGTAACCTGTGAGTCCAGGAGATGAGACTGCAATCTGCTCTGGCTCTAAAGATTTCTCAGCCCTTCAGACCCAGGATGCAAAGCACCGGTCTGGAGACACCTCAGCAGTCGAAGGGCCTGAACGCCTGGCGTGTTCCTGAGAACTTTTCTGCAGTCTCCCAGCACTGGTTTGACTCCTGTTGCCCATGGAGCAGAGACTCCTTCTGAGGATGAACTCACTCACTGTGTGACTCTGAGGACAGGCTTGACCAGGCAGTACAAATGCCAGCAAGGCCTCAACCCCACAGCAGTGTCCCCTGCCCAGAACTCTGCCTTCCAATCGCTTCCTCCTAGAGGATTTGGTTTGGGAGGGACCACCAGAGATCTCCAGGACCACGACTTGCTCTGAGCTGGGCTAACTTGACAGTTAGATAAGGCTGATAGGTTCTTTCTCTGGCACAGTTTTTATAAGATTTCCTCTCCCATGTCCTGCTGCTGCTCAACTACCATGGTTATTTCTTTGTATTTTCCTTCAACTCATTTGAAATTTCCCTTACTGCATCTCCTCTTTGTTGTCTCTGTCCTTTCCTCCCCTTGGCCCCCAGCCACATCATCCCACCAGCTTTAACTGAGGACAAACACAGCCTCACCTCCAAGCACACCCTTCCTGGTATCTCCTGGGACCACACAAGCAGTCTGTGGAGGCCAGCTCCAAGCAGAGCTATGTGCTGCAGGTCCCTATGTGGTCTTAAATGAGAACGTATGGAGAACTAACATGACCCAGGGCAGAGGCTGTGGGGCGATGCCAGGGCAGAGTCGGGGGCAGCAGGCATGAGAAGAGAAGACCTCCGTTAGCTCCTTTCCACACCTGGGCAGGGAGTGATGCAGCCAGCAGTATTCCTGAGAGAGGACTGTGACACAGGACAGGGGGCACTGTGAGCTGCAGTGCTGGGCACCAACCATCTGTGCTGGGTCTGGGAGTCCTGGTAGGTGGTGCTGGTGGCTGTAGCCCTCTAGAAACCCCCAATCCTGCTAGCAGCAGTGAGTCCCCTCCAAGACTGTCAGGAGTTTCTGGAGTGCCATGGCTCCCATCTGCACCTCATCCCTCCACTGGCCCAGCCCTGGTGCCCTGCACGTGGCCCCACTGCCCCACTGTGCAGGCACCACACAGGACAGGGTGCACTCTGGGGTGGGGAAACATCCCCCCAGCATGCTCCCCATGATAGTCCTTGGTGCCCTGTTCCCCAAGGTCCTCCTGCCTGGCAGCTGCCCCCAGCCCCAAGTCGCTGCCCAGCCCTGAACCTGTCCCCTCGGGGTAAGCAGATGGCCAGGCTCTGGGGCCTGCTGCGGTCTGGAACACACAGAGAGGTCAGAAAAAAGCTGGCATGAGAGTCTGGGTCTGGTAGGGGTTTCCTGTGGCAGTTTCTCCTCTCTGTTCATGCAGCAACAAGCTGGGCTGCATCTTTGCACTGAGGCACCCTCCTTGAGGGCCCCCATGGGAGGAGGATGGTCTACAGGCCCAGTAGACAGCCCCAGGACCTCCTCTGCATGCTCCCTGACAGCCCTGCAGAAGACCCAGCACAGGGCTCATCCTCCCAGGGCTCACAGTTGGACATCCAGTCCCCCACCTGGACA
>NW_020448278.1:10487-11285 GCF_003343035.1 Apteryx rowi
GAGAAGTGCAAGAGCTGCAGCTCCCTCATGTCTGCGAATGCCAGGAGGAGGAACTCATTGAGGGAGCTGCTGTTGGACATCTTGCTATCTCCAGGCATGGGGGACTGTGCAAAGAAGAACAGACATTGAGAAGTTAGGAGAGAAGTTTCAAGCAAAGAAACCCCCAAATTTTGCAGTTCTCATAGAACCCCCACACTGCYTCYCTCTTTACTGAGAGGATATTTGTGCWGCTCCCGTGCTTSGGCTCTGCTTTGCCCTGGCTGAGTGTGCTGTGAGGAACAGGGACCTCTGCTCATGCGCTCCACAGGAGTCAGTCCTGCTGTAAAGCAGTGGGCACAGGTGATCGGGGGTKACCAGCTCTGACATTCACAATTTCTGTCAGGTGAAAGCCACTCATCATGTAGAAGGGCTTTTYAGCATCTTCACTCTGAATTCTAACAAATGAGGTTTGAGGAACAGAGTTTCAGGGATTATATAGGAATTTTATTTTAATTTAGATGTSCRTGACACCCCTGGGGAGTGTTCCTCAAAGGTAGAAATCCTTGGCATTTCTACTGTGAGTCCTGAGAGGAAAGCATCCACTGTCCCTTCTTGCAGAGTGAGGACAGCTAGTCTGTCTATTACACTCATTCCCAGCTGTCCTGTGCTTGTAAATCTTTGGGCTGGAGGATGGTTAAACTCATGTGTTGCCCTAGAAAGAAAGCAGCCTCTGATGAGAGCAGACAAGTCCAGTTTCAAAGTGCACAGCTCCAAACTTCTCACCCTTTCTCCGGGCACCTCAGGGAGCTCTCCACACTC
>NW_020448279.1:0-11412 GCF_003343035.1 Apteryx rowi
AGCCTGGAGAAGAGAAGACTGAGAGGGCATCTTATTAATGTATACAAGTATCTGAAGGGAGGGTGTCGAGAGGATGGGACCAGACTGTTTTCAGTGGTGCCCAGTGACAGGACAAGAGGCAATGGGCACAAACTGAAACACAGGAAGTTCCATCTGAATATGAGGAAAAACTTCTCTACTGTGAAGGTGACGGAGCACTGGCACAGGTTGCCCAGAAAGGTTGTGGAGTCTCCTTCTCTGGAGATATTCAAAAACTGCCTGGATGCGATCCTGTGCAACGTGCTGTGGGTGACCCTGCTTGAGCAGGGGGGTTGGACTAGATGATCTCCAGAGGTCCCTTCCAACCTCAACCATTCTGTGATTCTGCGATTCTGTGATTCTATATTGATATGATTCTTTATTTTCCAGGTACAATGTAAAGCAATTTATAAACTAATATTTCCTTAACCCCTAAACTGAAAATGAGGTAAAGCTTTCAACATTCCAGTTGAATCAAATTTTAGATAGCTTTCAGACTTGGTGAAATAACTGGATTGGGTAATTGGGTTTGCACAGAGCATAAACAGAACCATAAGCAATGTTAAATATGAAGGCCACATCAGTCTGCAAGAAAATTCCATGTTCAGCTTTCTTAAAAAGATCAACTTGCAGTGCCTTTGGGATTTTTAAATGTTACTTGCAATGTCATGTTAGTCCATTTGCGCTGGCAGGTTTGCAGCCTCAGGTGCAATTGTACTATTCTCTGTTCTTCAGAATATAACTATGTAGAGAAGGCACATCAGTAACTACTCCTCAACCATCACCATCAGGATAAACTGTTCCGATTCAGTGCTAAAATCTTCAGCCTTCATATTTGGCCAGGCTTTAAGTTCTTATTCACTTGGTTTCTACTGAAATTGTGAATGAAAAGAAAGACTTCAGGATGCAGTTCTAAATGCAGGACTCTGAAGCTGGTTATTGAATGAGATAAATAGTACTTGTACTGAAAATTGTCTAGTCACAAGCATTTTTTTAATTCAAAAACTTTGCAGCTTTACTATATCCCTGAATAATCATCTAATGGGAGCTTGAACCATTAGAAATTTCTTACTAAGATGCTTGTTTTATATTTTAGTGAAATGAAGAACAGAATCAAATGCTTTCAAATACTTGAAGATCTTGTTTTCTTTCCTAATATCGGTATCTTTGCTGTAATTTTGAACTAACTCTCTAAACTATTTAAAATGAAATTTATCATCTTTATTGTTTGAATGTTGATTGTTATGTAAAGATATACCAGTTAAGTATGTCTTAGTTGCTAGGTGACTGTTTAAAAAGATGAACCTACTTAGCATTTTATAGGAAATACATGTGTTTGCTGCAGTAGTAAAAATGAGAAAATACCAGTGTTGGGAGTAAAATGTGTTGAACCTGTAAATATTCTTGCAAGCAAGCACTACCTGTTCATCACTGTCATGATCGCTGATGAGTAACAGACATCAATTATCTCTTGAAGAAAACAGTTCCTCCTCTACTTGAGCAAAACCTTAAATTATGTTCACTTGTAAGCTATAGAACTTGTATATATGTCTGAAGATGTTTTTTCCTGCTTAAACCTCTTGCAGTTTGGATTATTTCTACAAGTAGCTCAAACTTCTAAATTTACCTTACAGCTCTGTATAATGATCTGATGTTTGGGAGTTTCTGGTTGAATAATGTACAGAACAAAATCTGCAGATGCCCTAGAATTCTTGCAGCTACCCAAATCCTGCTGTCTTCATTAGCAAAAGGTCACAGATATGTCACAAATTACAACATATATGCGAACAAAATAATTTTTAATAAACCTAAATTTCTAGATACTTAAGGAATTCTGTGGAAATAAGCTTCACATCCCCTTCTCCCCCACAGTAGTCTGCGGGTAAATTAAGGAGGCTAATCAAAAGGGGAACAACTTCATAAATCAGGCTTTGTTATTTCAGAATATGTTAGAATACAAAAGCTGTTAATTATAACTTATATCAACAGAAACCTGGAAACTGAGCATTTTAACTTATCTAACACTGCTGGGGGAAAAAATAAAGCACAATTTCATCATTATACTTTGAATGAAAGTTACCCAGTTATTTCATTTATTCCTGTACGTTTACTTGTTGGCCTGTCTTTACAGTCAGATGATCTGAAAAATAGCTTACACATAACTAAACAGGAACAATGTGAAATTACCTGTTTTGGGGTTGAACAAACTTAATATGTTAATCTTGACTTAATTTAATTTGTTCTAATGGTAGCACTTTTTAAATGGTTCATTTGGTGCTTAATTATTGTTTAAGGGATTTACTCCACCTTGAGAACACTCATGTTGTGTCAAGTATAAAACCCATTCATCTGGGTACATTTCTTGTCTTTCCACTATATTGGGTATGAGCAATAGTAAGAGGGAAAATTGTTGGTTTTATTGCTTAGAGACAGCAAAGGTTTCTTCTAGAAAGGCTTTTAATGTCATGAAACATTTTCTTTCCTGTAATGTAGCATAAGAGGCATATTCACTGTTAATGTCAAGCTTTTTATAACAGGTAGTGGTCTTTTATTGAGATTATTTATTTTAGGAGACTGTAGGAGATGCTGAACAATGTCTGAGAAGGGGCTTAGAGCAGGTAATATATTTGGATGAAAGCTGTTGTTCTTCATTTTTGATAATTTGCATTTCTATTTATTCTTTGCATAAAGGGAATATTTGTATTTTTTCTTTATGGAAAAGATTTCCAGTTTTAAATAAATTTAATGTTTTTAAGCAACGGAGTCCTTATCTGTTTATAGAACAGATGCAGTGCAGCACTTGGTACATTTCCTACATTACCATGTTAACATGGTAAAGTCCTGTGGAGGATGATATCTATGTAGAATTACACAGTTGCTCTGAAATAGCATTTGTCATGCTGCCTTGACAGCCTCACCTTCAGTATTCCCATTAGTCTGTCCTCCTAGGGACTTGTTCTGATATTGCAAACTACTGAGTGGTTTCAAATAGTTGTCACTTGGGAGGGGGGAACTCTTAGATGTTTTCTGGTCTGCTTTCCAAATACATGAAAAGTATACATAAAAATATTAAACTTTATAATTTTTAATTATGTTTAAAACATCTAATATGTAGTATGCATGGAGCATAAGACAGTATAAACTTAGGAGTTACATTAAGACTTATGGGGGTGGAATACATAATTAATTGGTTTAAACCTTTGTACAACTATACCTCCTGCAGAAAATGATTCTAATAAAACCTTTATACCATTCTGTGCTAACATGTATATTTTCCCTCATTTTCTTATCCAATGTCATCTAGTACATCAATGATGCACGTGGTTCAGTGAAATACCCGTCTCCACAGTGAACCTCAAAACAATTTATATTTGTTTGTATCTAGGAGAACGATCAGTTCATTTGGTGGTGCTCTGCTGGAAATGCTGTGCCTCCAGGTGTAAATACTAAGGTCACAGTGGAGAGTTGCTTCTTGTTGAGTGAAGATGAGATTTGAATGCAAGCAGTAGGAGATAGGTTCATATTTCTCACTGAAATTACCCTCAGGCTACACTATGCCAAGACTACAAATTAAAAAAGTGACAGACCTGTCCAGCAATGCACTTATTGAATGTGAGGATAGTATACCTAATTAGGAAGACTTGTTCTTGAGTTGTATTTGAATGCGTTTCAGTCTCATTTGCTTTCATGGTGTGATTTAGGTAGTATCTGTGTGATCTGCTTCAGTCTTGTGATGTGGCGGAGAGCATTAGCAGTCATAATTACCATGCTAGGAGCATCTTCATTACAGTTTGGCACACCCTACTGAGAGTAATCAGTCACTAAAAGTTTTTATCAATAGCTGTGTTCCTCCTAGGTAAATGAGTGCATTTCTGTTTGTGTCTCCTTTTTCTCACCCACTTCCTTCTCTGAAAGCATTGTCAAAATCCATTTTGTCTGGAAAAGAAATCAAAGGAAAACTTACCTCTTCAAAAGGAAGAATGCCTTAAAATAAAAAAAAAAAACTGGTAAGCTGCTAGTTCTCATCTATAAGAACAGTATATCTGTATTTCTCTTCTCCAGGTGGCCCTTGCAATCCCATCATGCATCTGCAGTTTTCAAAGAGAAGTAGTGATCCTTTCCTACTTAGATTAAGCAGAAGCCCAGATCTAGTAGAGGCTATAGGCAGTATTTAGTCTTCGTTGTCCTTACGTGCTGTGTTATAATATGTGTTGTGTTACTTTAGGGTCTAACAGGAGTTTTCTGAAGTGAACAAGGGTCACTGGTGCATCTCTTGTTTAACTTTATCTAATCACCATTTTGAAATTTTCATTTGCGCTCTTTTTTCCTCCAGTAACTTAAGGTTGAGATAACTAGTATTTCAAACTGTGTACAGATTTCTTCAATTGATTTAATCCTAGTTCATGTTGTTGATGAATAGTCATCTTAAAATCAGTAGGCAAAGCCAGTGATCAAAATACAGGTTTGGGGGACACTTCAGTTTCTGTTTGTCCTTGCTTGACCACTGCTCACAAATCCTCTTGCTTCACTGTTCTAAGATGATTCAACAGTAGTAGTTGCTTCAGTGTTCAAACTAGTATTTTGACCCTGAAATACTTCTTTAAGATTCATAGAACAGTGAGCTGAAAAATGCTTTAAATATTTTCGTTGGCTAAAGAGTTCGGAGTACTTATCAACTCTTGATTTTGGTCTGTTCAGATACCCTTCTTGCTATAACCACCTGAAGGGAGGGGAAAATCCCCCCCCCCCCAAATTCAGATGTCAGGTGTTCTTGGACATTATACGTTTTGTGCGTGTGTGTGTGCGCGCACGATTACCATTTTTGGTCCTTTTTATGCTGTCTACTGTGTGTATATTTTTCCCATAATTCTCTGTGGCATGACCACCCAGGTCATGGTCCAGGATCCCACTGAGAATGCATTTAAGAGTGATGTCTCCCTTCCTTTCTTAAATGCAACAGTTACAGCAAACTCTTGACTTCATGAACATCAGTCTAAAAGATAAAGTAACTGGTTGCCTGGTTGTTGACATTTTGTCATGAAAATTTTTTTTGTTCACTGCCAAAAAATTAAATTCTGTAGATTAAAAACTCACTTTGCAGCGGGACAGCAGTCCCAGTTGCTTGCAGGTGTGAAGCATACTTCTGCCGTTGAAGAGGGATGTAGTGCTGTTTTATATACTAACTTTTTTTGGTTCAAAATTTAATAAAGTTGCAAGGTTGCTTGCTTGTTAGCCTATCTGTTGAAATATTTCAAGACCTGTATCAGATCATTTTGAGTTGTCTACTCAGTCCTGAAGAGAATTTTTGAAGCACCCAAAATGAGGGGAAAGTGCTGAGAATGTTGACCTTTTCCTTTGAGCATTAATTTTTTTTCCTATTAAAGTATCACTAATTTTGTCTCAAAACAAACCAACCCTGCTCCTATAAAATCTTTTTATTGTTTACAAGCAGTGTCACACATAGGTCATATTTTCAAATAAATTCAATCTGCACCTTTAAAAGGATGTATGAATTTTTCTGTTAACTTGGGCAAAACCTATTTTCTCACACTTGAATTTACAACTGATAGTTTGGTAATTCCATTATCAGGGTCTGCCGTTCTGATGTTTGTTAGGATGACTGCTTGCTTAGGGGGTGAGTACAGTTGCCTTGCCTCCTTGGAGGTGCCGTAAAGATACACCATTAATTTTATTCACCCCGATTCAGTTACATTAGGCTATAAACATGCAAATAAGGTTTGGCTCCTTTTGTCTGTTCCTCTGGTTCAGCAGCAGAAAGTAACAGATTCCCTTTCCTCTCAAACAGTTGTTATAAGCTTGCCTATGTTCTTTTTAGCAAGTAAGAGCTTTAAACACTGATATTGGGGGGACTGAGGAAAATGGACGCATGAACCAAAATGCTAATCCCGAATTTCTGATGTGACAAAAATTGCCAGTTCCTAGTTTAAATAAGCTGGTTTTCTTTGTTTATTTTTCTCTCTTCCACTGTTTTTATACATTGATTACTGCTATGATGCTTAAGAATTTCTTACTGGGTAGGGATGTATTTTGTCCTTGTGATTCAATTATTAATAACTAAATCTCAAATGTAGCTTATTTCATTTTTGTCTTGATATGACTTGTGGTATGTATTTACTTTCTGTAATAAGGTGCATGTTCAATTATGATGGGGAAATAATTAAGCAATGTTTGTTGTTTCTAGTGTTTTATGCCCTAAATTACTCTACCATCAATTAATTTTTTGTCAAACCATCAGAGAAGCAAAGGCATAAAATATAGGGAGTTTTGCTTCCATAACAATTGACAAACATTTCAATGATTTAAGTGTATAACTAAGTGATTAATTCTGCAGTAGTGAAATATTGGTCCAAAACATACTTTTCCATTGAAGGATTTTTCTTTTGTACTAAATGCAGCATCATTTCTATAGCTAGTTTAAGTGCTGAGTTTACTGCTTTTAAAAAAAGGTTCATACTATACTGTGTATAGGTTAGAAATCAATAATCCATTTTGATGACTAAAATGCTGCTCAGGCGAAATTTTGGAAACTCAGTTTAGAAGAATTCTGTCTAGAGACAGCATAAATACTTCAGTTTTGAGAGGACAGACCAGAGGAAATGGGATGCTCCAGCTTTGGTGGTTAAGGGCATTCAGATGGGAGAGAAAAGTCATGTTGTTTGGGGTTTTGTTCTCTTTTTCATCTTTTCTGTCTTGGAGAAAATCATGTTTTAAGCAGTCAATAAAGAAAGCTATTTCAGTATGAATTGACATTCAGTTCACAGCAACTTGAGTCACATTTTCTAAAAGATATTAACTGCAGCCAAGAAGCAGGTGTCTGAAGTTGTTTCTTGTGTGAGCTGTAGACATCCCTTTCTTTAGTGTTTCTTGTTGGATGGCTTAGGCACCCCAGTGCTCAGTTTACTGGCTAGCACAAATCTATTCTAGTTGTCTGGTTTGCAATATGAAAGTGAAATTCATAATGCTACGATAAGTGAACACAGCTAGGAACCAGCCTTTTACTGTGATAAAGCTCAGCATGACAATACTGGATTCCTTTTCAAGAAACCGTGGTTCAACTACAGGAGTGAAATGTTTATATAATGTAAGAAAGACCTTCTAGAAGTAACTATTCAGTGATAATAGAGATAAAACCTTCGGACATTTTACTCTCACTAGTAAAAACAAAAGCTCCAAAAATCTTCCACCTCCACTGCTGATCCAAAAGTTGACTTGTAGTTTGTAGTTTCTCTGTAATAGTTCAGTTAGATATTGAGCAGAACAGTTATTTCAGTCTATGTGGGAGTGTGTTTATCTTCAGGATCTGAGTGATGGTCAGGAGATCCTTTATTTGAGTGTTTGGGATCTTCATCTCAAACTGTCTCAAGCTTTGAATACTGCTGCATTCTATTATGTGATTATTCTAGATTGTTTTTTTCTTGTAACATGACTAACACAACAGGTTACACTGCTACTCATTGTGTTTCAAAAGCTTTTGTTAGTATAGTTGCTTTCCTATTGGAGGAGATGTTCTTCCGCATAACCTAATTGTCAGGAAATGCTGAGGTTAGAGGCACCTGTTAATTCAGCTCTGCTAAATTTCTACACCTGAGCATTTATTTTTTTCCTATGGGAAAATTAGAATAAATGAAGGCTACAGAAAGCAACAATGCTGAACCTTGAAATGCCCCACAGTGACTGTGTGTTCTCCCTTCAAATTTAATGACAGTGAAGTATGTAAAGAAAAAGTAGATTTCTGAGCTTTTGGGAACGAAAATAAGAAATAAGTCAAAAGATCGCCTTTTCCCCTAGTGCTCTGCGTAGTTGAGCACAAAGCACGGTTCTTAAAATACCCAAGTTCTTTGAGTGCTCTTAATGGCTTCCTCGTGGCCCCTGTGAGTCACCCTCAGCTCTGGGGTTGCACTGCTGACGTCAGTCGCATCATTATGAAGCATAGCGTTGGTCTGTGGCGTGTCACCTAAGATCCAAATATACTCCTTAGGGTCCTTAGAGCTGAAGTTTTTTCTCAGAATGAGACGGAAAAAAACACTGACAGTTTTATTTTCTAGTCTATGCCCCTTCTAGTTATACCTGCTTGTTTGTTAGCTCCTTACTGTGGCCTCTGTCATCTCTGCAGCAGTATTGCAAAAAAGCACCAAAGAATGAAAAACTGAGATTTTTTGACATTTCTGCAAAGTGATTTCATGTTGCTTCATTACGCTTGAATGAGAATGAAATGGCGGGAGCATAAGAGGATCACCAACTCCCTTCTGAAATGGAAAATACAGAATTAATTTTTCAGAGTCTGAAAACTATGCTTGATAACTGAACTGAAAAAAATTAAGACAACTTTTATATTATTTAAGACTACAAATAATACCTATAATCTTACTGACTGGAAATCCAGCCTGTCATTAAGAAACCATCTGTATTTATTTCTTAAAACTAGAATATACTGTGTACAAAGCAGGCTGAGTTTCAGAATATGTAAGTGCCATATAAAGGGTGTTCATATTGCTGTAAATGTCTGGTGAAATGCTGAGGTAGTTGATTTTTCAGCAAGGATAATTTTGATTTCCAAACAATAACAGCAACAGCATGTAATTAGGAATCAATCAGCTGGAGTTAGTTATTTTGTAACAGCTAAGCAAGCTGGCTGCTTGGTGTCCCATTTATGAAGAACTATGAACATCCAGGAAAAAAAGGGCTTTGAAGGGAGGGATATGATCTCTGTTGAACAACTGAAAACTGAAAAACTGAAATATATATAACCGAAAAAAGAGACCAACTTCTGAAAACTGTCCCATCATTAGATCTGTGCATATACAAGTATTTGAAGGAACATAAAATTTGAAATGTCTGATGTATAATAAACCAAAATCTTAGTATTATGTTCACCTTTGAATGTGTTTCTCTAAGAGTAAGAAATCTCTCTGCAGTATGAACCTGAAACATTCTCCTGTTTCCTTCCTTTTCACAGTGCTGCCAGCATGCTAGCAGGGGGAGAGGGACAAAAGGTATTTGCTTGCAGAAACTATAGGATTTGATGAGAGGTGTGGAAAAATGAGAAACCTGAGGTGGTTCTGTTGGGATTGGACTGATAGACTGCCTTAATTCCTATGAATGCCATTCTGATTCCAGCTGGTACTCAGGTGGTGCAGTCAGAGTTGCCTCATAACTACTGGTGGTTTTAAAGTAACGTGTTGTGCACAAATGTGCTAGTAAGAATGATGTTTTACACTAGGTTCTTCTGGCTGTAATAGATGTCTGCCTATGTAAAGCAGGGCTTTATTGTAAAGAATAAGAAGTAGGTGCTCAATATCTCTGAAAGTCTACTGTGATTGTGTGAAAATGAGAAGTCTGAAGATTCAGAAGTCTTAAACTTAAGTATTTGTATAGCACAATATAGAGAATATTGTAGACTATGTTTCTACAAGTTGCTAAACATTGTTTCTTTGCCTTGGTATTGAACAGTATTGTTTGAAAATGAGACAGCTTTTCAACTGATGGCTTTGTCTCCTTTACCTAAAATTAAATATATTTGTGTACATACACGTGTGCCTACATACTTTTTTGAAAACTACGCACTGTATGATACTTTCATGTCTGTGTTCTTATTATGCAGGTCTTTATTCTGGAAGCTGGTACTCATTTGGTCTGTGACACTGACAAAATGGACACTTGGGGAATGTCAATGCTATATGCTACTTTGCAATGCAGTGAAGCTAGAGTGAATACCAAAAGCAAACACTATGCTGTCATTGCCTCTCCTGGGCTGCACATCACTTCTCTGTGTTACTGTGACTCTCCTGCTACTGGGATTCCAACTAGTTTTAATTTCTGTCTGTGTGCCGCTACTATATGCTGTGTAGACATATGTTGGTATCAATCTTCATAACACATCTTACATAATTTCAATATGCCTGTAATCAATATCAGTGAATTATGTTCTTTGTCTCTTTCTCATAGAACGTAGTTTTACATTTTTTCACCCTCCTCACTCTGGAGACTGGTGTCTGAGTTGTTGTAAGCAGTGAAGGAGAGACAGCTCTAAGTGGCAGAGCCAAAATCACAGTGGAGATATAGAAATATGACTCTTTCCCCTCAGCATGTTCTGTATGCTGAAATTTGTGAAAGGTTCAGCTCTTACAAAAGTAGCACGGCTTGCACCAGCCACAAGGTCTGTTTGTGTTGTTGCCCCAGTACAGGAACTGGGCTTGTGAGTGAATCTCTCTGGTTGAATCTCTCCCAAACTGTCTAGGGAAAAATGATGAAAACATTTTTAATATTTAGCTTCATAGAGTTTTCACTGAATTCTCTATGAATTTGGCATAGGTTATGGCCAGCATGTACACTTCAAAATACCAATGCAAACAGGAATCGCTGAGACCACAGATCTGGTCCCCAAGAATATCTCAGACTAACAGAATTCCAGATTTGCAAACTGCCACCAGAGACTCAAACCTGCTTCATAAGATACTACAATGGTGAAAGAGTGGAGGATAAATGTGATTTCACTAGGCTTAAAGAATAATTTAGCCCAAAGTTTTGAACATGTGGAAAGTGGCACAAAGCTATTTCTTCAACACAAAGACAAAGTTTAAGAAGGTTTAAAAATCTGTTATGCCAGATACTGTAATGGATCTCTCAGTTTGGAGCCTTCATTTGAAAGAATGAAGGTCATGGCAGGGAAATGTCTTGACTGAAGGGGTTAATAGTGTAAAATTCTTACCTTTCCATCCATGTAAAAAGATGTTTGGATGAAGTTCTCCCTGGCAGATTTACTTCGATCAATGGATTACCTACCAGGGACTGCAGCTAAATTATAAGGGATTGAGGTAACTTCACAGGGAGAACTGAAACTTTTATAGGAACAACGCTTAATCTGAAAAGTGGCTGTCTTCAGTTCACCAAGAAACATATGTGAACAGGAGGTGCAGAAGGAGGCTGAGCATAATTCTGGCCCCCCAAACAGACACTGATCAAATTTCAAAGAACTTCACAGAATCACAGAGTGGTTGAGGTTGGAAGGGACCTTTAGAGATCATACAGTCCTGTCCAGATGGATTTTGAATATCTCCAAGGATGGAGACTCCACAGCCTCTCTGGGCAACCTGTGCCAGTGCTGTCACCTTCACAGTAGAGAAGTTTTTCCTCATATTCAGATGGAACTTCCTGTGTTTCAGTTTGTGCCTGTTGCCTCTTACCCTGTCGCTGGGCACCACTGAAAAGAGTCTGGCCCCATCCTCTTGACACCCTCCCTTCAGATATTGGTATACATTAATAAGAACCCCTCCCGAGCCTTCTCTTCTCCAGGCTGGAGAGTCCCAGTTCTCTCAGCCTTTCCTCATAGGAGAGATGCTCCAGTCCCCTAATCATCTTCATAGCCCTCTGCTG
>NW_020448280.1:0-2922 GCF_003343035.1 Apteryx rowi
CTGAGGAGCAAGAATTCATGGAATCACAGAGGAGTTTTGGTGGAAGCGACCTCTGGAGGTCTCCAGTCCAAGCTCCCACACAAACCAGGGCTGGATGGAGCCCTCCAGTCCCGTCTGGCCATTGTTGAACTGTGCCTGACCCCAGTTACCATCCCCAAATCTGCTCTGCTCTTCTTGTCCGGGCACTTTGGGACAGCACGTCTTGTTGGTGGGTCCCTGCCCTGCCTGCCTTCCGGCACCCTCGGTTCCAAGCTCCACTTCCCACATGGAGCAGCCCTGCTCTTGCTGCTCCCGACAACATCCTCTTTGTAGCAGGAACCCAGTCACAAATGGTTCATAAACAGTCGAGTTGTGACACAGAAAAACCTGCTCTCTTAACTATGCATCATAAAATCAGACCCAAGCGCCTGCGCTCACTTTTTCATCCAGCTAAGACTCCATGTGCAATGTTACCTGGGTAGGGGCCCAAATCTGAAACACTCCTCACACCTTTAATTTCACTGTCAGGCAAGAGCTGCTGCTACGGATATTGAGTCTCCCTTTGTACCTACAACCTTCTCTGGGATCTGCTCAGGTCTTAGCTTCCCTTGCCAAGGCTTTCCCAACTATAATGGGGGGGCAGGTCTGAGGTAGAGATGGGGAGTCAGGTCAGCAGGACAGGGACAGGGACAGGTCAAGACCCAAGAGGTGCGGCTCCAGGCACAGCCATGTCCACAGTGCAACTCAGGCATGGCCCAAGGCCCCTAGCAGGGGCGAGAGGCCCCTCAGTGAGGCCGGTCATCTCTCCCTCCCATGCTCTTGTGCCCAGCAGATCCCCCTCCCTGTCTGCCTGCAGCCCCTCCATGCCCACCCTGCTGCCCAGCACAGCACGAGAGCCCGAGCCCTGCAGCCCATCCAGCAGCTCCTGCTGCCCTGGGACAGAGTTGCCTGCCCTGAGCTGGTGCACAGGGAAACCCGGTTCTTGTTATCACTTCCTATCTCTGAACACTGGCCTGCTTCTCTTGTGGGACATCCCTGCTCCCCAGAGAGCCTTTCCCCAGGTCAGCGTGTCCCTGCTGGGGATCAGCTCAGCACTGCACCCCTGCCCTGTACCTGTACCCCTGTACCCTGTACCCCTGCCCTGTGCTCCCCGCAGTGCCCCAGGCTGGCAGTGCTGCTCTGCAGAGCAAGTGGGCTGTGGGGCTATGGGCCATGCTGGTCAGGGCAGGAAGCAAAACCAGGTGGAGAGGGATCACCAGTGCTGATACTGCTGGCACATGTCTCTGCTCATGGATGATGCTCAGAGTGACCCCAGGGCATTTGCAATGGCAGGAGATGTGTTTGGGCATGCACTAGCTCCAGCCTGTGTTATTTCACTGAGGGTGCAGGAATCACTCTCCTGTGCCCCTTCCCTGGGATTCCTGGGTCTCCACTGCCTCTCCGGGGACTGCAGAGTCCTCGTTTCCCCATGCATACCTGGATTTAGTGCGTTACCTTCTTCTTACTTCACCATGGACCGTCCCTCACTTAGTGAGGCTCCACTCACTGCCCAACCCTGGGCACATGCTGTCCCTGGAGATCCCCTGAGCTCTCCTGGTGCCTCAGATTCCCCTCCAGAAGGATGGGCATCTGTCATCAGCACTGTCACCTGTAGGACAACCCCAGGCAGGCAATTCAGAGACCATTCACCATCTTCACTGGTCACCAAGAGATGAACCCTGGATCCAGCCTTCAGTCCCTAACAGATCACCCAGGGATTCTGAGCTTGTCCCCGACATCCCATGGAGTTCACAAGCAGAAGAGCAGGCCTTTCTGTGATGCAATCCCTGTAACGTATTTTTGACTCCATCTTCTGAAGAAAAGCCAGACTTCAGGCACGTCACAAGGAAGATCCTCTTTTATTATGGAAATGTTATTCTGGAAGCCAGGTCTGGCATAAGGGTGCCCAGTGCCTGGTCCTGCCTGTATGTCCAGGACACATGCACATGGAAACACAACCCTACCACCACCAGGTTATGAGAACTCCAGGGCCATATCCACAGAATAGAGCACAGAAAGACAGCATGGAAATGAACAGGAGGAACAACTCTGAAAAGAGAAAGACCTACTGCTGTGTGGGGATGTGTCTCCAGGAAAGCTGCAGCCCCCACGGGAAGGCTGCAGTGAGGAAATGTTTGCTGTGGCAGCAGGGGGATGATACGGTCAAGCACAGGGTCTGTCTGCAAAAGCTGCTGCCTGACTCCCCTCCCCTCCACTCCCGCTCCACTTGTAGTGTTGGAGCGCTGGAGAGGGAAGGGATGAGCCCACAGTGACACTTGGCTGCCACCCTCACAGGAGAGGGGTTTGAAATCACACCCTGACTGTGGCCAGGGGAGCTGAACTCTCCTAATGGACATGGGACCAATGGTCTCACCTTGCCTGTACTCGTCTGAGCCTGACTGTGCCCCTGAGCTCCTGTGGTGTTGAAAGAGAAAGTGCCGAAAGAGACCCTGCAAAGGGAAACTCTCCTCATTGCACTCACGACATCTGAGGGAACTCAGACTAGCAGGCTCTGAGGTTCTCCCATCTCTGCTGATGAAGGCGGAAGCCTGGCTTCCTGTTTCAACACAGCCTCTGGGTCAGATTCAAATAAGAGATTCCTGAGGAGACGTAACATAGGCTTGATGACAGATACATTGATTAGTGGATGCAAAATGGATAGTCATTGGTGCTGACATTGGACCCATTGAATCAGTTTCCTCAGTGCATCCTTGAGCTCCTTGCTCCTCATGCTGTAGATGAGGGGGTTCACTGCTGGAGGCACCACCGCACACAGAACAGTCACCACCAGATCCAGAGCTGGTGAGGAGAAGGAGGGGGGCTTCAGGTAGGCAAACATGCCAGTGCTGACAAACAGGGAGACCACGGCCAGGTGAGGGAGGCACATGGAAAAGGCTTTGTGCC
>NW_020448280.1:3592-4718 GCF_003343035.1 Apteryx rowi
ATGATGAGGCCATTGCCCAGGAGGGCCCCCAGGTAGATGCCCAGGAAGAGCGAGAAGTGCAAGAGCTGCAGCTCCTGCATGTCTGCAAATGCCAGGAGGAGGAACTCGTTGAGGGAGCTGCTGTTGGACATTTGCTCCTTTGCAGCACAGGGGGAACTGTCTGAGGAAGAAGACATATTGACAGGTTAGGACAGACTTCTCTGAGCAAAACTGTCTCATAAAACCCTCCCAAACACACACACATTACCTCTCCCCATCTCAGCAGCACCATCATTGAGCTCCGTGGCTTGAGCTCTGGTTTGTGCTGGCCGAGTTTGACATGTGGAGCAGGGGTGTCTGCCCGTGGGCTCCAGAGGAGTCAGCCCTGACCTACAGCACTGCGGACATGGGAACAGGGGTGACTACACTGTTATATTCACAGTTCCAGTCAGAGTTAATCCAATCATAATGCTGAAGGCATTTTCAGCACCTTCACTCCCAGTTACATATATAGTGAGTTCATGAATAGTTTTAAGGCTTCTTTGCTTTTCTTTAGCTGAGCCTGTCACACCTGACGAGGATTCATGGAGGTAGAAATCCTCAGCATTGCTGCTGCACTCAGAGGGAGCAGCTGTGATTTCAGAGAAGCAAAAGGATTCACTCTGGCTTGAGTGCAGAGGGAGCAGAGCTGGCCTGTCCACCTGCCTTGTTCCCAGCTGCCCTGTGCTCGCACCATGGAGGTGGAGGACAGTTGCACTCGTGTTACCCAAAAAAGAAATGACACCGCAGAGAGTAGAGGAACGCACTTGCAAAGTGCCCATCAGCACTCTTTCTGAGGGGATGTGAGGCAGGTCTCAGCCCTCCCCTTCTAGCCAGCAACACATCGGGCTCCTTCCAGCTGCCCACATCCAGCCACCCAGMAGCAYRTCCCAGCGTRGCCTCAGKATSTAKGTGGCTTYTCCCTGGGGCACCTAGATATCATGCAGCTGCAATGGGAGAGCTGTGTCCTTGTGGAGGGCAGCTTGCAGCCCAGCCAGACACCCCAGGGAAATGGCGGAATGTCCTAAGGATGGTAAGACCTGATGAGAGAGTTGGCTCATTCCCAGGCCCCACACTGCATTGCCCAGAGCCCCACAAGCAAGAGGGG
>NW_020448280.1:6220-8341 GCF_003343035.1 Apteryx rowi
CTAAAAAGTGGAGAGAGACTGATTCCAGCACTGCAATTTATTCATCAGAGGATGGCTATCTATGATAGCTGGAAATGTCCCACTCTGGAAGCTCCTATTCCCATCTCTTAACCAGGCAGGACACGTAGATGGGGACAAGGAGGGAGCTCATTGACACATGGTTCAGGTGTTGATTCAGATGAGTCAGGCTGGGCTTTTTGGACTGCTTTAGAAGGTCCTGGGATGCAGTGGGATTCAGATCCTTCTCATGGGCTCCATAAAAAACGCAAAGGGGGTGGGATTCCCCTTGCCCAAGCAGAAGTGAGCACAGCATGGATGTCTGCATACGAGATCTTGGTCTATGCTCCCATTATAATCAATGGAGAAGGAGGGTGGGAGTCAGTTGCTCACACAGAAACACCTGGTGACATTGGAAGAGACAGATGTGCTGGAGGACATGCGCCAGTGTCCGTTTGCTCTGATGGAGCAAGTGTGTCTCCTGCCTGCCCATGGAGCAGAGACTCCTTTGGAGGATGAACTCACTCACTGTGTGACTCTGAGGACAGGGCTGACCAGGCAGTACAAATGCCAGCAAGGCCTCAACCCCACAACAGTGTCCCCTGACCAGGACTACACTTTCCAACACCTTCCTCCTAGAGGAATTGGGTTGGGAGGGACCACCGGAGATCTGCAGGACCACGATCTGCTCTGAGCTGGGCTGAGTTTACAGTTAGATCAGGTTGGTAAGTGCTTTCTCCAGGAGAGTTTTTAAAAATCTCCTGGCCCCTGCCCCAGTGCTGCTCAGCTATCATGATTACTTTTTTTTTTTTCTTAAATTCATTTGAAATTTCCCTTACTGCATCTTCTCCTTGTTGTCTCTTGTGCTTTCCTTCCCTTGGCCCCCAGCCACACCATCCCATCTACGTTGACCGAGGACAATCAGAGCCTCACCTCCAAGCTCAGCCTTGCTGGGATCTCCTGGGACCCTGCAGGTGGGCCATGGTGGCCAGCTCTAAGCAGACATACATGCTGCAGGTCCCCACATGGTCTCAGAGGAGAGCGTATGGAGACACAGCATGACCCAGGGCAGAGCCTGTGGGCTGACACCAAGGCAGAGCTGGGGTCAGCAGGGCTGAGAAGAGAAGCTCCAGCAGCTCCTTTTCGCATGTGGGCAGGGAGTGATGCACCCAGCAGTGCTCCTGAGAGAGGATGGTGACACAAGAGACGGGGAGCACCGTAAACTATGGTACTGAGCACTGAGCATCTGTGCTGGGTCTGAGGGTCCTGGCCGGCGGTGCTGATGGCTGCAGCCCCCAAGAGACCCCCAGCCCTGCTATAAGCAGTGAGTCCCCTCCACGACTTTTGGGAGCTTCTGGAGTGTCGTGGCTCCCATCTGCACCTCATCCCTGCACTGGCCCAGCCCTTGGTGCCCTGGCCACTATGGACCTCCTGTTCAGCAGCCTCCCACAAGGCTGGTGGGCCCTGCCCAAGCCCAGCCCTGTCCCCCATGGTTAACAGAAGGCCATGCTCTGGGGTCTGCTGAGGACTGAGACTGCAGAGAGGCCAGGCAGGATGGCCATCCCCCCTACACAGGTGCTGAGCCCAGCAGGCAGACGGAGCTGGTCACATTCCAAGATCACCCCTCACCAGCACCATGGGGAATGGCCAGTGCTGGAAATGGCTGGTATGAGGGGCTGGGTGTGTGAAGAGTTTCCTGGGGCAGTTTCTCCTCTCTGTTCATGCAACAACAAGGTGTGCTGCATCTTTGTTCTGACAGACCCTGTAGGAGGGGCCCCCCATGGGAGGAGGATGGTCTACAGGCCCAGTGGATGGCCCCAGAACCTCCTCTGCATGCTCCCTGCCAACCCTGCAGGGGACCCAGGAGAGGGCTTGTCCTGCCACAGCTCACAGCTGGACGCCCAGTCCTCCAGCTGGGCATGGAGCCTTGTCTGGGAGTGACATTTGGGGTAAGGACCAGCACACAGGGTGTCTGAAGACACATGGATTGTCTGAAGGAGATGTGCTGGGGACAGGGCCTGAGGGACAGCAGCAAACTGATATGGCTCCTGGGTGCTGCTTCCTTCAATGCAAGCTCCCACAAGGGCTCCCAGCCTTCCTGTTGGTGCCACCCTTCAGGAGGGA
>NW_020448280.1:8415-11486 GCF_003343035.1 Apteryx rowi
AGCAGAGCAAGGACTTCTGGCTCTGTACTGGGAGCTCACTTCAGTGTGCCCACACTCTGAACATTGTCTTGCATTAAAGGTCGGCAATTTCAAGCCCAGTTCCACTTCCTTCTCATCTCTCCCAATCCCTCCTCTGATCTCATTGGCCATTCCCACACCTTCTCCCCTCTTCTGCTGCAGGGACCCGAGCTGATGGTGCTGCTGTGCAGAGTGAGCAGGCTGTGGGGCCACAGGGCCACGGGGTGACTCTGCACTGGCCGTCCTGGTCAGGGTGGGAAGCAGACCCAACCAAATGGGGATCATGGCCTCTAATCCCTCCAGGGGTCTGCAGATGTGGCAAGTGCTTGGAGGGACTATGGAGCATTTCCAAGGGTACTAGTTGTGTCCACTTGTACCTCTAGATCCAGCACATGGTATTTCATTGACAATGACATGAATCACTCTGAAGTCTACCTTCCTGGTGCCAGCTGGGTCCTCACTGCCTCTCCTGGGATTGCAGAATCCTCTTTTGCCTGCAGATACCTGAGTTTAATGCTTTACCTTTAAGTGACTTCATCTTGGAGGACCTCTCCCTTTGTGAGGCTCACACCACACACACGCTGTGCTAGAAGATCCCCTGTGCTCTCCTGTCACCTCCATCTTCCCCTCCAGAAGGATGGACACCTGACACTGTGCCTTAACATATGGGACAGCCCTGGGTATGTACATCAGGGATAATTTGTCATCTCCACTGTCACTGGACACCAGTGGGTGAGTCCTAAATCCAGCCCTTGGTCTCTAAGAAATCATGACATGATTAGGAGCTTTGTGCTTCTAGACCCATGGAGAATCCTGTGCAGCAGGCCCCTCTGGGGTGCGGTTCCTTGGGACTATTCTTGACACCAGCTTTGGAAGAAAAGCCCAGCCTTCAGGTACTACACTGGGTAGAAGCTACTTTATTACAGAGATAATGTAAGGGAGGCAGCTCTGACCAGTTTATTATTAATTAGACACAATTTTATATAGGCACCAGGTGAGACAGAGCAGTCTCAGTAAAAGTGGTATGAATCCAAGCATTAGTGCAACAACATGACAACAAATAATAATAATAATAAGAAAAATACAGTGAGCAAACAACTCACAGTCCTGGTCTGCGATGCAGTGGGAGTCATTTGGGGAGAGCAATGACAATGTTACCAGTGCTGAAAAATGTCCATGAAATCACTTTCCTCAGGGCATCTTTGACCTCCTTGTTCCTCATGCTGTAGATGAGAGGGTTCAGTGTTGGAGGCACCACCGCATACAGAACAGACACCATCAGATCCACAGCTGGCAAGGAGAAGGAGGGGGGCTTCAGGTAGGCAAACATGCCAGTGCTGACAAACAGGGAGACCACGGCCAGGTGAGGCAGGAACATGGAAAAGGCTTTGTGCCGGCCCTGCTCAGAGGGGATCCTCAGCACAGCAGTGAAGATCTGCACGTAGGACAGCANAAGAGCGAGAAGTGCAAGAGCTGCAGCTCCCGTGTGTCTGCGAATGCCAGGAGGAGGAACTTGTTGAGGGAGCTGCTGTTGGGCATTTTGCTATATCCGTGCATGGGGGACTGTCTAAAGAAGAAAAGAGAAGTTAGGAGAGACTTTTCAAGTAAAAAAAATCCCCAAATGTTCCAGTTCTCATGCAACCCCCCACATTGCCTCTCTCTTTACGGAGAGGATCTGTGCGCTGCTCCCTTGCTTGAGCTTCACTTTGCACTGGCAGAGTTTGTCATGCGGAGCAGAGACTTCTGCCCATGAACTCCAGAGGAGTCAGTCCAGCTGTATAGTGGTGGGATACGTGGGAATGGGGGTGACTAGCTCAGACAGTCACAGTTCCTGTCAGGTGAAATCCACTGGGCATGTGGATGGGCTTTTCAGCATCTTCACTCCCAATTCTAAAGAATGAGGTTTGAGGAACAAAGTTTTAGGAATTTTTAAAAAGTGTATATTTTCTTTGAAATGTCCTTGCCACATCGGGGGAGTGTTCCTTAAAGGCAGAAATTCTCAGCATTTCTACTGTGAGTCCTGAGAAGACTGGATTCACTGTCACTTACTGCAGAGTGAGGAGATCTTGTCTGTCTGTTAGCCTCGTTCACAACTGTACTATGCTCTTGCCTGTTTGAGTGAAGGATGATGTTACCCTGGATAGAAACCAGCAATTGCTGAGAGCAGAGAAGTCCAGTTTCAAAGTGAACATCTCCAAAGTTCTCATCCTTTCTCCGGGCACCTGAGGGAGCTCTCCATTCTCCCCTTTTAGCCAAGGACACACAGGGCTCTTTTCAGCTACCCACATATAGCCTACCACCACCATCTCCATACTCTCAGCATCTCTGCACCTTCCTCATGGGTCTCTCAGATATCACAGAGTTGCTAAGAGACAGCAGTGCCTTTCTGGAGGGCAACTTGCAGCGGGGCAGCACACCAGAGGGAAACAGTCAAAGGACCCTTAGGACTGGAAATGGGCTCTCCTTAAGGGAGAGTCAGCTCATTTCCCAGACCCACGGACTGCATTTCCTGGAGCTGCACAGGTTAGAATGGGGGTGGGGGAAACTCATTCCTTTTCAGACCCCTCTGTTCCACAGCTTGCAGTGTCAGTGTCTGAACTGCAGCTGAAAACCCCCCCAACCCCAGGGAGCCCGAGAGAAGAACAGGAGCATCATGGAGAGGAGGGGAAACAAGGAGCAACACCATGATCTTGCTGCCAAGGGAGGCAAGGAGAGAGGCAGCTGGGCACTCAGGAAAGCCTTCACCCTACCCAGCTGGGCAATGCACCCTGCAGATGGTGACGTCTCAGGGCAGTCACTCTCAGTCCCTTTGTAGGGCAGCATGAAATGGGCCCATGGCAGGAGAGTTATCCCTCTCCTCTGCCAGAGATGTGGCTGCAGAGGAGATGGGTCATGCCCTGGACTCCGTGGATGTCAGGGCAGAGGCTTTGCTGGGTGGGAGGGGAGACACAGTGGGCTTGCTCAGAGGAAGGTGTCTGCATTGAAAGGACTGACCGTGACATGCTCAAATCCATCAACCCATGGTGATTCTGTTAGCAGTTCCCTCTCATTCC
>NW_020448281.1:0-1120 GCF_003343035.1 Apteryx rowi
GCAGAAATATCATGGTATTGCTCCATGTGTCCCTACCTGTCCATGCTGCTCTTGTCCTTCCGCTTGGACTCTCTGGACAAGGGGTTTTCAGATGCAGTTCAGACAATGAACCCGTGGGACCTGCCATGCAGACGTGTCTTTGACAATGAGGTGCCCAAGTCGCCCTCTGACCTGTGGGGCTCTGGGTAGTGCAGTGGGGGGGTGAGGGGGCTGGCTGGGAATGAGCCAAATCTCTCTTCAGGACACCCCATCCATAGGACATTTGACCATTTGACTCTGGGGTGTCTGGCTGGGCTGCAAGCCAATATGGGGAGCAGTAATCTCTGCTTTTGGGGGAGGGCAGAGTTGTAAGAAATATAAAGTTTTGCTCACAGAAGACTGTGCGGCATGGGATGTGGCGCGGGCAGGGCCCGGTGGGGCTGGGCATCTCATGCAGCCTTTCTTTCTGCCCACAGCTGCTCTGCTGGCTCCCCAGGCCCTGCTGGCTCGCCCGCTGGTGAGTAGCAGGGCCACAGGGAAAGATCTTTTGGGGCCGGGGCGAGGGGATAGGCTGGGAAAGATGGTGCCGAGGCCAGTGCCGGGCACCCCGGGAGGAGGCAGGAGGGTGCCTAAGCCTCCCCTGCCCATCGGGGGCTCCTGCTCCTCCTGGGGGATGGCAGCGCCCAGGCAAAGACATTGGCTGCCTGCTGCTGGCTGGGGCAGCGCTGACCTCCCTGCCTGCCTGCCTGCCTGCCTGCCTGCAGGGGCGGCTGCGGCTCCTGGGGCAGGTGTGAGCCCGTCTCTCTCCTGCCCTGGCCTAGGTGGTGGCAGCAGTGGCTCCACACGCAGTTGGTGGCCGTGGAGCTGCGGCTCTGCAGCTGCTGCAGGCACTGCCTGGCATGATCCACGGAGCCGTGGGGGCGAGCTGGGCCGCGGAGATCCCCCTGCTGCTGCAGCACCTGGCAGGTAAAGTGCCAGTGGGAGGGAGAGGCTGGGGGCGGAGGGGGCAGCAAAATGCCTTCAGGTCCCCAGCCTGGCGGAGGGCAATGGTCCCAGGTTTGCCAGCGCTTGTCAGCCCGGTGGCCCCAGGCTTTGGGGTGATGGACTCCAAAGGAGACACCCGGGCTCTCCCGTGCTGCTC
>NW_020448281.1:1615-3817 GCF_003343035.1 Apteryx rowi
GCGTTAGGGGAAGAGCGAGAGGCAGGTTGTGAGAGGGGCGGGTGGGGAGACGGACTGTCGTGAAGGGGAGCTCTGCCCCGACAGTCTCCGGGGCCACTTGGATGTGCAAAAGGCCCTGGCCAAGGGCAGGGGAGCGTTTGTTTCATCTCCCGCTTCGCCCTGGTTCCTGAGAACGTCGCTGGAGGTCGTCAGGAGTGAGGCCTGGACCGTGGGCCTGAGCCGGCAGCTGAGCCGGCAGCTGGGCAGCTCTCCCCGCCTGTCCTGGGAGAAGGTTTGTTCCCTGCGTGGCGTCGCTGCCGCTCGCACGCCCCGAGGGCTGCGCAGTGCAGCCGCGGGAGACTTGAGCCAGGGCGAGAGCTGATGGCGGTGCTCTGCCCCACAGGCTGGTTTCCCTGCTGCCCACTCTCTTTCCCCAAGAAGGCGCTCGCACTCCCCTCCATGCTGAGCTGGCAGCAGGGCCAGGCTGGCTGCCAGCTGCTGTTGGGGCTGGCACCATGGGCGCCTCGGTGGGTGCCTGCACGGTGGGGCCACCATGGCCTGGCCCTCTCCTGCCAGGCTGGGCTGTCACTGCAGCTGGGGCTCGGCCTCTTCTCTTGCAGCGGTTCCTGTACAAGGCTCTCAGCACGGCCCTGGCAGCTTGTGGGTGTCTATGCCACGTGCGAGAGCAGACCCTGAAACATCTGAAAGCAGCCAGCTTCCTGGAGCTGTGGGAGGCACAGGTGAGGTTTCCTCGTGTCACCCTGCTTTCCCAAGTGTCCCCTGCATGTCCCCGGGGCAGAGGGGCCCTGCATGCCCTGCTCCAGCCCTTGCTGGCGTTCTGTTTGCGTCTGTTTCCCTGGGGAAAGGTCCTGCCTGGCCGGTGGAGCTGGCCAGGGCTGGGCGTTGGGGCCAGAGCGACTCCCCATTTCTGCTGCGTTGCAGGGAATGGTTTCAGTTGTGTCCTGCTGTGCCGAGAGCCACTTCCAGCTGGCCTTGTCCTTGGTGAAGGAGTTCATGGGGACTTTGAAACACCAGAAGGTAAAGAGCCTGTGGCGGTGTTGTGGGGAGCTGCCGGGAGTTGTGCAGGGAGCTGTGCCGCTGGTCGGGTGCAGGGCAGCTCTCGCCTCAGGAGCATGCAGAGTCCCAGGCACAGCGGGGCCACGGGCTGACGTCTCGGTGCTTCTCCGGCCAACCCCTGGCAGAGCGACACGGTGAAGACCTGCACTGCTCGCACTGTGCTGATGGTGACGTATGGCAGGATGGCACTGCATGCCCCCCAGGGAGCAGCTGCTCGCCCATGTCAGGAGAGACATCATGGAGAACGTCCTGCGGCTCTGCTGAGAGGGCTGCCAGGTGGGTGCTCGGGGACAGGGCAGAGCCGGCCGGGTGCCGCCAGCTCCAGCCTCTCCTCGCCCTTCCCATGTGCACCTCTCCCGTCGCAGCTGCGCCAGCACTGCTCGCCCTGCTGCCCTGGGCCGGGGTCCGCAGGATCTTTCTGGCCGGCAGCCAGGGCAGCTGCTTCCCTCCCCTTGGGATGCTCCTTCCCAGGAGGGGAGAGAGGCTTTCTTGCTCGGGTGCAGGTGCTGAGCTGGGGTCCGCAGGGTTCCCGGAAGGCGCAGTGTCCCCGCGCTGTGCTTGGAGGCAGATTCCCCCCAGTCCCGCTGCTCTTTCTGCCCTTGGCCCTTCAAAGAGCTCAAAGGGTGTTTTTCTCCTCTGGGATCAGGATGCACAGCTGAAGCTTTCCCTGGTGCAGAGCATCACTGAGATCAGCCTTGCCATCCAGGCTGCGGGCGCCGGCCTCAGGTTTGAGCTCTGCCGCAAGCAGGAGCTGCTGCAGACCCTGCTGGTGAGTGCCCGGAGCTGGGGCCACTGCCCAGGGGAGCTTTGGGCTCTGCCGTGGGGCGGGTTTGCGCAGATGTGTGACGGTCTCCTGGGGCGGTGTGTGAGCTCCTGAGGGCCCCGAGTCACGTCCCCAGTCGGCAGGGCACATGGGTGCTGACGCTCAGGGCTGTGGCAGGGGATCACGGTGTGTCCAGGTGCCGGGAAGCTGCCACCTCGTCCTGCAGGGCCTTTGTGGGAGCCATAGGGGTGGTGGGGCCGGTGCCTGCGGGGTCTGGCAGCAGAGCCCATGGCCAGGATGGGTGGGAGGGCTCTCCCACACCCCTGCCCACTGCCCACTTTGCACGTGTCTSCCTGTGACTTGCAGGAGGTGATTCACAAGGA
>NW_020448281.1:4548-11108 GCF_003343035.1 Apteryx rowi
AGGAGGGGAGCTTCCCTGTAACTAGGTGCAATGCCCCACATCGGCGGAGAATGAAAGGGTCCTAGTTTCAGGCCCCTTTGCCCTAAGTTTGCATCCAAGCTTTTCCCTTTGGCAGCAGCTTCCTTGAAGGCAGCTTGCAGTGTCCTGCAGCCCCCTAGATCAGCCAGAGCTTCTCCCCAGSTGCAGCTGTGAGCGAGGGGCACAGCACARGCCAATGCTGCCTGTGGTGAGAGCAGCCTGGGCTGAGGCCGGAGCAAGGAGGTCCCCATGGGGAAGGGTTCCTYGCCCAGGGCTGGGGCATCCAGAGAGACCGGGGCCACAGAGGTGGCAGGGCCAGAAAGGGAAGGGGCCGGCAAGGGATGTCAGGCGGAAGGACGCCCGTGGTGAGACAGGTCCACCTGTGCCAGGTCCTGCAGCGCTGGCTCACCTTGCTCACGCGCGCAAGCGGGAGAGGGCCCTGCAGGTGTGCGTCCAGCTGCTGGGCACTTATGAAGAGGGACGCGAGCACAGGGTGAGCGGGGACCCCACACACAGGGAGCTCTGCCTCGGTGGGTGCCGGACTTCAGGTCTCCTGGGGCAGCCCCTCATTCGCCCTGGCTCAGCCGCGGCTCGGGGGTGGCATGGCCGGGAGAGGGCGAGCAGCTGCGGGGCTGCCGGTGACCTTTTTGCCTGCCTCTTGCTCCCGCAACAAGGCCCACCTGCGAGCAGTTTGGCTCCCTGGCGGGACTGCTGGGGCCTCTGACGTGCAACGTGTCTGCCGTGTCCCACCGGCGGGCAGTGACCTGCCTCAGCCGCCTGCTCCAAATAGGAGGTGAGGAGAGTGGGCAGGGCCGTCCCCCGCCCCGTCTGAGGGCAGGACGTCGTCCCTGGCGCCAGGGACCGTCCCCCTCCGCGGCCAGCCCCTCGCCTGGCTCGTGAACCTGCTGCGCTGCGCTGGGGGGCCCTGGCTTCACGTGGCCTTCACCACCCTCCCTCGGGTCTTCCCTTATCTGCTGGCGGGGCTGGAGCTTGGCTCCCCATGAATGTGACTCCCCTTTCTCCTGGCTCCAGCCGAGACCACGGACATGGCGCCCCGGACCAACGAGATCGGGCGCCTGCGTGAGGGGCTCAGCGCCGTCACCTCCGAGTCTCTGCTGGCGACCTCCGCCAACATCGCGAAGGTAACTGGCCCCTGAAACGTGGGGTGGGGGCCCGGTGACGGGCTCCTGCCCCTCTCCCTGCAGGGTCTCGCGCCGTTCCCCGAGCGAGCTGTCGCGTGGGGACATGTGGCGTGAGCATGGAGCAGCAGGCTGGAGACGTGTCTGTCCTTTTGGCCCACGGCAAAAGGAGCAGATGCCATGGTGTGTGTGTGTGAGCGCACTGCTGTCAGGATGTGAGTTTTGCATCYGAGCAAYCTGKRACRTGGTCKCTTGTGTTTCTGATTTCTCCCCAGCTTGTTTGCAARTATTTCCCCCGAGGCCAGGCCACAGACTTCGTGRGCACCRTCGTGGAGAGCTTGCTGTGCGCCAGGTCCATGTGCGCGTGGGCTGCTGGGCAGTGGACGCTCACCTTCCTGGGAGATTGTGGAGAGCAGATATTCCAGGAGGAGGCGAGAGAGGTGTTTTTTGTGTTCACTTTTGGCTGTTCTCTGTTGTTGGCTGTTGGCCCCGAAGAAGGACGGGGAAAGGACGCACCGAGCCGTTCTTTCTTGCCTTCCTCCTTTCGGGTGCCCAACCTCGTGTTCATCCTTTACACCTGCCTGCGGAGCACCTGGCAGAGCACCCGCAGGCGCTTTGTGCTGCAGGCGATGTTCCTCCTGGCCCGCTCTCACCAAGAGCCGGTGCTCAACAGTCTCCTCCAGAAGCAGCTGCCCACAGACAGGTCTGTGCACTGGCCCTTCCCTCTGCTGTCAGACCCAGGCCCGGGGTGCACCTGCGTGGGGGGTCCCGGTCAGAAGCAGGTGGTTTTTCCCCAGGAAAGGTGAGCGCTGCCGGATCGTGGGCTCATGTCCCTGTCCGGACCTGGGCATCACCAGTCCCGATGCAGACGAGGAGAGTGTTTGGCCTCTTGTGAGGATGCTTGCAGGTACCCGAGGATGCAGGCTCACGGGCGAGTGTCTGTTCCCTTGCAGCGACACGGTGGAGGTGTGGAGGAGCCTGGCGAAAAGCACTCTGGGGTGCCAAATCCTGTGCGCTTAACCGAAAAGTTAAGAGCAGCTGGAAAGAGCCATGGGAGCGACTGCTGCGCTTGGGAGCTGGGCAGCAGCCAGGCTGCCCTGGAGCCTCGCACAGTACAGTCAGCGGCAGAGGGGTTAGTGTTGCTTTGCGTCTGCTTTCCAGCTCATGCTTCAGCATGAGGGGGTTTCGTGCCCTTTGCAAGTGCCTGTGGAGCCTTGCAGAGGTGCTGTGCCAGGGTGGCAGCAGCATTAGCAGTGTGGGGAGCCAGGACAGTTTGCTGCTGCTGCTGGGTCGCAAGGCCATCGCTGCAGCGAGAATTGGAGACAGTAAAAGCCCCCCCAGCCAGTGGGGGGATGTGGCCAGCGGGAAAAGCCCTTGTTTTACCAGGTCGTTCTTAGTTGAATTTCTCTGCAGATCACCCGCACCCTCTGCGAGGTGGTGTCAGTGCTACAGAGCGAGACACTCATCCAGTGCCTGCTTCCCTACCTGCTTCCTGGCCTCCTGGGGCAGATCAGCGAGATGCTGGGAGAGGAGGTGGCGCCGTCCCTCGGGGAGCCGGGGAGTGCTGACATGCCGGGCAGGTGAGGAGCGGCAGGGGCAGGGGCAGGGGCAGGGCTGACCTGTGCCCCGGGTCTTTGCTCATGTGGTCCGCGGCCTTGCAGGTGCACCCGACTGTCCTGCTGGCATTGGGCTGCCTCCATGGGGAGGCAGGACTTGTTGCTGCAGGGCAGCACGCCTGGGGATTTGGCCGCAGCATGGCCGTTCCTGCCCGTAAGCTCTGCATCACTAGCCGGGGGCCGTTGCGGGGCTCTGCTAAAGAGAAATCTCCCCCCAAACTGCTGCGCCTGGAGCTTGCTTTGTTTTTTTTCACCAGCCTTTTTGCGGCACTGTTGGAGCTGGTGCTGGTGAGGTGTCTGGAGGAGTGGTGGCTGCAGCTGCTCCGGGAGCAGGGAGTGTGGGCGTCCCTTACGGACCCCTGGGCTCGCACCACTGGCATGTGTCTCCTGGCAACGTGAGAGCCCGGGTGTGCCCTGCCCTGTCGCGGGGACTGCGCCCGGGGAAAGGGCTGCCGGGAGCTTCCTGTGCGCCCGGGAGTTCTGCTGAGGTGCAGAGCAGCGTCTGCATTGGAACAGGTGAATTTGGGAGTCGCAGCCTGCGGCCGGCCCGCGTGACTGCATGTCACGAGCCCGCTCGTGCTCTGTGCGGTGTGCGGTGTTTGCTGCGGTGAAATAAGTGACCTGTTGATGAACTATGTTGTGAGACAATGACTGTGATAAACGACGAAAAGTCCAGAAGGACTTGAGAGATGTAGTAAATTTTAACCTGAACCTTGAAGGAAGAACACCAAGGACGGATGGTGAACCTTGAAGGAAGAACGCYAAGGACGGATGGTGAAGGAAGAAYGCCAAGGACGAATGGACTGCTTATCCAGGATGTAGARCATCGCCAAAAGATAAATGGACTGACAGTTCAGGATGTAAATAGCATGAAAGACCAGCTGGATTATATTAAATATCATATTGATAAGCAAATAGCGAACTAGGTAATTAGTAAACAATGAATCAGCATATGGAGTCAGAATATAAAAGTGTGATCCTGCTTACAATAAAGTGGACATGCGTAGCATTCATATTGAGTGTATTGCCGTGTCTCGTCTTCACTGCAACAGCGGTGTGCTGCTCCACGCAGAGCTCGTCCCACAGCGCCTGGTGCAGAGCCTCTTCCCCTGGCTGGATTCGCGCTTGGCCAACCTGCAGCTCACAGCCACAGTTTTCTTTGCCAAGGTGAGGCAACAGCGGGCAGGGAGGGCTCGGAGGGGTTCCTGCATCTTGCCTGGCGTGAATCGCACCTGATGCTAGCAGCCACATGGCTTGATTGCAGCTGATGAAGGACAAAGTGGTGGAGGAGAGGAAGCTCCTGAAGCCCCTCTTAGAGGCCTTCGAGGAGAGATCGCGTGACCCCATCAGCACCGTGCAGCAAATGGCCGTGAGAGGCATGGGAAACACGGCCAGCAGAGCACCTGCGAAGGTGAGATGGTCTTTCCTGGGCTCTGAGCGCAGCCTGAGCTCGCGAGCTGCCAGTGGAGGGCTGCCTGGTGCTTGAGGAGCCTGGAGAGACGAGCCGAGGCAGACGCAGGGCTGTGCTAAGGCCACGCTCCTCGCTCTGATGTCAGCAGGGTGGCAAAGGGGACRCTGGGTGCAAGTTGGGGCTCCCTGGGCTGGGGTTTGCTCTGGGCTTGCTCTAGCAAGCACAGCCCTCGGCACAGTGGTGAAGAGCAGCAGTGAGAGGCAGGAATAGTGAGCAGCTCACGCGCCCGTCGCTTCGCAGCTGCGGAGGCACAGGGTGGCCGTGGTGGAGGTGCTGCTCGGGGGCCTGGAGGACGTGGCCGGCGCGGAGGTGGCTGCCGAGAGCCTGCTGGCACTGGCGAAGGTGCTGGTGCAGCTGAAGGTGAGGGCTGTGGGCTCTGCTTTTGAAGAGATCGCCAGGTCCACCCAGGCGTTCTTGGGGGTGGTAGGTGAAGCCGCTCATTCTCCTGTTGGCAGGCGAGAGCCGTCGCGGGGCCGCCGTCCCCTGCGGGCAGCGCCCCGGTGGTGCTGAGCGGTTTGTACACGGCGCCCTCGTTAGCAGCCTGCCAGACGGGCTTTCTCGATCGCAGGAGGAAGAGGTCCTGCGCTGCTCGGCCTTCGCCCTCTACAGCACCCTGGCCTCGTCTGCCTCGGGGAGCAGATCCTTTTTCAGCAGAGAGGTGGAGGAAGCATTTCCCAGCCTCGTGCTGCACCTCCAGGACCTGGCCCCGGCCGTCTCCAATGTAAGAGCCCCCGGACTGCCTTGCAGAGCCGCAGGAAGCCCCACAGCATCAGCAGAGCCGTGGTGCCATTCCCACCCGTGCAGTGGCTGCCGGCGTCTCCGCAGACGCTCGCTGACACTGCCGTGGCGAGGTTTCTCCCTCAGCACCCCGGGCAGGTGAGTAGTGTCCCCGTGACAGGACGCTCTTTTCCAGGCGTGCAAGGTCTCTCTCCACCTGTGCACCCCATTTCTGGGGTCAAAGAGGGTGTGGTGCTGTATCGCTGTGAGCACTGGGCTGAGCACGGCCAAGCTGCAGGACGAGGTCTGCAGTCACCTGGTGAGTGAGCTCTGCGCTGGAGAGGGGCCCTGGGGATCCCAGGGGGAGTGGAGGGACCGGGGGGCAAGTGGGGGCTACAGGGGGCCGGGGGGCCCCAGGGCTCACTGGGAGGCACCTGGGGGTGAGTGCAGACCTGGGGGCAGTGCTGCTCTCCAGGGCGGGGCCAGGAGTGTGGGGCGGGTCTGGGAGCATGGGGCGGAGCTGGGAATGGGGCCAGGGCAGGCCGAGCCCCAGGGGTGAGTGTGGGCTGCCGCAGGTGGGGAGCTCCATTTGGCTCTCGTGGCGACTGTCTGCCCCCTCCCTCCGTCCCTCCACAGGGACCCGGGCGCTGGGGGCTGGGAGGGCGGCGGTGGCCTCAGGTGAAGAGCGGCAGGGCTCGGCTGTGGGGCCACACCAGGCTGGGGGAACCGGGGCTGGGGCTGTGAGCACAGCCGGGGCGCGGGGCTGCCTGGCTGCAGTGAGCCAGGCCAGGGAGTAAAGCCCAAAGGGCCGCAGCCCGGCACCCCCTGCTCCCCCAGCACCACCCAGGCTGCCCCGCACCTGGGAGCGGGCCCTCCCCACGGGGCCACCCCAGCAGGGTTCCCAAGCACGGCCCAGAGCCGCCCGGGGCCAGCTCGGGATGGGGCTGCTCCCATGAGCCCCGCACACGGGCTGGCAGCAGGGGCAAGCAGGAGGTTGCATCCTGAAAACAGGGATTTTGGGGGCCACGTCACAGGGCAGGCAGGAAGGGAAGTTGTGAGGTTTTTGGGGCCAAAAACGGAGACTTAGGGATGTGTTTCTGAGCTCAGAAACAGGAGCTTAGCCATATGTTTTTCTGGTTGAGAACAGGGACTAAGCTCCCCGTTTTGGAGCCAAAAATGGGGACTAAAATCCTGCATTTCTGGGGCCGCAAAAACAGCCTAGTTCGAGCACTTTGAGGACCATAAATGGAGCCTTAGTTGGCTGCCTTTGTGTCTGAAAACAGGCTAAGAGGTCCTGCATTTGGGGGGCCAGAAACAGGGGCTTTTAGTTGGCTGGTTTTGTAGTTGCAAGCAGCGCCTGAGGCAGTCGCTGCAGAGCTCAGGTGTGCCCCCCCGTGTGGCTGGCAGTGCAGTGGGACCTGCTGCGCCCGACTCAGGCCCTCGCTCAGGGACCCCAGGAAAGGGGACAAGGGGCCGTTCCTGGCCCAGAGCAGGCAGTGCTGCCGGCACATTGCTGCGATGCTTGGTGCTGGCATGGGCACAGGTGGCCCTGCTGCCTGGCTTCTGTTCACCCCTGACAGAAATCCCCCTCCCCAGGGC
>NW_020448282.1:0-935 GCF_003343035.1 Apteryx rowi
GCAAAAAGAGGGTGCATTAGGAAATAGCAGGTTCCTGCCAGTGCAATCTGTGTGGAACAAGAAGGAGCTACTAAGCCAAGCAAAGCAGAGTGTGCCTGCAAGACCAAAACTGTCCSTWTCTTCCTGYAGGATCTCCTGGCTMTAYTGTAYRAGAAAGGGCCTGCCACTGAGGGGATCTTCAGGAGAGCGGCCAGCGAGAAGGCCYGCAAGGAGCTGAAGGAGGTCCTGAACCAGGGCGAGAACGCTGACCTGGACAGCAAACCTGTGCACCTCTTGGCAGTGGTGCTGAAGGTGAAGTCCTCTGACTTTTAGCTCTCAGAGCACGTGGCTAGGGCCTCCGTCARTGCCTCCACTGACCTCGGTGGCACYCAAAGCTAAACCCCTACTGAAGCCAAACTCAGTGGTTCAGGCTCAGGACACTTGGGCCTTTTTCTTCTCCACCGCCTTTTCAGTTCCCCCAGTTCTGCCCCTGATTCCCTGCATGCCCATGGCAAACGCACTTCCTCCACCTCCTCCTCAGCATCCTCCTCTCCTCACTGAGGACTACTCAGACGGAGGACCAGACCAAAGGCTCGGATATGAGCTGGGTGCTGCTCCTGCACTCACACCGCTGCACTTGGCATGTTCTCGTGCAGCCCCCTGCGCTCCCAGTGCTCAGGAGCACCTTTGGGAGCAGGGAGCTCAACGCAGCCTGCCTGCTCGTGAGCTCAAGCACGCACACGCTCCCTCTCTGCTCACTGGTAGCATTGAGAGCATCATCTGAGTACCTTGGCCTTGCAGGACTTCCTGCGAAACATCCCCTCCAAACTCCTCTCGGACAGCCTCTACGACAAGTGGATGGAGGCGCTGGAGATGCCAAGCCAGCAGGACAAAATTGACCAGCTGAAAGAGTAAGACTTTGAAGCAGGCCCACCATTTTGGAGGGAACTCACACT
>NW_020448282.1:1845-4425 GCF_003343035.1 Apteryx rowi
GGAAAGTCCCCTGGTACCTTCAGAGAGTACCTAAAAAGCACCTAACAGGCTCCTTCTCCCCACAGCACACCCAGGGGCTCCTCAGCACGACGGTTCTGCCTGCAGCAGCCCAGAGGCAGGAGCTGAAGGCAGCACCCCTACATTGGAGACGGAGCAGCCCAACGGCAGGAGCAGCAGTCTCAGCAGACCATATCCAAAATGCGTCTCTGCCCCTTCCCTGAGCAATGCGATGAATGACATCAGCAGGATGCAGAGGTGGTTCTCAGAGCCGGACCTGTCCTTGCACAACCGCTTTGAAGGCACGAGCAGGGAGCAGGAGCCGAGGAAAAGCGAGGTCAATTACGAAGGCATGAGCAGGGAGCAGGAGCTGAGCAAAAGTGAGGACAATTTTGAAGGCATGAGCAGGGAGCAGGAGCCGAGTGGAAGTGAGGACAAATGTGAAGGCATGAGCAGGGAGCAGGAGCCGAGTGAAAGTGAGGGCAATAACGAAGGCACGAGCAGGGAGCAGGAGCCAAGCAAAAGTGAGGACAATTTTGAAGGCATGAGCAGGGAGCAGGAGCCGAGTGGAAGTGAGGGCAACTACGAAGGCAGGAGCAGGGAGCAGGGGCCGAGTGAAAGTGAGGACAATTAGCCCATCCACCAGTAACAGCTAAGGCTGGAGAAGGAGGCACTTGATAAAACACCTTTCCATATTGCCTTCACAATTATCAAACAGCTCTCTATACCCAAAACATCCTCCAGCTGCTCCCTGCAGAGCTGCTTTCCTCACCTCATGCCTCCGCCTTCACCTGCTCTACACTGCTTTCACCCTCTACTCCACAAAAACACTTTTAAAATAGGCCCCAGGCTTTTTCCACCAAGCGCACTGAGGACAGCAGCAGACACCTAGCAGAGCCATCGAAAAGCACTCCATGTCATGCCATTTGGCCAACTGCAGGAAAAGGTGYGCAAAAAGCCTCCAGAACTGGGCGCCTGGGAAAACATGAGTTGTCCAAGAGACAGCTCCACGAGGAAAGCCTATCTGTTCTCCTGCACAATTGTCCAGGAACACAGGCCAGATGACAAAAGCCGTTGCCTGTGGCCTATCAGCAAAGGCCCCATTTCAAGTCAGCTGAGGAAGTGCTTTGAGAGGGCGTGGAGTAGAGGAATCCTGGAAGACCACCCCTTTAGGAAGAGCCTCCCAAAACATGCCTGACCACAAGAGTTCCCTCCTACAGCCTCGCAGTGCCCACCATGAGGTCCGCAATGTCCAAGCAGGACACTCTGGCACCCTGCCCATGCACCAGCCGTGCACAGGACACAGCAGAGGTGTCTCCAAGGCATGTGCTCAGGGACAGAGTTTCTGCACGGAACGGTTTGGAGGTGGAAAGTGCAATGCGGAAGGTTGCTGCTGGAATAAACTTCCCTAGGAGTTTACCTGTGACCCCTGGAGCTCATCAACTGAGAGCCATGCCTGAATGCTGCCAAGGACCCAGGCAAGGGCTTACATTCTTGGGCAACCAATGGATAGGAGGATGGAAAGCTGTGCCAGAATCGATAGTGGCATAGGTAGAAAATATTCCTGTGCCTTTTGATCAAAACCCTTGAGACCTATATGAGGAACCTTTGGGCTTTGGAGGTCATGCTTTCCTGGATTCCTGGATTCCTGGTTCAAGTAGGACCTCTTCATGATTTGCTGAAGAAAAGCTCAATATGGAATTGGAAACCTCAACTTCATGCAGCATTAAGTGCTTTAAAAACTGAAATGCTTACTTACCCATCTATGGGACCCCCCTACCCTACAGCTTCATTTACACTACATATAGGCATAGGGGATAAGGGACTTCAGTAGGGATTATGTCAAGAAAATGGGCAAGGCGGAAAGGATTACACCATTGGCAGAGGCTTTAAATTTTGGCAAGGGTCCCAGGAGAACCACATTCCCTTGGAGAAAGTGCTATTAGCCATAAATGAAGAGATAGTAATGACTGAGTCATTAACTCAAGATAGGAAATCAAGTTATGTGTGCTGAAAAGTACTGAAGGCCCTTATAAGAATGCAGCTATAGAAGAACTAATACTCCAGTTCCTAGGTATTGGACAGATAGGGAAACGCATACAAAAATAATACGTTTAGGCCGATCTGCTGTCATTCCTAAAGTCTTTAATGAGAATTTGTAGGTACCTACAGCGGCAGGAGATTGTTTGCATTGCAATACTCATGGCATTGCACATACTGGCTATCCAGTCGAGGAGGCACCTGTCCTACCATGCCCAGAGCTCTGGAATTATGCAGTAGGAAATACTCACCTGGCACCTGCATCTGGCAACATGCCTGTGGTACTGAGACATGACGAGCATATGAYGATGCTTTGGGAGGCATCTGTGCATGCCCCTTCAATACTATTCACTGCAAAGATGATGTAAATTGTGAAGCTGGCAACATTTGCTGTTGGAATGTGACCTATGTTTTTGATCAAATCACCAAGGAGAATTACTGCTCACCTTCTCACTTGATTGAACAAAAGGTGTCTTCTTTGGCACTGTTTAAGACATCAGTAACACTCGGAGTAACCTTCCATCAACTAGACACCTTTCTCAA
>NW_020448282.1:4955-7354 GCF_003343035.1 Apteryx rowi
TTCTTGGTCCACATTCCCTCTGCATGGCTGAATGCCCCCGTCTCACCTGGGAAGCAGCACAGGGACTCAGCCATGCAGTTCCCTTGGAAAGGCAGCCATGAAGGGAACCAGGCTAACTCTGAAGGGAACTAGCTTAGTTCTCTGACCCAACAAGTGTTTCAATGCCCGCAATGGACCACGTGCAGTTAGAAAACTCTGGGAAATTTTTCCCTGCCAGTTTCACCAAAATTATAACATGCTGCTATTCTGCTGGCATTAGCCAGGCAGCAGTACCTGCAGCTACCAGGTGTATCTCCACCAGGACTAGTTCTGGCTCCAGGGAAAGGAAACCCACCTTGGGTAGGTGCTCTGCTTCCACTTCTCTCTGAACTGTGACAGCAGTCAGTCCTTACTGCCTGTGTCACCAGGACAAAGAGGGAAAACCTCAGAGGAACTGCTGAAGGCTCCACATTCACAAGAGGAAGCAACTTATTAAATACGTAGTCTGAAAAGAATAGAAAGGGCATCTCCTCTTGGGAAAGCGATATAATCCCCATAGGGACAGCCAACTCGCATACACACAAGGACTAAGAGCCTCTGTGGATGTTGGGTGAAGAACTTTTTTTTTTTACATCTCTTTGAAATTCAAGATGCTAATTAGCTCCCAGGGATGTGGGAAACATCATTCCAGGGTGAAAGGAAGACAACTGAGGGTGCCTTGGGCAAGGAAGGAAGAGGTAAGAAGTGGCTGGAAACGCAATAATAGCACAAAATGTATTTGACCTTCAACAGTAAAATCATCAGCAATTCTTCTGAAACTGGAATTGAGTTTTCCTACATACAGAACTCATGGGACAGATATTATGATGCTTGAGGAGGGACCCGAGGGCTTGTGCTCTGGCGAGGTGGGGACCCTCCCGGGCAAAGAGGGCAGACGCTTCCCGGGCAGCAGCACAGAGGTCTTCCATGCTCTCAGGCCTCAGCTAGCTCCCAGAGGGTGTTCTGTGGTGACCTCAGCGGCGACGGAGACCCTTCTCTGCCCTCGTGCCGTGGCCGGGGGAGGTGCCGCCCTGGGTTGTGGTGCAGCCTGTCGGGCTCTGAGGGTGTCTGCTGGGAAGCCTGGGAGTGACCTGGACTCGCGGGTGGGCACTGCTGAGGTGGCTGGGCCTTGCTGTGGCCAGGGCAGTGGAGGCGACGGGGAAGGGTGCTTTGGGTAGGCAGCTTTGGACTGCCTGAGGTCATGGAGAGTATGGAGGCACATGCTTCATATACTGTGGCATTGGCAGGGACATGCATCCCTCTCAGTGTTCACACCTGGATCATTTCTTACCCGTAGTTCTACAATTGCTGTTGCCTACAGGGTGGGTAGCCCTGGAGGTGCCTGGCCAAGGGGGACACACACCCCAGCACACACATCCACATACAGCCACATGCTGCTGCTGCCCGAGCCTCCCATGGGCACAGAGATGCCCCAGCGCCCCAGAGGACTGGGACACTGCTCCCGCGCCAGGGAAACCACCTGCGGGAACCACAGAGTGCCTTTGTGCCACCAGCAGCAAGCGCCGGGGCCCGRGAGGCACTGCGAGGCACAGCGTCCCCCACCACGCTGCCAGGGAAGAGCAGCCCTGAGCGTGGCTGTGGTGGCGAACCTGAGCATCGCAAAACCCTTACCCACACAGAACCTCCTGTCCCACCAGGAAACCTCTGCACTTTCCATCAACTGCAATGCCAAACTACACGGCTTTATTGAAGCAGGGACATGCAGCTTCTTTCCAGCTGACACAAGGGCCTCGGCCRCCTTGCTCCCGCACACAAGTGCCCTTGCATCCCATCAGGAGCAGCACTTCACCTTCCGTTTGCACACAACTTGGAGACTGCAGAAGCAGGAAGGGAGGAGGACATGCAGAGCCATTTCAGGACTGAGAAGCAAGGGGGGAATGCTGCTTGGAAGATTCAGGGCCTCAGCCGAATATGCTGTAGGAGTAAAAGAGAGAGTGATGGCACCTGCTTGCAACGTACTCTTTGCATTTCCCTTTCTCCCAGCCTCTCCAACTACCTCTCCCACACTAAGCAACTGCAGGGAGGGTCTAAAGCTAAATGCCCCAGAAGGAAGCTCCAGTGCTTCTTGCAGGCACCTTGGAGCTCTGTTTTCCTAAGCGGTTGCAGCGCCAGCTCCAAGGCTCTGCAGGGACACCCGGGCAAGGACTGGGAGCCTCGTGCCACGGCAGGGACACCCGTCACTCTTGGCCACTGTGGCAGAGCCTCCGTCAGGGCTGTGCAGGTCTCGTGGGGCCGAGGGGAGTGGGAAGGTGCTGTCTGACTTCGGGGTCCTTCAGGGCAGCCCCAAGCACACAAGGCCCTTTCTCCTCCTGCCCTGGGCTCTGCCTCACAGCATGAAGGCACAAAGGCGTTAACCAGGA
>NW_020448282.1:9729-10975 GCF_003343035.1 Apteryx rowi
CACGCAACACGTCTTGTGACACCGCGCTGCGGCGGCACAGCAGGTGCACCGGCTACGGTAGTTTTATTCAAACTGTTTGAGATGCGCAAAAAGATTGGCTGGTGCAGGCACCAGCAGCAACCAATTCCTCCCCCCTCCCCCCCTCCCCAAATTCCTCCTTTTATTCTCCAGTGAGATTATATAGTCAAGTAATGTGTGATGTGAAAGAATATACAGAATATTGTGCACTTCCTTACCTTTGAACTTTGCAAGAACAGCTTCACCTGTGACAAGAAGTCCATGCACCTGCCATGCCATGGGTGATAAGCATGACTGTATCTGTCTAGGGGCTATTCGAAGATGCAGAGAGGGACGTGAGGAAATGTGTTAGGGGGAGAAAGGCAGCCTGCCTAATGCAGCTGAATAAGCTGCTCTTAAACAATCTGAGCTGAATGATTATAGCACRGACGTAGCCACAGGTGTGTAGCCACACGTTCGGTTCAGTTCATGCCATCAAGACAAGCGGCAGTTCTTGCTGGGCAGGAGGGGACTGTGCTGCATGCCTGACTGGCGATTGCCTCTCAAGGTTTTTGGAGGCCCGCTTCTGGTCTCCCCGGCTCCCAGTGGCTACCTGCAGGGGATTTTGGCAGTGGAAAGGGGCAATTGCACCTTTTCTCCTTGCATGTTTATTAGACATTAAGTCACTATAACATTATGACATTTAGGAAAAAGGTGAAAGAGGACTTCCACTTATTTAGGAGAAATAGAGGGAGCATAAGCTTGGAAGACCGATCCAGGGTTTTGCTGGTTCTTGAAGAGACGCATTAAAATTTTGCTTTGTGGTACAGAAGCAGTTTGTGAGCAGTTTCCAATGCTCAGGGATGTATTGTGCATGTCCCAAGTTTGTTTCTGCAAACCACAATGCCCAACGTCTCTTATGCAAGACAGGATGRCACAGGACTCAGGGTCTGAAGACCCTGGAATTCCTCTCCGAGGTGTCAGAATACGAAAGTGATGCCTTGATTTCTCTGASAAGAAAAAAAAGGAGAAGATGCCTTTTGGCTGGACATTTGGGTGACCGGRAGGGTAACGCAGGAGCCTGGGCCGAWTTGGGCATTGGTGTCATGGGGGGAATCRGGACCTGGGGCTGCACCGTGGGGTCACTCAGGAGCCCGGGCTGGGTTGGGGTCAGCCCCAAGACCCTTTTGTCTCTCCAGTGCTTGACTCCCAGCCCTTTGCTCTCTCCTGGCGCTGGCCCAGCACTCTG
>NW_020448283.1:0-11370 GCF_003343035.1 Apteryx rowi
CAGCCTGCCTAGAGACAATGAAGGGGCCCAAGGAAGAAGGGGAAGAACCCAGACCTAACTATTACTATTGCTCCAAACTATCGCTTAAGGGGTGGGAAATTTAGATTGTAAGGGTATAATTGCCCAGGGATTTCTTTGTTCGGGGTCCCTCTTCAGAGGCCCCCAGCTCGAGCTGTAATTACTGCACGTGTATCACTAAATTTTATTTCTCTCCAGTCTGACTTCGAACTTCTGCCTCAGCAGGAACCTMGGGTCGGACCCTGTTATGGAGGCCAGCGAACCTAATAGTTTCCATAACATGGAAAACATAAGTTATGCAAGAGCTGCAGAAATACTTGAGAAATGAAAAGAAATGGAATATGGCCATATTATTTAAACTCTCAATACTTACTGGAAGTTTTTCCTATTCATTCTTTGGGTTAGACGGTAAGGTTAGATTACTGTTATGACAGGTAAGTTTAGTTCCCTTCATATGGTATTATGATATTATGTTACAATAGTAATATGATATTTATTATAGGTATTCAGAAAAAGCTGGTACTTATTCATAAATCAGGGAGCTACTATTGTTTAGCTTGTTTATTAATGGTCTCCTCTGGGAAGGCAGAGATTTAACTGTTGTAGTCAGGCATGGGCAACTTTTTTTAAATAATCTCTTTCAGACCACAGTTGTGAACCAGTTGTGGAGCCTGTTTAAATCTATGCTAATACCTAATTGGAAATGAGTTATTATACAGCAATTTATGCTGTGAAATTCAGAAGATGGTATGTCAGCAAAATGCAGAATTTATGCCTCTTCATCTTTAAACAGCTGCCTTAGCTATAGGTAGGCCTATGTTTAATGTAGAGGATGAAAACAGTTGCAAAACAGCAGCTTTCAACAGAGAAAACAAGTTAGATACCAAGATTGATGTCCTCCATCAGCAAGAAAAAAATATATGCAGTTGGAATCTTGTGAGTGTTGTTCTTCTGCTCTGCATTTGCTCAAGGCAGCAGGTTGGCAATGAGACATATGGAAATATAATGTTACCATTTTCTTCTGTTCTTATAATAGTATATAATAGTTATAATAGTTTGTACATAATTCTGCTGCTGGACCTAAACAAAATTCTGCTGCTGGACCTAAACAATAGGATGAACAGTGGTAGGAGGTGAAGAGATGAAACATGCTGCAGCATTTGAGGTCACTTCAAAGGGAAGCCAACAGTAGCTGTTGCAAAGGTCTCTTCTTGCACTGAATTTCTGTTTTCCTTTTCTTCAGCTGAGACTATTTCATCTCAGAGCAACAAAGGCTCTGGGCTATGAGCCAAAAATATTTGGAATTGGAAACTGCCTTTCAATTTTCTCTGCATAAAAGCAAAGTCCTGCCTTTAAGTGACCTAAAAGTGAAGTGAACTAACAAAATAAAATGAGACTTAAACCTTGTGGTGTATTTGAGTAGACAAAACTGCATAATATAATGGTTACTGAGTTCTACAAATGAGGGTGTTTTGTTCAGGTGTCCAGTTTCTGCATACCACTTACACCAACCAGTGTTCAAATCAAATRTCCTTCATAAGCAGGAAGAACTAGTTTAGATGTGTCATCAGAAGGATAAAGAGTTGGTCAAATGAACATGCTCATTTAAACTACCAAAGCAGTTCTCTCTCTCTCTCTCTCAGATTCAGAGAGCTTGTTGCCATCTTGTCACCTAGTTGAATAATCTAGAAATAATACAGTTTATTTCCAGACCTGGACTTGGTTTGGGTTTCTTGCTTAGCTTTTGGAGGAAGAATGACAATGTTGTTTTTTCACCTGTCACGTAAGTGCAGCATCATTTAAAAAAAAGTRGGGGGAACCAGAAATATTTATTTCTTGATAAGCTTTTTTTTTTTTTTTTAATGTAGAATGGTCACTTTTGTAGTATCTTTGACAGCTATCACATGAGGATGGAGGTGTATTTATGCAGTGCAATTATTTAGTTGGTGTGGTGTAGCAGGAGAAATGGCCTCTAGAAAGTAAGAATTCTGTTATAACTTGACTTTTTTTTTTAAAGTTCTTTCTCTACATAGAGTGCTCTTATTGAAGATAGTTTGAATACCTCTTAAAAAAAAAAAAAGAGAGAGAAAAAAACAGTTATTAAGACCGAGTATGTGATTGGACCAATGATACTGCTGTAAACCTGGCATGAAAGGGTCTGCTAAAGGGGAGACATTTTAAGACTACTAGTATATTGCAATCCTGTTTTTCCTTGTATAGCAGGAAAAGATTTAGCATATGTTTAGGGGATGAATTTTGCCCTTAGAACAGTCTATTCCAGCCAAAGGTCTGTCCTTAAGAAAATGTTTTTGTAGGAAATAGTTGCACATTGCTGGATGGTTCTATCAAACAATGATCTTTTTAGGCAAAGGGAACTAAATTAAAGGGAAAGTGATGAGAAGGGAGGAAGGCAAGGGGAAGAAGTGCCTAAAATATAGGGGAGTTCAGTTTCATGCAGTGATCTTGATCTTGGAGATGAACTTTGTGTAATTAAAATCAATGTTAAGTACATCTGTAATTTGATAAATACTAAATCCTGTGTTCACTATTTCCAGTTTTAGCTTCTTTAGAGACCTGGAGCCTTCCTGTCCTCTGTAAGAGAGGCTACTTTTTTTTTTTTTTGGAAACAATGGGCTGTTTTTAGAACTTATATAATAAATATAGCTTGACTGAGTCTGCATCATTCGGGAATCTGTCCCAATGTACAATTAATTAATTCTGCCTCTCTGTCTGTCTGTCTGTCTCTCTCCCCCTCCTCCTCCTTGCCCCCCCCCATTTTTTTTAACATTGGAAAAAATCTGATTAGGTGGTCAAATGTGATTTTTAGGTGTGATTGTAAATTTAATTTTCCTACACTGCTCCTAAATACCTTGTAATATTTGGAAGAGTCCAGTTAAGGTGTGTGTGATTTTTATATCTCTCTCTTCAAAACGTTGAATTAAAAATCAAGGGTCATTTGTAGCCTGTTGTTTGATAGCGGGTAGAACCTTTGATGAAGGTTTGAAGAACTTTTGATTACATAAATTCAGGAAATATTTATAGAAATGACACTAAATAATGGCAACAACTAGTATTGGGTAATGTGAGCAATAGCCTGCATGTAAAAGTTTAATGAGCTATTCAATATTTAAAGGGCAGCAGTATTCTAAATCAAAGCTATTTTTTATAGACTTTCATTCACTGCTGCATGTATTATGATTCTCGGGGAAAATATAGATCAGTGAAGGCAAAATTTCCTATGACAATGTAAGCTCTCCAAAATGTAAGCTATCTTCTAAATGTCTTTTAAAATATATATATTTCCTTTACCTACATAATTTTTGTGTGTATCTCCTACATTCCAAAACCTGGTACTGCTACCTAAAGAACTTGCAATTTTTAAAGCACCTTATAGAAGACAAGATGCTGTTTCAGGAGACCTGATAAAACTGAAGTTTAGTTGATTTTGATATGTTAAGGACTTTTTTTAAAAAATACTTGAGAAAAGCCAGGCTATATATATGGAGCATAGTATGCCTTATGACTTATTCTCAAATCAGTACATTTAGCAGCTGTGTGAGCCTGTTGTAGCAAGGTCAACAATCCTTTCAGTGCTCTGAAATACTATCTGGTAGATGTGAAATCCTTTACTTCCACTTAAGTGGAAGATGTGCATAATCGCAGCTCGTAAACATCAGATTATGAAGCATGCTGCTTGTTTTCAGGTCGGCATAAAACAAGTCTTTCTTTCTAGAACTGCAGATTAACTTGTAATACTTCCTCTTAAAGCTGATTCCTGGAGAGGAAAATCATCATAGTGTGTGGTGAAAAAGGGCAGATAGAGAACAACCGAAGCACTGAGAGCACCAATATTTCTTGGCGGCAAGCCTTTTTTCTTGCCAAAGGGTGTGCTTCACTGCTAGAAGGATGGCAGCAGTTCAAGGGGCACAGGTATGTTGTGTCGTGTCATGTCATGAGACAGATCATCAGTTCTTTTATACTGGGTCTGGAATGCTCCAGAACTGGTAGTCTGGCTTTAAACTGGGAAGAAAACATGGCTCATAGGTATGGTTTAATCCATAGATTCCAATAACTGTCAGATTTTTCTTGATTGTTGCAATTTGTTTTTAAGTAATGATTTTCTTGTGTTTAAGAAACACTGTCAATTGAAGTTTGGCATTTGTTAAAAAGCTTTGACTGTTGCCATAATTAACGTCATAATTATTTACCTAGCTGAAAAAAAGTTCTGTGATAACTTTAACACTGTGTAGTTTGTTTCACCATTTTGCTTATTTTTAGTAAATTCCAGTAAACCATAGAGAAATTGAGAAATATTTTATTGGTATGAAGCAAGGCAAGGATTCTTACTAAAAAAAAATATTATTTTTTAATTTAGTCAGCTTTTTTATAGTAAATGTATCTTAAGGCTGTGAATTTAGCCAGTATTTTTTATAGCGAATGTGTCTTAAGGCTGTGAATTGCAGTTTTCTATCTCTGAGAAGATTAAAGTTCAGCCCGTTTAACTTGGAAAAGATTCGGCCAGGAGATGCTGTATCTCAGKCTGAAAACGTCCCTGTGCTTTTGTTTTAGTCAAGATTGTCACAGTAATGTGTCATGCTACCAATGAATGTTCTAGTTGAGCAATTGGGATTTAAAGCTCTAGGTTATGTCTTTGTTTTGAAGTTACTAGAATTTAGGAATACGTGCCGTGTTTGAGGGTAACTCTCAGTTCTTCTGCTAATTCTTCATTGTTGCCTCCCCTTTATTCTGGGGATCTTCAGGAGAAGAGAATAATAAAGGTGAATATAAAAAGCGGGGAACTTGCAAGAAGTAATCTGACTCTCTAAACAGAATTAGTATTTGTGTGATTTGAAATTCTGGATTAGATGGAATGGATGGAAGTTTAACTTTGGCTTACCCCAGATATTTACACTGCGGGTTATTTGTATACAGATCATTAGGTGAATAATTAAGTAAGTGGATATTGGTTTCTTTTGATGGGATCATCAATTGTCATAGATTTAAACCAGATATTGGTTAAACTGTAATGTATACAGTTTGAGCAACATGTTATGGTGAGACAGGCCCTGGAATTTCCTTCTTTCCTTCTTCTCTCCATTTGTTTATTTGTTTAACAGAATGGAGCTATTAATAATTGTTTCAGTGTACTGTCCAGTGCTGTAATGTGTCATTGTTAGCTGTAATATATATTTTTTATTTTTAGGATGGATTTTTACCAATTTAGTAGTCTGACACACCATCCCATGTAGGCTGTTTGCCAGCTACTTAAATTGATGTTTCAGTAAGAGCTGCCTGAGGCCTTTGGTCCCCTCAGTGGAATGGTAGAATAAATCAAGTGGCAACAATAATTTATGGGGCACCGTATAAATTCCAGGGATTGGCATGACTTTCATCTTCTGACTACCATTCAGATAGAACCGCCTTGTTGTCTTCCTTGCACTGCTGTAAATGTTTACCCTCTTAGTAGCAGTTGGTAAGTTTTACTGCAGTGGTTGTACTTCAACCACATTCATTGTAGCAATTTGAACTGTATTGATGTTCACCGAGAGGAAGTTCTGTACCATGAATTTGAAACCTGCTAAGAGTGTAATGGGACTCATGTGTCTCATGACACTTCCTCAGGACTTTAGATAGATGTGGTAAGGGTTTATATTTATTCAGATTGACAAGTAATTAGTGCCAAGTGAATTTAATTGTTTAATACTTCGGTAGTTAGTGAAATGCCAACTTAAATTACCAGGAATATGGTGCTATATGGCTTGTCTTTTTTTGGATTATGTCACTGTTCCTGTTTCTTTGGGTAACATGATGTTCTATAATAATACAACTATTACATATGTATTATCCTGATGTTTTTAAAGATTGCCTCTCACTCTAGAATGTGCTTAGTATGGTGCATGGTGTTAATTTTTTAACATAATCAAAAATCATCTCCAGATACCTTATTAATGAGATTGAAAGAACTGTATGAATCTTTGGGTACCTGCAACTTGGAAAAATAGAAACTTATTACATTCTAACATTTATATCAAGCCCAAAACTTTAATTCTCTTAATTCACTCAGCTAAACCCTCTTAATTCTGTCAGCTTCTGATGTTATATATAAAGCAGGAGTATTCTTGATTGATCTCATTAATAAAGCCTTTTTGTGCAACAGAAGGGCTAACGTATGACTCTGAAGTCCAGGGAAATAAATGTAATAAGCCAGTCACTGAAGATATAGTGGTTAGTGATTATCGCCAAAATATAATTCTCTTTGCCAATACAGAAAACAAATTATGGATTTTTGACTAGAAAACATTGGTGGGACTGCAGGTGACTTGCATTTTACTCAGATATAGGGCTCTGCAGTGAGAGCTCAGAAAACTGGGAGAAAAACTTTTCTGTTCTTCAGTACTTTGTCCACCTGAAGAAATTACAAAGGGTATAGATAGATGCAGTATTGTGAAAGGACTGAGAGTAGTTGAAACTCAGCTTTGTAGACAGACTGCAAAGGCAAGTATGTATGGTATGTGTTTTAAGGTATGATGTATATGACCATTAAAAGATTAAAACTTTTTAGAGAAAAATCTAGARAAGTAAAGCCTTTTCCATATGGTATTGTAGCAGCTATGAGGTAGAAGATACGTCATGTATCAAGCTAAGTTTATAGTTGTTTGCATAATTCTTCCTTCATAACAGAATTCAATTCAGTTTAGACTGATCCCTTATACATATGGTAACTGTGAATTTTGGTGACTATACTTTTTCTGAGAATAACTAAATTGAAATCTTATGATCTAAGATAGTTGCTCWCTGGGTAAAAAATTAGAAGATGATTGTATAAATTAATTTTAAGTTGTGCTCAAGAAAAAAAAAATCAGTGTGCTTAAGACTTGTTTTATTGCCATAATTATCCTGACATACTCAAAAGGTACTATTTTGAAACTTTTATTTTTCAGATCCTACTAGAATAACGTCAGGTGTTTTTATTTCATCTTTTAAATTAGTCCTGTAAACTCCAAAATCCAGTGTAGCCTGTTTTCTTTCAGATCTGTATTTTGTGGTTGACAGYAGTCTTTAATGGAACCTTTTTTCATGTGCAATGCCATTTTGCCCTTTTTTATTATTATTATTTTTTAATTCTCTCTTTCAGAATATAAACTTTTCTAATAGGCTTTGGGAGGCATTTACAAGGTGTCTCTGCCCTGCCTGGACATCAGCTTGGACAAAAACTATGGAAAGTTAATTATCTGAAAGTTGATCTTCTAGTCTATCAGATTTGGTTGAAATTGGCCAACAGGATCAAAAGGTAGTAAAGGCAGAATGCTTATATTTGTACAGGCGATGAACATAAAATCCTATTTTTAGGAGGGGAAAAAAAGAGTCTAAATGAAATTGAATAAAATCAAAGAACTTTTCATAAAACAAAGTCTAGAAGCCCAGTAAAACAAGGAAAATATAAGATTATGTGGAGTCTTCAGTAAAACTACCAATAAGCTCCAAAATAACCATCATCTTCCCAAATTGTTGTCCACTGTCTGCGTGTCTTTGCCAAAACATCTACTGAGGCTCAAGATGCAATCATCCCCCTGTGCTGGCCAGGAAAGAAAAGCTAGAAACATTCAGTATACTGTTCAGGTTTTACTCTACAGAACAGACCACAAGAAAATTAATTTTAATGTTTGTAACAATGTATGATTTTTTTCCCAACAAATATCAATAATTTACTTTTTTATTACTTTTGTGATCTTAGGAGACATCATTTTGCTTTTAGAACAGGAACAGAAAGGTTGAAACCAAAGTGTCCATTACTGGGGGCAGGGGGAAATAAAGGAGGAGAGAGGCAGATTATATGATCAAGTTACTGAAGACTGAGTTTTAATGCCTGGATGAATTAAGGTCTTTTAATTCTACAATTGTTTTCATTTTAGCATTTTATTTTTTTCAACTTCCCTGATCTTTTAGCATTATTTCCTTAATGTCTTCATGCTTTTTTGCTCTGGCAGATTCCCTGTAAAGCAGTTTAGTTTTTTGGAGGGACTGTTAGTCAATTTATCCTTGTAACGTGTCCAATATGAAAGAGCTGCATATCTTAGGAAATGGTATATAAACAAGTTTTTTTTCAGAATGTGCTTTTTTTGTCTACTGAAGGGATAAATGTATATGGTCCCTAAAGTGTTTCATCAGCACAATTGAGGGGCTGGTGAACTGTGACAATAAAAAAGGTATTAGTGACTTGAGGCAGAGTAGAGCAGGAATATGCTAACATGATTTTGCTTCTGTAGGAAGCTGTGATATGAAACTTCATGCTTTGCATATGTAACAAAAGTGAATATATGAATATATATGAATATGTGCATGAAAACCATTTGGAACACGTGAGCTTTCATGGTGTCATTGACAGATGTAAACACAAGTTAAATCTGCAGTATTTTATTAGGAAGTTGGAGATTTGAATATCATTTTTCTAGTCAGCTTTTTTGGTCTTCTCCCCAAGATAAGTTTCTTACTGTCAGCTTTTGCTAACAGCATTAAGCTAGGAGTGGGGAAGGAAGTAACCCACTGCTAGTGAAGGCCTGGTGCAGATGGTGATTAGAGGAAAAGGAAGAAAAATAGCCTCAGTGACACTTTTTTTTCCTCTGGACTATACCTAGGATGTCATAACTAATGCTGCTGTGATACACATAGGAAGACCTGAGTCCTATGTTAATAATTAATTGTAAAATATGAGAAGTCTAGAAAATCTTTTACCTAGGACTATATAAGGGAAGAAATGGAGTACAGGTTCTTCCAAAAAAAAAAAAAAAAGCTAAGCCTATGTAAGGAGAGACTAACCTAGAATGTTCCAGTGAATATATATAGTTTACAAGACATTACTTTGTCCTATAGAGTAGAAGATGGAAATCATTCAACTTGCTACACTTCTCTCATGCCCAGGTAGAAACTGGGAGGTTGGAAGGAGGGGCAGGCAGCTTCAGATGTTTCCAGAGTCTGTTTTGTATAACACAGGAACCACTTTTTACTGGAGTGTTATTAATGCTTTGCCAGCGGTGTTGCTTTGAATCATGAGGACTCTTAACAATAGGTTAACAGTTCCCCAGGACAAATTAATCAGTCCCTGAATCCGTCTGACAGCTGCAGAAAGGCAGCTGTGCTTCTTATGCTGAGACATTAAATACATTTTAGTTGTTGCTGTTTAGCAATGAGAATGTAACAACCTCTTGGTGTCCGTTCTCTTTTCAGATTTGGCATTCTAAAAGATCTTACCTTATTTCCTGATTTGTCAAACCGTATTTATGAGTTTTAAAGAGTTGCTTTTTTAGAAGGCAAACAGATGGCTTTTAAATGATATGGCTGCTTTGTGCTGAATTGATAATTAATAAAAAATGATCAACATCTAACTTAAACCTAGATGCTGAATCAAGGCTATAGGGTGGAGTTATTAAAGAATATTACTTTCTGATAAGAAATAATAGGGTGATTGTTTTGAACTTGTTTTAAAAATGAATTCTGGAGTCGATTAACAAAATCTTCTTCATCTTTAAAATTATCCAGCCGCTTGAATGTTCCTTGCCTTATGTTTTATCACTGTGGGGAGAAAATGGATGTTTTTCATGTTTATAGTGAAAGCCAGTGTATGGTAACCTTTTAAACATTCCTTTTAATCTCTTTTGCTCTAAAGKGTACTTTGATACACCTAAGAAAGAGTAAAGGCTTTTATTTAGGTGCAGATTGAACAAAGGCTTACCCTCTCCCCCTTTTTTTCCTCTTTTCTTTAATTCATTCCAGAATTTGATCATGAATTTTTCATATTGCTCTGAATGTTGCAAGCAGCAATTAAAAGCTAACCTCTTCAAATTTTCATTTCAAAATAGTGTATTAAAACAATCAATTTATGACCTGGTTAATTGAGCGTGACTGGAGTGTTTGAAAAGAAAGATACATTTCCAGTCTGCTGCAGCTGCAACCAGACACTAAATCAAACAGATGGCTCACAAGAGACAGGCAAGCTGCTGTTATTAAAGGTAAATGAAATCTTCTATGCTGYGTTTATGAGATATGAGTTTTACCTGTAGCATGCTCAGGTAACTTCTGCCACAAACAACTTTCCTTGGACTTCTGTAAACGTTCCTATCTATGTGATAGTTGCTACTTTGTCTAAATTTAATCTGGAATGGTTAGTTGTGTGACTTGTTCTTTCCTTCCCCTTCAGCCTTTTCGGTTGCCTTCTTTTGCCTTTAGTTTATTTCTGATCAAGCAAGATCATCTTTTTGCATATTTCTGTCTCTCAGTAGGACAAAGATTAGTAGAAGACTAAGTGTTTCATGACAAGTTTTGACTACATTCTCTCCCTCAATTCACCAACTCAAAAATAATGTCATTAAAATACTTCTAAAGGGAGCTCTTTGGTGTAATATTTTGTAGAGGGTTGGAATATTTTGTAATCCTAAAACTGGAGAGGCAGCCAAGTAATAGAAAAAAAAAAAAAATCAGTTAGCTCTCCTTACTCAGCGTGCACATGGAGTGGCACAGTAACATTAAATAAATTGTATGGTATCCAGGCCTAGATATTTGAAAAGATATTTTACTTCAGATACATTATTGCTGTTATACTCTTTAGTTGCATCCTTTTCAAACTAAAGATGGTGCTTCCCTTTGAGAACAGCTCTTGGGATTTTTAGTAGTGTCACTTTCTGAAATGCTGATTAGTTAAACTAGTGGTGGAACGTGGCTTCATCAAATGTCAAAGAAGCTAGAAACTATTAGACAAATAGACAAATGGGAAAATTTGCAGCCGACATTAGAAATGATTTTTGAAATGGCAGTGCTCTCATAAACCTTTTGGAGCTTGTAAAATAAATATATACCTTCTTGTCAGTATCTGAGAATTCTTCTAGACTTGACTCCAGCGTGTATCATAGCCTTTCATAGCCTTAGATATTTAATCAACTGTTTTAAGGTTCTCTTTTTGTAGGCTAGTCATGCCTTAGAATGGCAGGCTGGGGAAAATGCGAGCAATCTTCCTAATGTAGTAAATTTTAGCTACTCTAGGTAGTAGCCCGGCAACATATTGGGACATTTGCATCTTGAAGTTTGAGTTTCTCTCAACATCTGAGTATGCTGGGGTTGTAATAATGCTGATTTAGGAAAATCTGCTTGCATCATGGCCTTTTTTTTTTCCCTCCACCAAAAGTGATTCATAGCAAATGTACTGAAGAGGCACCGCTGGATTAAAAAACAAACAAACAAACAAACAACCTCCCCCCCCGCCCCCCAATTCCTTTCCTTTCTTACCATGTCCAATCTGGCAATACAGTTAAATGGAAAATAGAAAACTAGGTGTGTCTGACTGTGTTCTTCACCTCTTTC
>NW_020448284.1:0-4469 GCF_003343035.1 Apteryx rowi
AGTCCAGCTGTTGTTGGCTCATTGATTGCCTGGGCCAAGAAATTGTTTTCAGCACTCTCCAGGAATCTCCTGGGCTGCTTGTGCCCGGGTCGACTGCCCTGCCAGTAGATTTCAAGGTGGTTAAACTGCCCTGTGAGAACCAGGATCTGTGACCAKGAGGCTTCCCCCAGCTGCCTACACAAGGTTTCAGCTGCTTCCCTTCCCTCCTCAGGCAGCTGTTAGCAAACACTACCAGAATGTCACCCACACTGGTGTGTCCTCTTATCCTTACCACAAAGTCTCAGCTGGCTCATCACCTGCTCCAAGGTAAAGCCCTGTGCACTCCAGCCACCCCTTTGCACAGARCACAYCTGCACCTCCTCACCATCCCAGCATGCCTTCCCCAGGAGCCCAGTTTCACCCTGYCACATGAGCTGTCCCACCACGTGTGTGTAATTCCACGGGGATAGGGGAGATGGAGGTGCCAATAAAGGGGACACGACTGGGATGTTGACTGTGAGGCCCAGAAGAGAGGACGACTCAGAAGAGGGGCAGGGGAGAAAATCATAGTAGTGACATATCTGCAGTTTTGATGGTGAGGTCACCTCTTGTACAGGAACCTCATGGGCTGGGTTCTGGCAGGAGCCATTCTGAGGACAAGAAGAGACTCACACCACCACTCATCCCACCAGAGATGATATATGGGCAGGAGGATGGGGAGAGGCAGGCAAAGGGGACATGGCTGCAGTGTTGATTGTGAGGTCACTTCCACTGCAGCTGCCTGATTGGCCCTCAGCAGATGTGCTGCCAGCAGGCTTTGGGATGTCACCCAGCACCTCAGAGAGTCCACCCAGCAGAAATGACTGCCCTGGGGAGGGGAGAGGGTGACGCAGGTGACAGGGACCCGTCTGGGTGCTGACTGTGAGGGCACCTCTGCTGCAGCCACCCCATGAGCCTGCGGCCTGCAGGCAGGCAGGCACGGCTCATGGCCACCCTGCTCAGGACTAGCCCTCTGGGGCAGACCTGCCACCAAGCAGTGCACAGCTCCTCACCTCGGTCTTCTCTGAGCCAAGTGTGCTGCCCCTTTGGCCCAGAGACACCATGGACATTATCTGGAGGCTTCCTTTGGCAGATCAACTTGCCCAAAGTAGCACATGATGTATTATTACCAGCCAGAAGGTTTTTTTATAGTGTGATGCCAAGAAGGAGTCATTCTGCAGGCTCCAATGTACACTTTGGTGATGGGTGGGGGAGCTGAACTGTGCAAGGCCTGCTGGGACAGCCCTGCACCACCCTACAAGGGACTGAGCCTCACTTTGTTTTATCCACACCTCACTGCCAACAGGGGACCTTTGTCCAAATCAGCCTCAGATCCACACTTGCGATTTCATCTCAGAGGGGCTTCACTTGCAAAGAAGAGTCCACGAGTGAGCTAATGCCCAGGCTGTGCCTGAGCTGATCAGGCAGGAGCTCCAGAAACTGCAGGCCTCAACCAGCTCAGGGACACAGTGCAAAACGTGCTCAGCTGAGTTGGACACCTCAACTGTCAGGTCAGAAATGACTGCCTTAGAGAAGAGAGGAGCATGTGGAAAGGTGAGGGACATCATTCTGAGGGGGCTGGCAAGTTATCTGCATAAAACACCTTCAGCTTTGGAAGATGATTCTCAGCTATGACCTATGAAGTATTTCCTGCTGACTTGCAGGCAAGTGCTGGAGCATCTCTGCTCACTGTAGTCACTGCACATCTGGGAGAAGTGTTTTCAAAGGCCAATTCTTTTCTGAAGATACATTTTGTCTTTGGAAGTTTCCCTTATTTTGCCTGTTTCAAAAGTTAATGACTGTGGCACTGCCGCTTGAAAGGGCACCTCTGAGTGCTCCACTGTGCTATTTTCTTGTTAACTGTGTTGGTGGAAAGTGTCCCAGGTGATCCAAATTGCTCTCTGAGGCCTCCTGCTGGATGTCCGCCCCTGCATGTCTTGTGTCAGAGTCCAGGTCCGTGTGCAGGGTGCAGCAGGGAGCCCCGAAGCAGCGAGGCCTTCAGCACAAAGGGCTCAAGACCCTCTCTAGAATTCACTGCATTGGAGGGGGGTTAACTGTATGGTTAAGTGAGGGCTAATTGGGGGATACTACTGCATTATAAGCAAAGAGTTTCTAGGGTCCTGCCACATGAGAAGAAAAGAGTGTCTGCACCAGTTATGGATACGAGTAGTATCTCCACTTAGCCTTTGCTAATAGGAGAAGGAGGCAGCTGCTATGCCTCCAGCCTAAAAAATCTTGTGTTTGGACAGATCCCAGAAGTGTTAACTTCAAGAATCTCCAACAAGGAACCCTTTCTGAAAGATGAGCCTCTATACTCCAAATACTCTAAGCTGCATATTTCTATGTATTTCACAGTCTGTGTGGGACATCTGGCTGCAGATCCTGGCAAGAGCTTTGGAAACGCAAGGCCTCAACCTCAGTGCACAGAAGGCAGCAGGCTTCCAGCATCCCTGGCTCACGCCACCAGGGCAGCCTGGGCCCTGCAAGCCAAGGCACCTCCTCGCCTCGCAGCACTCCCCAGCTCCCCAGCCTGGCAGGGCTCCCCAAGCACAGCACTGCTCTCTCCAGACACCTACTCCTGCCTGCAGCACTGAGACACTGCGGCCAACCCGTCTCCACCACAAGGCACCCCCCCACTATCACACGCTGCACCCCCACCTCTCATCTCACGGAGGGTTGCCAGCCAACACACACCTCTGCAGCAGGGACACACAGGGCACACGAGCAGACATGGCAGCAACCAGGGCACCCCCAAAGGGTCTAAAACACAGGCCAGATCTCCAGACCTTCCATTTGCTTCCGTTCCTCCAAGGCCTTGCAACAGGCACTTCCTCTCAACAGCCACGCACAGCCCTGCTCAGGGTCATTTSCCACCTCCAGGAAGCAGACCCACAGTGCTCTCCCAGGGGCACAGCAGGCCAGCTCTTGCCTCTCGCTTTTGTCTCACCTGCCCTCAAGGCACTCACCCAACCGGCCTCCCTACTGAGGGGCCCTTTGCGGCTTCAGTGGAGGAGGCCAAAACCCTTTGAACCACTCCCCCTCTCTCAGGCCTTGCTCAGCGGGTTCACAAAGGAGCACATGGAGGCACAAAAATCGAGGGGCAGCTCTAAAAGCGCTCAGGTAGAAAACGCCAAGAGTCAAGTGCTTCAAGTACACAGGGTCCACAATGCCTGCCCCAAAAGCTGTGAGACTCATTGAAGGATGGGTGCGTGGAGGATGGGATGCTCCCTTGGCTCCAGCTACTGCACCTAGAGCTCCTCACACCCACCCAAAGCTCTGACAAAAAAACAGCGCTTTGCCCACATCAGCAGTGGCAGCACCTAACGACATCACACCTACCACACTCATGCCTGCACGTGAGCTGCTCTTTTGTTTCCCTGCTGCAGCACATGAAGCTCATACTACAGCAGGACGGTGGAAGAACTTGCAGAGACAGCAACTGGAAGGAAGAGAGACCTGGGGCTGCACATCCTTTGCAGAGCACTCTGGCCTGGGCTTTCTCCTCAAAGGGACTCCTTCTCTAAGGAGACTGTGCACAGGAAGGCATCAGCCTCCCTTAGAAGTCATCGCCCAAGAACACATCTGCCCATCTCCAAAGACCATCTCTCCACAAGGCCTTCACTCACCCAAACAGCTGCCAGCATGCTAATGCCTAGCCGGCAACAAGCAACACCCATAGCCTCCTTCTCCCTCAGCAAACGCTGCTGCAGAGGAAAGCTCTCATTAGGAAAAGCAAATTAGATGAAAGGAGGGAAAAAGCAGGCTAGGTTTTCAACTCGGAGCAAGGAGAAACACTCCTTCGCCTTTACTCTGGATCCTGCCTGCACATCCTGGCAAGAGCTTTGGAAAGTCAAGTCCTGAACCTCAGTGCACAGAAGGCAGCAGGCTGCCAGCATCCCTGGCTCACACCACCAGGGCAGCCTGGGCCCTGCAAGCCAAGGCATCTCCTCACCTCCGAGGGCTCCCAATCTCTCCATCCTGACGGCACTCCCCACGCACAGCGCTGCTCTCTCCAGACAGCTCTTCTTGCGTGCAGCACCAAGACACTGGGGCATCGTCTGTCCCCACCTCAGCCTACCCCACCACTGTGACACGCCGCACCCCCATCCCGCGCCCCATAGAGGGTTGCCAGCTAACATGCATTGGGGACACACAGGGGACATGAGCAGAGAAGGCAGCAGCCAGGGCACCCCCAAGGGCCCCAAAGCACACCAAGGCCAGCTCTCCAGCCCTTCCATTTCATCCTAGACCTCCACTGGCTTGGAACGGGGACTTCCTCTGAACAGCCAGGCACAGCCCTGCACGTGCTCACTTCCCACCTCCAGGAATGAAGGAACAAAGATATCATTCAGTTCTTGGAGAAAAATCTCACAAGTCCCACAGGGTTTTGATTGGGCAGAATTTTATGCAGCACACAGATACTGGAAATCAGAGATTACTAATTTCACTGC
>NW_020448284.1:5260-7228 GCF_003343035.1 Apteryx rowi
CAGCTTCCAAGGCCCTGCAAAAGCCAAACAGCTCACACAGACAGAGCTGCTCTGCAAACACCCTGCAGGCTGCTGCCAGGGTCACAGGTCTTGGGGCAAAGCAAGAGGCAGGGAGCAACAGCAATGGCTGGGGCACAGCATGACACGTGGGGACAGCCCCTCTCAGAGCCACTCGGAAATGCCGTTTACAGAATAAAAGCGAACATAGGAAAGGGCCCTGGTGAGGACACCAGCAGCCTGGTCAGACAGTGCCCAGCAGCTCCCAAATGCAGCTTGGAGCAGCACCTGGGGGCTGCAGTGGCAGCAGCAGCTCAGGGAAACGCTTCCAAATGGGTCTCTGACCCCCAGCAGGGGCAAAGTTTCCTGCCCCCAAACCCCAGCAGCTGCCCCGGCCCAGCTGCTTGGGGCAGGCAGGCACATCTGGCTGCAGGGCAGCTGCCCGCTCTGTCCCTGGTCGCTCTGTGCCATGCTCATGGCCCCACCAGCCCCTGCTGCAGCTCCTGCAGGAAAGCAGCCCCGGGGCCAGCACAGCTGCCCCCACCCCGCGGAAGGGCACCCGCCAGCAGCTGAAGGTGCCCGCAGCCCCGCCAGCCCCACTCACACCCACTCTCGCCAGCTTCCTCCCTGCAGCTTGGCTCCCGCTCCCCTTTCACGGCTGTTTTTCCACCTGCTGCACTCCGATTGGCTGACAGAGCCGTCAGTCAAACAGAGACCCGCCCTCCTCCCCTGGCCGGCCAATAGGAGGGCAGCACTGGGGGTGATGCCATGACAACTCTGCAGCCCTGTGTGACCCTGCGGGCAGCCCCCTCCCCCTCGCATGCGGTGGGGCGCCATGTTGTGGGCGGCAGCGCAGGGCAGCGCAAGGCGTTGCAGGGCCTGGGGGCAGCGCGGCCCTGTGTGCCCAGGCAGTGCGGGGCCCCGGGGCCTGGCCGCTGCCCTGCCGGGACTGCCCTACGCCACAGGGACTTGTGGGGTGGCGATGGCACCCCCACCTGTTTTCAGTCTGCTCCCCCAAACAGGCTGTCTTTTGAGTGCAGAGATCTGACCTCGGTTTGCAGGAGGACAGGGGCTGTGGCCATCTGAGGACAACATCTCTGAGCCCAAAACATGCTCTGCCAAGTTGGAAGTGTAAAATGATGCAGGGGGAAGGAAGAGAGGTTCTCCCAAACAAGTGGACTCCTTGGGGTTATTACAGGGTGAAGGATCCATTTCCTATATGGGCATTTCCAGCAGGCTCTTGAGAGCCCCACAGGAGCTGCAGGACACCCCAGCCTCCAGGACRCAGGTCCCCTTTCCTGCCAGATCCAGATCCCAAAGGGAGACCCACTTCCAGCGAAACCTGGCCCTGGATTGCCCCCTGCCTTTAGGGGATAGGGCTGGGGTTCAGGGCATCCCCATCCCCAGGACCCAGGAGTCCTGCCTGCCACAGTGTCCCCTGAGCCAGGTGGGACCCTCAGGCAAGGCTCTTGAGGCAGCCCCCACCCTCTCCATTCACCCCCACAGCAAAGGACCCACAGCCATTTTGGGAATTAACAGTCTCTGTATGGCACCTGGGGAAGGAGGTCATGAAGCCCTTACCCTTGGTGGAGAGCCGCAGGAGCGATGGGAGCAGGGAGCTGCGGTGTGGGCTGATGGTCTCAGTCCAGCAGTCCTCCATCTCGCTTGCCCCCTTACTCTCAGCTCGCCTCCCCAGCCAGGGAAACAGGACGCTCTTCCTGTCTCATAACCCAGAACAGCTCTCCAACACGTCCCTGCTCCTCTGCCTGTCAGTGAGCGGCCCCAATGCGGCCCCACTGCCTCCTGTCCACACCCCCTTGCCATGGAGCAGCTCCAAAGGGCAGTGATAGGGAACACGTGAGCAGTGTCCAGTGGCACATGGTAGTGAGGATGCTCCTGTGGCACCGGGGAGACCTCCCTGTGATGTGGCATGTCCCACTGTGACCTCAGCTGGTGTCATCTGGGGGCTCA
>NW_020448284.1:9228-11511 GCF_003343035.1 Apteryx rowi
CTCTCCAGTTGCTGCTCTGAGCTGCTGGGAGTCTGAAGCTTGCCTCGTCTTTCAGCAGTCTCCTTGTCTCTTTAGCCCTCTCCTTTGTTGTGTTTCTTGTCTATCCCTTCCAATCTATCTGTGGAAAACATTTCAAGGAAGGTTATGCCTTGTGGACAGTGGACCTCACTGGAGGCAGCTTGGACTTGACATACAGTTGAGGAGTGTCTTGTATCTTTTATTAAACTGTTCCAAATTATAATTTGTTTGTTTGCAATTAAGAAAAAACACTTCTGTGTCTGTTTGCAGCTAGTTCTCGAAGGAAAGCAGGTGGGAATTGGTGCACATGAGCTGTACCATTCAGCTACAGCCTTGAGTGGAAAAAGTTTCGATTATAACCAGAGTGATGTGAAGTCCCCAGTGGCTGATGAGGGAAATGGCAGGGCTGGGGAGCTGGGGAGGAAGGTTCTCCATACATGTCTCCTATCAAAAGTACTGCTTTGCCTACATGTCCTGACTTCATTAGGAGACATTGTGGGTCAGTATGAATTGGAGAATGTGGGTATGACTTATTCTGGGAACTGAGGAATCAAGAAAGCTTAAGAAGCAGACATCTTTCTTTTCAGGTGCTCATTGAAATCTGCCTAATTTCAATACACTGCTGCAAACTTTCCAATTAGCAACACAAGAATTGTTGAACTGAAGAAAATTATGGAAAGAGGCATGGCTCCGTAGGGTTTTTTTTGCATTTTAATGAACCCTCGAGCCCATGAACTTCAGATGCAGAGAAGAGACTGAAGAAACCTCTCAAGAAGCAAATCACAAGTTTCTTGGAGTGTTAATGGGTCCCGTTGAGGGCCATAATAAACAAAGTTTCCCCAGGGGCTGATTAGAGCTGAAAGTTGGAGGCCCTGACTGCAGGTAGGCAAAGGCAATGTGAGGGTGGCTCTGATGCCAAGTCAACCTTGATGTGTGTTATCAAGCAGAGCGACCAGGCACTGACAGCCAGCCCCTGGGTAGGGTGATGCTTTCCCTCACACATTGCTCAGGGCTCTTCTTGTGGGCAGTGTGCACATGGGGTGTACAACGTTAAGTTCAGGACCATGATATGGCACCTCCTGGACTCCCAAGGGACAAGGAGGCAGCAAGGCCACAGTGCTTTAAGGAAACAGCATCTTCTCATGGGCCTCGGGGTCAGAGCCACCAGCCATGGCCAAGAGGACAAAAACCTAGCTGTGTTGGGAGCTTTCAGCCCTGGCAGTGCCCTCGGCCATCTCCACCACAGGCTGTCCTATGCTTTCCCATGCCTGTGCCTCTTTCCCTGCAGCCTGTACACACCCAAGCTGCTTCCCCACCTTGCTCTCAGTCTGCGATCTCCCTGCCTCTCCTGATGTCTTCCWGTCCTCCCTTGCTTTTCCTTGAAACACAAAGGCAGGGGCTGATCCCAGACTCCCTCTGGGTGACCTGTTGCACCTCAGCACAACCCTAGGAGTGACATTCTTTTCACCTGAAGTCCAGTGGGAACCTCTCAAGATGCAGTTTGTGGATCTTTCCCCTTCTCATGGTGTTTCCCACTGCCAAGAAAAGCTCCATCATCTCTGAAACCACCCTTCAAGCAGTCACAGGTTCCGACTCTACTGCCCTTTGCTTCCACTTCAGCAGGCTAAAGAAGGCCAGGTCCCTCAACCTCTCCTCATGGATGGGTTTATTCCTACCTAGGCACAGGACTTGACACTTCTCTTGTAAATCTTCATGAGGTATTTGTTGTACAAATCAGCCGAATTTCTCAAGTTCCTTTTCGGACTGAAGCTCATATGTGTCAAAATAAAACAAACAAAAAAAGAAAACGAATAAACAAACAAACCATCCAGTGCCAATGAGTTAAGGGTGAGCAGGAGTGGGGTGGGCTGTATGGAACAGGATCAGGGTGGTAAAAGAGACAGACTTAGAAGACATGGAAGAAAAGATCAAGGAAATTAAAAGTGAAGTCAAGGATTGGTCAGGGCTGTCTTGGGGATTCGTGCCAAGGAGCTCTGAATCTGAATAATTCTGACTGGAGGAGGACAAGAAAGATGGCCTGCTTCCACTGTCAGAGGGCACCTGTGTGCTTTCCCTGACATCCACAAGAGAAGATTGAGAGTGGGAAGAACCATGGACACCTTCAGGGTGGAAGGGACCTCAGGAGGTCTCTATCCCTTCATGTGCCCAGTAATGTGATCTGAGAGGATTCACCTCATGACTCATTCCTCACCCAAGTGAGGCTGAACTGCCTGCAGCTCCCCAGGTTGCCCTTGTGGCCTTTTT
>NW_020448285.1:0-15365 GCF_003343035.1 Apteryx rowi
AATGTGCTCTAGGTGACCCTGCTTGAGCAGGGGGGTTGGACTAGATGATCTCCAGAGGTCCCTTCCAACCTCAGTGATTCTGTGATTCTGTGATTTAATAAATGAGATGTTTCAGTTTCTAGTTTCTAGTCTGAATGCTATGCTGAATGATCAGTAGCTTGCTCACAGGTTTTCTTGTACTGAGGTATCAGCTGTATCCCTGTGATGTTTGTGTATTACTGAGTTGCCAAGAGCACCTGGGAATTTCTTGTTTCACAAGCCTCAGTTTGTTGATCCAAGTCTTGTTCTTCAAATGGCATCTAACTATTGGGAGCCACAGGATGAGTCAGATCAACCAGCTCACCTGACAGAAAACTAACACACCTCCCAAAATGTATTCATTATTCCTGTGTGTTTTTCCATCAGGTCAGTTTGTAAACATGATTGATAGATCCAGCACAATGCAGGGTAGGACACAGACCGCTAGGAACAAGTGAAAGGTCATGGTCCCACCTCTTCTGGAGGCAGCTTGCAGTTATGCCATATTACATGCAAAAGTAAATTACTAAATCCTAAAATTTAAATCCTAACCAGAATGGATTGGCAAAAGCCTCCCTGGAAGTTAATGCATTTTCTTCTTTATATGCATTTGAAGTAGCACATGTGTATATGCCTATTTCTGTGTATGTTTGTGCACTCTCTGGCTTTTAACAAGCAATCAGTTCAGCATATCTTTGCCTGAGCTGGATTTATTTGTACTGCTCCTTAGAATATCACATAATCCAATGCACAGAACAGTGTGTAAATACTTTGGGTAATGTACATGGTGAACAGTTTATCCTTTTATGCTTATCCAGACCTGGGCCCTGTAAACTCCTCTGCTTGTTCCAGTGATTGAGTTTTCTAAATTTTATGGTCAGCCATTTTAGCCTTGCAGGACATCTCTGGCAAATCTTCCACACTGTTTTCAGTGACAATGGTCCCTGAAGTAGTTCACTCTTTACAGGATATTGACCAAATAACAGGCTTAGGCAGAGTCCACACTATACAGTCACCTGTTAACTACTTGCTTGGTCACTGCACCATCTTCTCTGGCCATCGCAGAATTACTGCCTGACAAAGCTGCCCCCGTCCAGCCAGACTGTCCCTCACAAATATAAGCAGTAGACTTAGAGTCACTAGAAAGTTTGTAATATGGTTTGGCTGCCCAAATACCTTTGTTAGCCTGTCCCTCCCAGTCATGCCTACAATCCATAAAAAATAGTTCTGGTTGGAATATGACTCACATATCCACACAAATCCCAGTGAAGATTCTGCCTAACATTGGCAGTGAAATGAAATATGTATCTTCCTGACATGTGCTGGAGATTATTTGGAGAGGAAGGAGGCAGAGTGAGAAAACAGATCCTAAAGAGAGAAGAACTTTCTGGGGAGATTTTGGAGTGCCAGTTAGGATTTAGAGTGGGAATTAGAAGGGAGACAAGCAGATGGTAAAAGACACATAGGTATAAAAGGAGTTTATTGTAACTGGGTTAACTTTGAGCTAATAAATTGAAGGAACCTTGGGTGGAAGGATTAAAGGAAAACAAGAATCATAGCAGCCTTGTTCTCCTAACAAAACAAGAGTTGACTGAGGAGGAGGCTCCTGAACTGGATATCACAACCCTGTAGGTATCCATCACACATTCTTCCCTTCTCGGCCTCCCCAAGGAGGCAAGCTTAAGACAGTATTGACTGAAAGCAGACACCCTCAATTTTCTGGAGAATCTGACATGACTTCACCTCAACTGTTATGCTGACTGCTTTGTCCCAATAGGCACATGACATGGGGAAAAACTGTTCAGTCCACATAGGTTAAATCAGATCAGTATTAAAGCAGTTTATCAGTTTATTAACTACACATAATTAACTGACAAGCAATGAACTATACACTCAGGACCAATACCAGCCATACAACAGATATACTAACAATACTAGACACTTACTAAATGTTAATAAATACCTACAAAATCCTAAATGCTGTTTTACAACTAATATTAAAATGTTCTGCTTACCCCCCCCACACACCAGCACCCAAACACACGTAGGTGCACACATACACATATCCCATGCCCCTGGCAGTACGGATTATGTGCACCTTGCTCTCCTGGGAGCACAGGTCCCTCCACTTGCACACCCCTCCTGATGCACATGTGGGTGCTCCAGCTTTATGTGTGCCCATACTGCTCTCTACAGCCTGCTAATTCACACCTCAGGGAAACAGCACCCCATGAGGACACACACACACACACACAGAATCACACACACACACAAGGTGTGGGTCCCCAATTGGTGCACCCTGCACTGTCACTACACTAGTTGGATGCAGGGTGCTCATCACATCCAAAGGGGAGGATGTGCCAGCAGGCCTATACAGAGGTCGCAATGCTGGCAGTGTTCAACCAAGGTTTTATGACTGCTTTGTAACTACTCCAGGGTCTCTCCTCTCTGTTACAAAATTTTCATGCTTCTCTTCTGCTTCTTCTCAAGCTGACTCTTTGTTTCCAAAGACTCTTTGTAATTCCTTGGCTCCTGTTTAATCTTGCTGATAGTTGTCCTCCTCTTTAGCACTGTCAGTTTGGGCAAACACCCTCTCAGACAGTTTGGGGTATTTTATTCACGCAGACTGTATACATTCACACTCCCATCACATCGGCGGTTGTTGTGCAGACCAGCCTGCCAAGGCTGGCTGGGCAGATACCCCCGCAAGCACTGCTGACACAGCATCTGAGCTGCAAGATCATGCCACTGACTTGATGAGCATACGACAGCCATCAGTCAGCCTCAGGGAAACGTCTGACAAGATGCCAGTAAAGTCAACGGGGATATACCTCACATTCCCTGTGGAGCTTGAGCCCCAGATCCAGGCAAAGCAGTATTCTGCAATCTCAGTCCAAGCATCAGGGTATTGGGATTGTCCCTGGGGTGCCTGGCTGAACCCCTCAATACATGGATCCCCAGAGTTATGACTGAGCAGAGAAGACAGAGTTATCAGCTACAACTGCAGAACCACTCCCAGCAACTTCTTCAAGCAATAAACTTGAAAGAAACCCACTGGCTTCTACTTGTCCATCATTAAGGTATGTGCAAAGGTTAGTCATCAAGTTCACTGAGCTGTTTATTTCAAATAAACCGGAAAGCTATTTTATAACCAGACTTGGTTGTCATCAGTCTTCAGTGCTTTGTGATTACAGGTACAGTATAAATACCACAAATAAACAGAGAAGTAGGTCAAAATGATTGTTGTAGCATTACTATTAAGCAAGTTCTAAAAGATCCCAGAATATATTTTATTTAAAGAGCCCATAAAATCATATTCTTTCTTCCATTTCCTCAAAGTACTAGAAAAAGGAAATAGTTTAAAATGGCAAGATCCTAACATATAAATCACCAACCCTGTTAATATTTTATATTTAAATGAAATAAAGGTTTAAAATATTCATCACACTTCCTTCATTCACAGATCTGTCTCAAAGAAACAAGGACAAGGAGAAGAAATAATCTGTCACTTGGTTGTCACAAGGATTTTAGCCATTTATGACTGCTCCATGTGTAAAAATCTAGCCTACTTGACAGTTACTGATAAATGAATCAGCTTTTAATGCTGTCTTCCCCTCTGTTGCAGAAAAAAAATATTTTATCTAACCTGTCGGGAACATTTTATCCACTGAATATTTAGCGAAACAAGAGGGTCCTGCTATCCAAAGTCCAGATTTTTATTACCTGCAGCATTAAGTTTTCCCCTTGAGGTGTCATGCCTGTTCCCTTACCCACCTTGCTGTTATTCTGGACATTTCTCAGACACCTTTTCAAAGAATTACATCCCTCTGAGCATGGATCAGAGACATAATAGAGGTAGTTCACTGGCTAGTGCCCAGCTTTAGATACCTGTATTAGTCAGCTAACCTGCACAGGCTGTCTGAATAATTAATAGAGGGAGCGATTCCTCTGGAGATGAGCTCTGAACATCTAAGAGAGGCTCTTGCTGTGAACTGCCCTCCGTAGGAACCCCCCACCCTCCCCAGACCATATATGAAATCTACTGGCTAGATGTCCTATGCCATCTCCATCTCCACAGCAGGGCCGGTACACCCTCACCATCTGATCGTCCAGCCAACCAGGCTGGGAAAGTGTTGGAGTGCAGCATGATCCCTCTTCTTATTTATGGAAACCAGGTCAGTAGCATGGGGGCTAGGAAAGGTGAGGAGAGTACAGTGTGCATCCAGGTCTCCTCCCACCACCATGTTCAGATGTGGCTGAGCTCATACCTGAACCCAAGAGTGAAACCAAACCAAGCATTCTCAGGTCCAAGAGTAGGGCCATTGCCTATATTAGATGTAGGCTTCTAAAATATGTACCAAAAACAAGATAGTGTGAACTTGTTTGTGGGCCAGGCTCAGACAATCAGTCACAAAGGGTGACTCCAGAGACATGAAAGTTCGTTTTCTCTTTAATCACATAAACCTCCATACTGGCAGTGTGCTAGTGGCAGTTCAGCACTAATGATGAACTAGCTCTGAGAACACATATAAACCAATCCTCTCATCCTGTTTAAATCTATTCTGCTAAAAAACAGAAAAAGAAAAATAGAAATAGAAATAGCATAAATTGTGATCTCAGAGGAAAAAACAAAAACAGATCAATGTGTGTGAGGAATCCATAGGAGGTTTTTCATATTGTCAGAACTTTTCAGTCTTCCAAAACCATGCCATGTAACTCAAGTTCAGATGCAGAAGTAAAGATTAAGCTATGATGAAATCCAATATAGAAGACAACTTCTTGGCTATTTACATATTTGCATAACTCAAGTATGCTTGGGAAACATAATACACGAGTATTATGGTATTTGAAAATTGACTGGAAAAAACAGTATAAATGACCTTCCTTAAATTCTCCATCAGTAGGTTGTCTACTCACATGCACAGGGCTTTGAGCCAAAAATAGAATTGATTACATTTATAAGACAGCATAATCTACTGGACAAGTGCCTGAGCAACCTGGTCAGATTTAGATCTGTTTTGAGCAAAGGGTTGAACTACATGACCTCCAGATGTCCATTCCAACCTAAATTATTGCATGATTCTATGATACTAATAATACAGACCTTTTTCATTTAAAGTTAATCCTACCACAATTTAGTTCAAATTCTTAATTTTATGTGAACATGTTCTTCATAAAGACAGACCATCAAATGTAATATTTAAACAAATTTGCAGAGGAAATGATTGCATGTTGTAATGTAGGACTTGCCTCTCAGTGAGGTGTCTTTTAAATGAACCATGCCATTCCTGTAGGTGGCAGTTCCTGCGGGGAAAATATCTTGTCATTTTCTTTATTATACTATGAAGAATGTATGTGCTAAAAATTTCTCAAACCCTCACTTCATATTGCTAGTGTACCACCTGCTACCATAAGTTTCAAAATATAAAGCCATTACTTATATACTGAAATTTTTTATATTACTATTGCATGAGACATTTATGATGCAACCATCGTGTTGCTCAGTTATTGCTTCCCTATTCATTTCCATGTGAGTCTAAGCAGTTTCAACCAGTAATTCTTTTTCAATATAATACTGGTTTTGATAGCTATACTGAAGAGCACTATGTCTAGCAGAAATATATTTCAGAAGCCCAGTTTGCTGTATCAGCATAAAGGAAAACACAAAATTAGCATAGGCATAAGGTTATATGGGGAGTTATAACACTATCTATATTTGCTGACTCCCACTCATCTGTATGGTCTTTTTGACAGATGGTATGAGGGCAGAGATGTAACTACCCAGACAATGATCTCAGAGTACTCTTCTGAAATCGGTGGGGTACCCAGTCCTTTCATATTTGGCAGCACATTGGGCCAGCTATTGTCCCAGAGGTAAAGCTGTTCAAATAATGAATATTTTTGAAACTGGGACATAGGCAATAATATTAAATCTGGATCAATTTAAAATGGAGAGGTTCTTTTCATTTGTTGAAACAGAAAATTGAAAGCTTGTTTCATTTTGCAGATTAATGAATACCTGTTTGCTTTTTCATAAATTCATAACTTTTAAAAAGAAAAGCAAACTTTCTGACATTTTCCAATTCTTTTTCTTTCACTTTTTTAGCTGAAACTGTTCAGCCAACTTGAACCAAATTCTGTAGTTGATTTGAATCTCTCAAACAAAACCAACAACGAAAGTTCTTGCCCATACTCAAAGGTGAGCTCTAACTGGCAGCACCTACGCCTAAAGTATTAAATAAGGAATTCCCAGGAATTCTCATAAGTTCCTTTACTATGACAGCTACAAACTATGAAAAGTTCAAATACTTCATACACACTTCTCTGGCAATGTCAAAGGGAATATAAACCAGCAATTCGTATCTCCAATCTTAGTAACAACCCAGTATGGAGAATGAAAGACAGCCCTTCTGGCTTCATGAATGCTTACTCAAGCCTGCCCATTTTCCTTCAAGTAATCATGTGCTTGACCACAGATCCACCGCCAGCATTCAGTTCTGCTGTGCTTCTTGTTTGGATTAGCCAGCCTGATCCCATCTGCAGTCAAGCCCCAGAGATACGCATTGCAAGTATCACTGCTTCCTTGCAAGCAGGAAGCTACTTCCTAGCTCACCTTTCTGCCCATCAGACAGCTCCAAGCTCCCCAGCAGCCATCTGTCAGGCTTCTCTTCCTTCCCAACACCTAATTCCTGAGCTGGCTTATAATTCCTAGCATTATTTCTTCTTCCTGTTTGGAGCTCTCCTTGATGGTTGAACTGCAGCTAATACAGTATGCAACTGTAATCTAGCATATTCACAGTGAAATTCATAGATAAAGCTATTTTTCACAGCTCACTTTCTTCAAAGATCGGAGACAAGTCCTCAATGTGTAATTGGATTCTTATTAGTTTGAGGAACTTCAGTTGACATTGAATAAGACAAGTATGGCAGGCTTAATGAAAACAGAGATGATATATCAGCACTTATATTATTTAACACCTAGCTACTTTGATGTAGACTGGCTTGTTAGGATACTGAAATTAGAAATGAGACAACCTTACAGGCTTCAGTTTTTTGAAACTTGTTGTAATTCCTGTTTGAGAACACTGTATAAGAGAATTAATGTTGTTGCCATATGACAAAATTTCTCAGAATAATGTACCAAAATACTTTTTTAAATAGACTGTCACACACATACAAAAACTAATGAGATATAGAAGAAAGATCATATTTGAAGCTGTTAAGCTAGGCTGAACTTCTGAGGAAGTGCATTTACTGGTATCTTTGCTGGAGTTTCTCTTTACTCTCCACGGTCATTGCATTCTCTTCTTTATTTAAAGAAAACTTGTAAGGCTCTTACTCCATTCCTCCCTGTTTCCCTTCTTTCTTTTCTTGCCCCTTTCAGCCCCACTATTTTCAAATTCAGCAAGACAAACACAAGTAACTAAGAATAAGAGTATAGTATCACTGATTTGTATTCAAAATTACACCTCTGATTAATCTCTGTTCTTTAAAAAAGCTTTTCTTTCAGAAACTAACATTTCAAAGGCTTCTTTTTGATAAGATTGCACATATCTTGGCCTCTTTCTTTAACCACATAACTATGAGTATTTAAAATATACATTGTATACCACACTGAATTGTGACATGAACATATAGGAGACCTTACACGGTGTTATTTCTTCTATGGGAAGAAGCTGATGAGACAGAAAAAGATGCACTCTTATTTACTTTCTAAAGTTAATTCCCAGTGCAATGCTGCTCTTTAGAGTCAGGTTTTGGTAGCTGGGCTGAGACTGCTGAAAGACAGCACAGCCTGAAAGCCTCTGTGTTCAACAGCTGATGTATCTAGTGCAAATAAAACAAACTATGTTAGGAAAATATTCACACTTTCAGATTGCTGCACAACTGAAAAGGACTCACAATTTATACCCTTGGTCAACTGCTAATGTGTTTTGCCTTAAATAAGGAGGTAAATGTTTTAGGGAAGTAATAGTGTTTTAGGGAAGGAATAGTGTTTATCTGCTTATACAGCACTCCATATACTCATCTTCAAAAGGTGATTTTAAAGGTCTTTTTCACAGCATAGATAATAAGGTGATAATGAAGAGAACAGGTGTACATCCTATTCTCTCCCTGCCTGACAAATAAATCAGTAAGAACCAGAAATCCAGTTATATGCCTAATGCCCCTTGCCTATGCATACCCTCCTCCAAACGTCATGTAGAGGGTCCCAGAAACCAGAGCAGCCCCTGAGGACAGCCCACGAGGCTTCTTCCAGACCCTTACATTATCCTGAATCCTCAGGTCTTCAGCCAGACCTAAGATAAGAAGTCCCAGAAGATGGCAGTTTTGTATCACCCACTTGATACTCCAAGCATGTTATCATTGATTTTGAGAGCATGATTCAGCCTTTACAAGTTCATTTTCTAACAGAAAATTCACAAACTTTAGGAAAAGCAAGGTTCAGGAAGAAATGAGTTGCCAGATTGTACAAGTAGCAATCAAACTCAAATTGCAGACATTAAACAAAAAGAAAAGAAAAAATCATAAAAGGAATTTAAAATTTGAACTCTCCATATGCCAAAGAACAAATTGCTAATTTTAATAGTTATTAAACAGTCTGTAGATGTTCTCAGGGAGTAGGAAAAAAACTAGCACAAATGCTTCTGTAATTGTGTCATACAAATCAGCATTGTTCACTGACCTTCAAACCTATATTTTCATCTGTCTGTTACAGTTTGCTGTTCCATAGCATATGCATTGCAGAAAGCTTGCTTAGTAACCAATTGTTTTCTACAGTCTATGCCTCCTTAAATGTATTAGCTAGATATTGATACAGGCTGCAATGTGCAAGTCAACTATACAGCAAACAAAAAAAAATGGCAGGTCACATGAACATTATGTTAACATTGTGTTGTATGGAAATGGTTCTGACACTTTCATAAACATAGCTTTGCATATGTTACATATTAAGGTGTTTGAAAATAATGTTTTAAAAACTACCCAGGGAGAAATAGTCCCATTTTCTCCACAAACCACATAGGGAGCAAAGGAAACCACAGGTTTTGATGTGAGACAGCCTTTCACCAAACCTAACTTCAAACCAGAGAGATGTGATAAATCTGATCTTGATTGAGATGTTACGGGATTGGGCAATAATTATTTTTGCACTTTATTGGATTTTGAGGCACAGTAAGGTTGTAATAAGTAGTCTAGCCCTAAATAGCCTAGGACTTGAAGAAGCTTTAGAAGTACCTTCACCTTAGATTTGCTGTTACATTAAAAGCAGAATCTGTTTGTGTGTCTGAAGGTGTATGTATGTGTGATACATTAAGCACTCTCACCTCTGGCTGATGATGCAAATTCTGAGCATGCAGCATACCTTGGGGAGCACACTGAGTGTAAAAGTTTGTGCCACTAATGAACACTCATCTAAATCATTTGCATCACCTTATACATCAGAGGGGTGAGACATTCCAAATAACTTGAATTAATAAAGCTGACTTACCAATTTTTAGAGTTCTGGGGCATTCTGTAAAAAGTGGAATTTAAAGTAGCAGAATTTAAGAGAATTCTAAGAGTACAATTTGAAGAAGTATTTCCATTCCTATTTTCCCATTCTCATTATTGAAGGGTAAATCATCATTTGATGATAATGCAGAAGTATACAGTGCTGAAATATTAACTTTGGAGGTAAAGAAAAGGATGATTCTACCCTATTATATTGTGATAATTTCTCATAGCTACATAACATATTCTTAATACATTTTCATAATGTTCAGTTTAACAGAAATGTTTAAATTCCTAGGAAAAATAATACTATTTGCACAATTTCTTTCTCTTATAGATGCAGGAGGTTAATGAACAATTTGAATGCAGTTCAATACTGAGTTTGCTGTCTGAATCAGCTGTACATTTCCATCCAAGACAGAAATACATATGTATACTTGTAATTGGTTGGTTTCTTAACCTGAGGGTAGAGATGATATTTCAGCTCTGGAGACCATTATGGAAAAACACAGAGTGTTACAACTTATGCAGTTTGTATCAAATCACAAAATTATATTTTAACATAGAAACACACCTATTTTTGACTTAGATTTTTTATTACGAAAAGATGTAATTACATTAGAAATTGATTCATAAATGAGTATTGAAGAGCATTCTAAGGAGAGCTCTTTTGTACCTTCAGATATTTTACATATAGCACACACAAAATACTATATTTCTTTTGATCAAAGTCTCAAGTTAATTCTTTGTCTTATATCAATGAATTAATTCTAGCAGCCTCACCACGGCTTCAAATTCAATAGGATTAGCCTCATTTTACATTTATGATATTCCTCTCCTCTGCTTTGATTTATAGAAAGGAATCTGTATTAAAGTAAAACCTGAACCTACTGAATTAATACATAAGTCAGGTGTTCAGCCTGGTTCCTTCATTACAGTGTCTTAAAATGTATTTTTTAGAGTGTCCCAGGGTAATTAAAAACAAAATTCAGCACTTTCAGGCTCAAAGACAGTCCTTCCACTAAGATGAGCTTAACTATCTCATCCTCAGCTGAACAAAAACTCTATCATATTTTTACCCTCTTTTATTACAGAATCATTAGAGGGCTTCTACTGGAAGTATCAGATTAAGGTAGCATTGTGGGGAAAAGGTGTCAAAACAGAAAGGCAGTAGCAGTAGAAAAAAATACGTTTGAAGTGGATATTGATGAGGTATCTGTGCCATATTTCTATATTTCTAAATCTATATTTCTAAACATTGGATATTTGTGTGAATTTAGAGTTTCAAAAAGCAAGGCAGGAGACTGATTCCCTTTGCAAACACTTCATATTGACATTTTTGCAGTTAACCGATGCTTGCTTTGTGCTCTGTTGGCAAAAGGAAGGCAAAAGAAGCCTTTGACAGCTGCTGTCTAAAAATACTTAGATCTCCTGAATATAAAAAACCCTTAGCCAGAGATGCAACCACGCAGAGTCTCCTCCTTTTAGCCCCGTGGAAGAACACAGAGGTCTAGGCAAGGGAGTCTTGGCTGGCGCACCTCCACGCTGGGGCTCCTGGAACAGCCATTGGCCCCCGGTGGGACTCGCTCGCACAGAGACATCCATACGCGCTAAGCGAATGGGTTTGCCTCCAACACACTAAGCAAGCCACAAACAAGTGGCTTGCTTCACTGTGTTCCTGCCCTGGTGCACTGCTTCATTAATAAAAGCATGAGAAGCAGTTAAGAACATGCCTGTGCTAGTGCCTTCAATATGGATAGTCCCTGAGATACTTCTTGGTCACTTTGCGATGCTGCGTGAGTATGTCTGTGGGCAGAGTCTTGTTAATAATACATATGGTCCATTCTCATCATGTTATTATTACTGCTAGCAGTCTAAATAAAGACAATATGCTTTAACCATCCAGTGTGCACCTTAGTGCAGACTGAGGGGGCTTTTATATAAGACTTCTTGCTCCTATTTCAGCTCGCATACCCCCATTAGAGACTCACTGAAGTTTGCAGGTAGATTCTCCAAAGATCGTGTAAACACTGAGCATGCACCAGCCAGGGTCTGTGGCAGCAGCAAGAGAACAGCCTTATGGTGGGCTCCATGTGATTAAGTAGGGTGTTATAACACACACATTCATTATAACACCCTGACATTCAGGCACTTCTGGAGCTCTGAGTGTTTAACTTTCCACCATATCAATCCTTTAATACAGGCTCTGGGTATAGGTGTTACACAATCCAGTATTACTACTCAGTGTGAATGGAAAAACAAATCAAGCCCAAATGCTACAGTGGAGCTTTTAATCTCCTCTTTCACAGCAAATGCACTATAACTCCAGATACCCAGATGCTTAGAAGAAAATGAGGATTCCTTTCCTGAAGTTTTGCTACCATATATTTTGTGAACAGATAGTTACAGCTGAATACATGCCTCTCAGAAACGAGTTTACATCGTCTTGTCAACAGAGAATCAAGAATATGAATCACATTACCAGCAGACTGGAATTTGTATTAAATGTATCAATAAGCAGTGTGTTCACATCATGTCTGTGCTTGCCAGAAGGCTTGTACTTCTCTATGATGAAGTACAATTTTTCCTATCAGTAAGTCAAAAGCTGGAGCCACTCATCATTAAATCATTTGAAGCCAGACATCTATTAACACATTTAGAGACATGAGCAAACACTTCCAATATAGCACGATAACTATCAGAAAATTTATTCCTAGTCCCTCCTGAAAGGTGATGGTATAGATAATAACTGAACTCAAGAATAAGCTAGGGAATACCAGACTAGCATCTTAAGCAACAATTTTGGTTTAATATATACATGACCAAATGTATAAATGTGAAGCAAATGTTTAACGTTTTGTGCCAAAATCTGTCTTGTGTAACCTTCATGGAATTCAGTGGCTAGAACACTCATCCTGCAATCCAAGAACGTATCTATATTCTTTCTAAACAAAACAGCAACAGCTGAGATAAAAGTTGCATTTGTGATTGCAGTCATGCCTTTTATAATATTTTAGGTCCACAACTACTCTACATATATTTCACAGTGCCAAGTTTATGTTGCATTTAAAACTAAATGTAGTTTATAAGTTGATTTAAAAAATATATTAATAATAATATCAGATCTTTCTCATAGCTGGTTTTGATATCTGTTATTGCACAAATTCTCTTGAAAAGAGGTTACTGGGATGTATGGATGTTATCTCTAGCTGTGTTCTCAATTCCCCAGCAATAATTTCCATAACCTTCAAGGTCAAATGTTTATATTTGGCACCTTTCCAAACTTTTTTCCCAGGCTATATTGAAGTGTTTTGTCCACAAGGTCCTACTGATTACTATGTTATTACCTCGGAATACAGGAGACTTTGCTGCTAAAATATGGGTAATACACAATTTTAAATATAAAGTAATACTAAGTTTTGGTAAGTATAATAGAATGGATGAAAGAAGTATTGACACAATTCTGAAGCTTTTTCAGAGTGTCACTTATGATATAAAATCATCTGATGAACACATTAGCGCTTGGATATGCTTGCACTGCATCTCCAGGGCAACATTTGGATGGAAATTCAAGAAACCTTTTCATTAGAGTTTTGTTACTTTCAAAGTTCATGATGGAGCTGGATGATAGAATAGATTAGTTGAATTAGTTGCTATGATTTATTGGTGGAAAGCATATGCTTTGGTCTGCTGTGCTGGCAATAAGAGAAAGCAAGAGAAAATGGGTATGGCCTCCTAAGTTTCAATTAAAGCCCATTCCTTCTTTTGTTCCTGTAAAACTGAAGTGCAAAGTAATGGAAATTTTACAGAATGTTTGTAAAGATGCCCAGAATTTGCCCTCTTAATGAGCTGACGCTCAGAAAGTCCTCAATTAGCAATAGCAGCAGTATCAACAAGCCCAAGAATAAGACACAGCTTTCACCTTCGGAGAGGTGAAGTGAAGACAGCCTGGGGCACGTCTACAAGAGATTAGGGCAGGTTGAGTTTATGAACTGTATCACAGATTATTAGGCTCTGCAGGGGACCATGGGGGGCCTGGGGTAGTGCACATAGGACAAGGGATGTGGGTTTATGGGATGGCAGCTGGAGTTTTGATTTCATAATATAAATCATATCAGTTTTTATTTCTGATTTTCTAAAAGTGAGATTTGCTTTCAATTCTATATGGATCATCCAATACAGTAGCACATAAAAGATTCGTGACCACCTTACTGTAATGCAATTCCCATTTGGAGTGTTTTCCTTTGCAATCCTGTTTCACTGAATGCATGAATCATGTGGTTTGTAATCATGTATGTTTTCTATAGATACCCAGGGCATTTAGGCCAAATCCCTACCTTATGAAGGCAACAGAAAGTTGTTGTTTGGAGCACTACTAGTCCAAACTGGATTTGACTCAAGAACCAAGTAGCTGAATCATCTTTATCTGCTGATGACACTCTTAAGCCAAGAACAGCTAACTTCTGCATGCTCTTAAGGATACTTTTAACCTGACCATGTGTTTGCAAACTAGACAATACAGTCACGTCTGCATGCCCTGCCTGCCTCACATAATAACCACCGACAATTCCAGTTTGGGTCTTCGCATTACACTCCCAGTCTTCCCTCAATAACACAGAAAAAGGAACGGTTTATTTGACCTTGCTAATCAAGGTCCAGGACCAGCTAAGATTCCCTCATTAGAAGAAGGTGCTGACTAAGTGATCAAAGTGAAATTCGCAGGATATCAGTTTGGCACCATCTTAAAAATGTCAGCATGATTTCACTGAAAGGTGAAAGATAAGTATTATCATCCGACAGCTCTGACTTCAGGATTGATTACTTACAAGTATCTGAGATGGGACATGGCTATGAAAGTACAGCAGTAGTTCAGTAGAATAACAGGATTATCAAAATAAACTGTAAATAATGCAAAACACAGATTGGGATTTTCCTTTTATTCTCCTAGATTTTTTTCCTGGAATAAATGAATATAGATTTGACTGATAACACTGTCTTTCATTCTTAGTATCTGTATTGCAAAAACATGAGATAATCATGTTTAGAAAAGAACCTAATTTCTTTTTCTCAACTGTGCCAAGTGGTAGCAAAAACTTGGAAAGTTAAAGGAAAACCAGGTAACTGGAAACTATACTGCAGTCCCAGTATCAGCAAGATAGCATTCACCTGAAGAGAGTGAACTTGTACACTACATATTTTTCTGCTCAGAAATTACTTGGGTGGGAAATCACAATCTAAACATTTATGAGGAAAGCTTTCATCTGATAATTGGATTTTTTTCATTTGCAAGTGTTTCTACAGTGCCTCCAGGGACTGATTCCCCTGTATGGATGAAACAACCTGGCCAGACTACAGTGATATCTCTCAGTCGTCCCTCTTAATGAGACACCGTAATGCCTATTGGAAATCTAAGTGACAAGGAATTAGAAAAGATAACGTAGTAAATAGTCTAGCTAAAGAATCAAAACACAGAGGAAACTGAGGGCATGACACCTTCAAACTACAGCTCCCCAGGAACTTAACCACCAAGTTTACAGAGAAAATTTATTATATTTTTGAATATATTTCTTTAAAAAAAAGAGGAAAATGTTCTGTAAAAAGACATTTCATTAAAAAAAACTTTATCAGAATTAATTTCTCATTAGCTGAAAATAAGTTTTGATAGGGAAATTGTCAGCCAGAAGCAAAATCTCCACTTGCTGTGGTTTTGAAGGCTCCCCGGGGCCGGTGGTGGCGGGGGCTGCCGGTGGGGCCGGGCCGGGCCGGTCCTGGCCGCCAGATCCGTCCCCCCGCCCGAGGGAGCAGGGCCCGGGGCAGCCGGGGCAGCCCCAGCCCGGGGGGCGGCGGGTACCGCC
>NW_020448285.1:15505-96756 GCF_003343035.1 Apteryx rowi
TGCGGCTCCGCGCTGGGCCCGGGCCCCGCGGCCAAAGCCCGCCGGGGCGGCGCAGGCGGCGGCGCGGATCTCTGGTGCCGCCCGCACCTGCAAGGGCCCTGCCGTGCGGAGGGGCAGCTCAGCGGGTCTGTCATCCCCCAGTATCGACGAACAGGCAATCAGGGGGGTCGTGAGTTGGATCTGGAACGGGCAGCCCAACCCACCTTGCTAAAAAAGACCCCGGCAACTGTTCAAAAGTGGGAGAGTTTGTAGCCAGTGCATTTTGACACTAATAGTCTCACGATAACCTTTATTTTTTTTCTTCTTAACAACAAGACTGATCCTTTGGAAAAAAAAAGAAAAATCAGAAAGAAAGCACTTGAGAGCCTAAAATATCATTGTTTTGAACACTACAGACAGTGAACATTTATTATTTGTTCCTAAGAAGTTGTGGCATTTCATTCACTTAGATGAACAAAATACCTGCAATATTAACAGTTAATATTGCTCTAAGACTTTTATAGAAGCTACTGGCATTTTAGAAATCAAACTCTACCAACTTATTTATAAATCCAGTTACTAACACATGAGAAATGTAGAAATGTAGTTACAGAAGTTGCGCTTTTTAAATAGCAGAGGCCAGATCAGCTGGTGTAAAATGGCATGGCTCCACTGCCATCTCTGAGCTTTACTGTGACTTAGGTCCCTTCTGGATCTGGATAAGTATTTCCACAGAAATTGAATACCTGTTTTCCTTGAAAATATATACCTTTTGAGGCTTTTAATGAATAATGGAGGATTTCCTGATCCTTTATGTGTCTTGAACTGTAGAAAGAAAACAGTTGCAAAATAGCTTTAGGACAATATATAGATATGCAAATCATTCTCTGCAGTTATTTAAATGAGTTGCAAATTATATGTGCTTTGCTGCAGATCCAGTAGTACAATGACATAGGTAATTCCCTGAAGCATTTCTATATACAATTCACTTTCACACTGCATATTTTGCTGTTTTTTGAAATGTAACAAACTGTAATCAAAGCAAGCAGAAAGACAGAAAACCTTTAACCATGGGATTAAGTCATGAGAACTTAACTGAGAGCCAATTTGAATGAAAGTCTTAGAAAGTCAATGGCTTAATACAAAAAAATCCCATCAATAGCATGGATTATATCTTCAATCTTCATACCCCAAATAACTACACTGTAATTTGAGTTAAAGAACTGCTCTAACTGGGGGCATATTGTGGACTGGAATTAATAACCATTAATTAAACAGAAAAAAATAGCAAATAATAATTATCAATTGCAATTACCATAAAAGTCTTTCTCCAGAAACTTTTCCCATTCCTGTCTGGCTCCAGACACTCTCTCCACTCTCTTCCTATTTGATGGAGACTTCTTCCTAGCCAGATTGGGACATTCACTTCCCCCAATCATAAAACCCAGCAATTTTCGGTTATTACTCCTATCTGGCATAGTTATAGGGAATTGAAATGATAGAGGAGATTCAATTATATCAGCGCACATTAACCTGAAGTGTATCTGTTCACTATCCATTAGCACTTTTCACAATTCAGTCACCATTTAGTTTAAATCAATATTTCTTTGAATACAATTTAAAGGCTATTAATAAACACTTTTATAGCTTTTCCTTTGAAATCGGAGATTGCTAGCACTCATAAAAATAAAGCATGAATAGCGCTGATGAGGGGTAAATATAATGTAGGCAGATAACATGAAAGTATCACCAAGAATCTCTGGCAATGCAGCTCTACTCTCACCTGAAAGAGTCTTGCTGACATTTCCTCTGTGCTTGTCTGATTAGATTGCAGGCGCTGAAAGGGGAACAAATAGCTATCTGCATAAAACACCCACAAACTAGCAAGCACATGGCATTTCCAAAGAGATGCAAATTTATTTTTATCATGAAGGTGAAATAATTGCATTTGAACCTGAAGTGGTTCTAACAATTGCGTGTCAGAACAATAGATCTGAATAAAACTGCACAAAACTATGCAGAATACCAAACAGGAGAGTACACTCACAGTGTCCATTTTTACTTAAGGTATGTATATGTGTGTCTATGTGTGGAGAGTTTCAATTTACCTGCCTGCACATCAGGGAGTGCATGGAAGATCAACTCCTATTTTGATGGCTTTGATAGGAAGCCACGAACTTGGAATCTTACCATACCAATGACCTCCAGTGACCCACAAGAGCATTTGAAACCGAAGCAGATGGCCAGCGTCTCAAGGACACTGTATTTTTTTTTTAAAGCCCCGATATTAAGACACTCAGCATTTTATATATGTACATAAGGATTTAAAGGAGGTATTAATTATAGCTGGCAAAGGATTTTGCTGACTTTCTGGTGCTGTCTTAAGGTTTGTCAAACTGTCCTCCAATCACATTAGAATTATGAACAATTCATGGTTCAATTTAAACACACATTCAGATCTAATTATGTCAGATTTCTTTCCAACTATTTCTCAATTTGTTGGACCAGCTGTAAAAATTTACTACTTGGAAATCCAGAATCACAGAATAGAAAGTCGTTTATGACACAAAATACCTAAGATACTATTACATATCTTTGTCAGTCCTTATAATAATTAATTTTGATAGCACAATGATGATGGAAGTATTGAATCAGGCTTGCACAACACAGAAACCTCCTGTAGGGTAATATATGCTACAGAACTTCAGAGAAATATCTTTATACAACAAAGGACAATTTTCCAGCTTCCTTATCCACAAAACAAGGCATAATGGTAAAATATTGATGTGACTTGCAAACATAGCAAATGTAACAAAACAGCAAAAAGCATTCAACATTTATGCAGAGGTGCTGTTTTCCTCAGGGTCTCTGTCTACCAGATGAATGCTTCCTGTGATCACAGATTCATCTTGAGCTGAAGTGTTCTCCACCTGCTTCTTTGTGCAATATGGAATGTGCCCACAAAAATACATGTAAATCCATGGGTTGATACAACTATTCAAATTACCAAGGAGCATGATAATGGTGAATGCTGAACCTAGAATAAAATAGTTAAAGGAATAACATAGTAAATAAAGCAGTCATTGAAATTAGTAACATTACCACAGTCTGATGCTTTCTGGGGTACCTGTTCACATACTAAAGCTAAAGTAATACCAGGAAACTTCCATTTGTTCAGTGCAATTTTTAATTGTCTAAGGTATAAAATATACTGTAGTTGTATGCATTTCAGAGTTAAATAGTTCTGTATACTCTTTTTTTGATGTAGATGCATTGTTTTTAGAAGTTAATCAAGGAATTGTTAACTTGATATACAGATACAGATAAAAATAAATACAAATACAGATATTGATAGAAATATAGAGAGAGTAAGACTCAGAATTCACGCTTACAGGAAGACTTCTTAAAACAAAGACCATAAGATTTTTTCCATCAGGCTATTTTCTATTTTTCTTTGATTTATATTTGTGATTTTTCAACAGGTTAACTTGATAAATAAAGTCACATACTAAGTCTGCCTTTCACAAAGAGGCAACAGTGTAAGTTTGACAAGATTAATCCTGTTTACTACATGTTCTTCTTTGATATTTCAGGCTTGCTTGTTTGCTTTATAAACAGCTGTTACCCAACTTTTAATTGTTTCACAGTTTACTGCAAATACTTCATTAATACAACTTCAATATTCAAAAATATTTCAAATGTCTTATACCATTGCTGTTCTATATGTTAAATAATTTGAATAATTATTCCTTTTCATCTCAAGAGCTCCAAATGCTATTACTATATTATCTAAAATCCATAGAAGTCTGAACTGAACCCTTGCTGGAGCAGATGATACTTTTTACTACACTGTGTATTAATCATTAAAGATTAATTAGTCTTGTTTAATGAGTCTTGCCTGCAGGAAAAACCCTTACTTAAAGCACACATTTATGTGTACAAACATACCCAGACAGACACACACACGCACACACTCACATACAAAATACCCACAATATGATGTTTTGACCATGTAATATAAAAAAGTTCTCCATACCTAATTAAATATAGTAGGTAAACAATTCAGTCATTCATTTTTAATCATATTCAGATGATTACATGAAACTTTTACAGAAAAGCAAAGTCCACATACAAAGTCATGTAGCAATATGTTAGCCTGCTATAAAGTTATTATTGAGGAGGGAGAGTATCTTACCTTCAGTAACACCACTGGGGAACCAAACAGACCACAGCTGTGCAATGAAGAAAGGTGACCAACAAAGAACATATGCAAAAACTGTCACCACTGTCATTTTTACAGTCTTGATCATAGCCTTTGAAATGCAGTTAACACTGCTTGCTCGGGATGGCAGGACTTGCTTCTGATTTGTTACTTCATATTCATTCTGTTTTTTCACATATATATTCCTTTTGATTATTTTGCAAATCTTAACCTGACATGTGATAAGGATGGCTGAGGGAATGAAGAATATAACTACAAAAATCCAAGTTACATATGCCCTTGCGCCCCAGGGTAGAATAAATTCACCCCAACATTCAAAGATGCCTGGAGATATTTCAGTCTTAGAAAAGATGAATACCTGTGGAAGGCTAAACATCAGTGATATAGACCAGCTGGTGCAAATGGGAATGTTCCACAAGGCTCTCTTCTTTTGGAAAGTGACCATAGGGTAACAAACTGCTTGATATCTGTCCACTGTCATGACCACTATCATATAAGTAGAGGCAAACATGCCCAGCAACTGTAAATATTTGATAACTCTGCACAAGAAATCTGGCCCTATGAAAACATCTGTAATATCCCATATTAGTTGAGGCAGAACTTGAAAAAATGCTACCACTAAGTCAGCTATGCTGAGGTGAAGCATGAATACATACATTCTAGAGAGCTTCTTTCTTCTTCTCCACAGTACCAGTATGAGAATAAAATTGCCCACAGATGCGGTCAGAAATATTACCCCCAGTACAGCAATCTCTACTTGAGCCAATTGCTCGTCTCTTTCTGGTCTTCCAACAGGATCTGACTTATTTGTCAAACTCAGGAATCTGTGAGGAGAAGGACTTTCAGTCTGATGTGTGCTATCTTGCATAGGAAATGAAAAATTCTTCATCGTGCACAGAAGCTACTTACAGTAGCTGTTACTTGCGACTCAGGTTGACAGCTGTGAAGGACTGGCTAGTAAATAAACCAGCACGGGTTCAGGTTTCAGTACGTCTTCAAACAAATCTCTTCATGCATGTGTGAACCTAAAGCACTGGACCCATATCTTGATAAAATTCTGGCTCTTGCTGGAGTGCAAAAAGGCTTTATATAGGCTTCAAATAGAGCCTTATGTAACTTCAGAATCATCTGGTAGGCTGCAGTTATCTTAGCCAATAGGAAAGCAAGTAATACAATTGGGTGAAATATATAAATAAAAGGAGAACTTCAGAGGCTCGGCATAATTAAATTACTCACTTCAGTCAAAAACCTAAATTGTAAATAGCTGTGGCCGAAATCATACTTCAATGATATTACTCATGAGAGTTCTTTCAAATATTCTTCATGTAAACCATAAGTGTATGCTTCAGTTTAATAAGGAATGCTTATACGTAGATGGAAAGATAGGCCCCTGAGTTCAGATGCATCGTAACTGCAATTCTCTAGGCTCCTGGGGCAAAGACCACATCCTAAATGCAGCACAGACAAAGAAACATATTTTTCCATGTTTTTTTTCCTTTCCTTTTTTTTTTTTTTGGAGATCTAAGTCACCTGATTCAGGAAAAAAAAAGGATTTTAACTGCCCTAAAAATAATCTTTTTATTGCAAGAAGGGTCAAGACTTAGATGTTTTTTCTCAGCAAAATGAAAAATAACACATGTGAAATAAATTACTTTTATTGGGACTGTGAGTCTACTGAGAATTTAATAGAAAAATAAGTGAAAATTCAGGGCGAAATCCAATTGAGGAAAAGGTCTGCATGGCAGAACAACTTTAGGGCCTCTATTCCACTATAGTGCTAAAGGCTGGAAGATCATTTATCGCTACATAACCCTTTTTCTTTTTGTGGAATAAGTTGTATCATGACTGTGACAATTATTTCATTCGTCTATATCCAAGTATGACTTTTGCATACTGTTAGTGGCAGATAGAAATAGCAATTTTGATTTAATTTCATCTGTTCTCAGTCTGTCCCCTTAATCACAATAAATGGATTCAATAAAAAGAATTATTTTAATATCAATGATAACACATATTTGTATGCAATCTTGTCTTAAGTTAGGGCACTCATATGCTTTTAAATGAAGTCAGTAGACTGGTAATTTGAAGTTCTTATGAAGAGGAAACTGATAAGGTGAAAAGTATGTCCATGCTGCACGTACAGTACACAATGGTGCACCTATACTGATTAATCTTTGTGACCATGACTACCTTATAAAACCAGCTGAGGACTCTCATGAACAGACTTACATCTCCTTGGCGCTGAATGTTTTCAGGTATTGATAGCCAGGGACGCAAACAGTATGCTGGAATAGACTACAAAGGCTTATAAAAAGTGTGATCTCTCTTCTCCCCCTCTTTTTTCCCCTTCATCCCACCATGGAACTGCAATTAGTATCTCAGGTGAGGGTGTGACTATGAGAACGGACAGTGGACAAGCAGAACAATCTCAGTGAACAGCCATCTGCAACAGCTATGAGGATACAGATAACCCAGATCTGACTGAACGCTGCTGCAGTTGCCTAGGTCTACAACAGCTTTTCGCTATGACCATGTTGCAAAGAATCTGAATTATCACAACTTAGCCTAAATACCTGATAATTTTTTCCTAACAGGAAGCCTATTTGTAGCAAAATTGGATCCCAAAGGTTGTTTCTTTTTAGTTTTTCCCCAGCTTGTAATCCATCTTGACTAGTGGGAAGCAGTATGGCAAGACTGTGAGGGAACAGATATATTTCCTTCTGCCCTCACCCTCCCTTCCCTCAGTAGCTTCCAGAAGAATAACTGAGTTGGCCATAGTCCAAGAATCCCTGGCAATTCTTCTGACTGCAAACAGTGCACTGTAGAGCAGGCTGGCTGATCTCCATTTCTGCCTTCAAATGAATACAAAATTTCTGGTGTGTGTTCCAAAATCATTGACCCTGACATCCTCACACCATGAGTTAACAAAAAGTCAGGTGTGATCTTTAGCCCACTAGCAGGATATTGGGTAAACATCTACATCTAGACAGAGCTAGGACTAGGTGGGTTGAAACAGGAACATGTTGAATTGAAAATTAAACCTAAGTTCAGGCATGGTATATAAGCTTATATTTACCTTTCATGACTTGAACAACAATCAAGAAGTTATAAGTAAAAAGACTAGAATATGCAATATTCATCACTTCCAGGATGGTATTGGAAGACTAACCAGAATATAGTATCAGAATCATATCTTCATATGATTTCCGCAATGCATGGTGTATGGGTAGACATATATTTCAGGAACATGTGCTCTACCACCTACGCCTAGAATAGTTCAACTAGATCCCTGGGAATATGTAAATCTTGCTAGCTATACACGTGTACACAGCACAAGATGTCTGGGCAGCACATACGCTAGGTATCAGACCCAACATGTGGACATGGGTTAAAGGGCAAACACACAGTGGAATGCCTCGACTTTGCCGTGTTTATACAAAGGGAAGTGGCCCTCCTCATACAAATTATCCTAGTGATGTAAGATTCCACTTCATCTTACATTTAATTAGTTCAATATATGTTAATAGTTTCATAACTTTACAGTTATGCCTGTTCCAGTTTTTTCATTCATGCTGGCTGACATTCAGGATAATGTTTTATTTAAATTGAATCCACCTTGGGAATATAACTCACTGAGAAAATAAAAACAGGATAACAGATGAAAATATTTAAGTAGTCATGGTTGTTCTTTTACTCTGAGTGTTCTCCTGTTGCCCAGCTTTTCTGCATTCCCAACTATATCTGTCCAAGTTAATTTTTTTGCCTAAATTATTTATTTTCAGTGTTGTGGGAAGGAGCATTTTAATTAACTTCTGCTGAATTTCTCAGTGTGGGCTTTCATTTAATGTTTGACAGTTAGCTGGTAGGGAAGGATTCAGCTCACAGATTAAGACACCTAAATTTAGGTGTCCACTTCGAATCACAGAATGAGGGAGTCATGCAGTTTGAAAGGGATCCCAGGTCTCTAGTCCAACCTCCTGAATTCAGACCAGTTTTTTTAGGACTTGTGCAGTCAGGTCTTGCAAACCTCCAACAGCAGAGACCCCACAACCTCCCTGGGTAACCTGTTCCAAATGCTTAATTATCCTCATAGTGAAAAAGTTTTTTCCTTATGTGCAGTCAGAACTTCCCCATTTCAATTTGTGATGACTGTCTCTCGTTCTTCTGCCATACACCTCAGTTGGGAGCCTGGCTCCATCTTCTTGGTAACCTCCCATAGGTCCTGGGTGGCTGTGGTTAGATCTCCTTGAAGGCTTCTCTTTTCCAGGCTGAAGAAGCCCTGGTCCCTCAGCCTCTCCTCATGGGGCAAGTGCTGCAGCCATCCAGTCATCTTTGTGGCCCTCTGCTGAACTCATTCAAGCTTATCAACATCTTTCCTGTACCAGAGGTTCCAAAACTGGATGTAGTATTCCGTATGTCCAGATATGGTTTAATGAGTGTTGAGTAAAGGTGAATAGTTGCTTCTTTCAAACTACTGACTACGTGTGAGCTATGTGTCTAAACTCCTATTACAGCCAAAGGAAATCAAGGATTCAGTTCAGTCCCCAAAATTAGGTAACAAGCACCATTTGAGTTGCCCTAGCATGTACTGCTTGGCCTGCAGTTATCAATCCAGAAAGACACAGGACCACAGGACTCGTGTCATCATCTAGCTAGCTGTCTAACATACCCCAGGACATCTCAGATAGCACCAGATGCTTATGTGTATACAACTGCATTGAACTCACTGTGCCCCCTTTAAGCTTACTGAGATTTGAATAGCTCTCCAGAATTCACTGACTGCATTTTGTATAGGAATTTAGATGCTTAGTTCACATGCAGACACCCCCATTTAAACACCTACACAATATAAAATCTGCATCACACCCATGATGCATCTTATGCAAGATATCTTTATGCAACTCCATCTACTTCCCAACTACTAGGGAATATATTTTAAAACATATTTTTTAAATGTTAGAGACACAAAAAAGGAATAGAATGGAAAAATTGAATGGTTTATGAAACCAATCTTCTGCTATCATTGGTGACCATGTTACACAAAATATTTCCTAAATTTTTCGTGCTCCATCTTGGAAGGTAGGTTTTTGATTCTCACTGTTTGACAGGTGTTCCAAAATTTAACTGTGCAGATGGATGGAAACCTTTTCCTCGTTTCTAACTTAAATATATTCATGTCTGAAATGCTCATTGTTTGGCAACAGTCACTTTAAATTATTCATATCTTTGCTAGTACACACCTGTGTGAGTCTTATTAATAAATATGAGTTTTCTCCTAAACCCCAGATTTACTGTACATACAAGTGCATTTTTTCAGGATAGTGTTGTATTAGACACAGCCAAAGATTTATTTAGCATAGGTTTTACTCTATCATTGTGTTAGACTGTGGAACAATTAAACTTTTCAGAAGTCTTCCCATATAGCTTCCTCAATGTATTAATTTTCAAATGTATCTTGGGAGATTTTATATGGCCCATTTTCTTGTTATTGTTCTGATTTGCATAATTCCAACATTATCCAAATAATTCCTTTACCTTTCCTCTAGCATGCAATACCTTAAATCGTGGTACTGCCACATAATCCACCTGAATATACTGAGGCTGTACAAGATGTAAGTCAGGTAAGATTTTTTTCTGTATCTGTAGCTGCATAATCATTTCAAGTCACTTTTCTTTGTTGTTCAACTGGAGACATTTTCAAAACTAGGATTTAGGCAAATCTCAGTCACAATTTCTCCTGTGGCTACATTACTGACTATACAAAACTATGTACCTTAATCACAGAGTCACAGAATCATAGACATATTGGTTGGAAGAGTTTTCTTTAGGTTTTCCTCCAGAGTGTAACTGTCCATTGAAGTGGAGCTATCACTAGATCAGGTCTGACACAGCTTTGTCCAGCTGAGTCTTGAAATCCTTCAAGTATGGAAATTCCACCTCTCTGGGTAACCTGTTCCAGTGCTGCACTACCCTCTTGGTGAAGAATTATTTCCTAATATTCATTCAGAACCTTCCACTGTGCAATTTGTGGCCACTGTCCCTTACCAGATCATCTGCCACTATGGAGAAGAATTTGGTTCCATCACCGCCAGAGCTGCCTGTAAAGTACTGGTAGGCTGGTATTAGATTATTCCTTAGCCAAATCTTTGCCAACTCTGCCAAGCCAGGCAAGGACACATGCTGAAGTAGAATTATGTGCATTTTAGAGTAAAAAAAAACAAAACCAAAACAGCAAGTGTTTCATCCCATGTCAGAAATATAAACATATAAAAAATATAAACAACAGCTACTTTAGAACCTGCTGGATGAAAAGGACCAGAATGCGCAGTAAAAGATTCAGTTATGGAAAAGATGGTAGAAACATTTATTTAGTACTACTTAGTAATATATTCTTGGGGAGATAAAAAGAATTAACATAGTATTAAATTAAAATCCCCCTAGTGATAGAAAATACATTCTGAGAGATGTATTGAGAAATATAAATCCATATCAGTAGCAAAAATATAATGAGAACTCCTTTTTGGTAGTATTATAATTGCTAGTAAATGGATTCTTTCATACAGGAGATCAGTGAAAGTTATACGAGCATTGTGCAAGGATTTAGCCTGTAGTATAGATGCACTTACAACAAGATGGATTAACAAGATGAATTTTTTTTTTTTAGTATTAAAATATGGCTTATTTCCAGATATGGTAGATAAGCTACTTAGCTTATAAGTATTAAAATTTTGTCCACCATTGCTGCTGTACTGGTACAACCTTCTACAGCTCTGCTTTCTTAAAAAAAAAAACAAACCACTGTTTATTCAATAGTTACATTAATACACAAGGTTGTTTAGACCAGGCTTAAAGAATCACCCAAACCCTCGGAAAGTTATTAGGGAGTGTCTATGGAAATAAAGCATTCTTAAAACAACAGCTAAATCCAATGTGTCAACATAAGATAAACATATTGAAAACAGTATTGCAGACAGCATATATAAAATCGTGCAATATAGACTGCCACTAATGCTGTTGTCGAGACACTAAAAGACAAAAAATGATGAATAAGGTCAAAAACTCCATTCCTCTGAAAGAGTTAAGCTTTGATTTGGACAAAACTTATTATGGGTGGGAAGCAGAACTTTTAGGGAAACCAAAAGAAGATTAAAAAATAAGTCAGGACAAGCCAAAACCTCATAAATTTCTAGTCCAGATGTACTATCAAATGCATTCTCTTAACTTTTCAAATTAATATTATAATGAACATGGGACAGTTTTCTGTCCTGCTAAACTTGTTCATACGTCAAAAGTGGAATTTAAACCCTTCATAGTGGGGCTGTCTCTTAGTGTGTGCACATGCAAATGTTTTGTGTACATGTGTGTGTGCAAAAGCTGCTCCCTTATACACACTTAACCTGGATGCCTTTCAATTTCTATGAAAATATATTCATTTCACAGATGAGTATGTTAATTGTGTATTTAAAGGAAGGATAAGTTACTGTAGTACAATTAAAAGCTAGATAACAAATCCAGCTTTATATCCTTAAACTGCAGGACTGCAACACATCAAACCATTATAATTACTGTTAGGCAATATTTTGGATTGAGACTATCCTAAAGTGAGTGTATCCCTTCAGTGGGAATTAGCCACAGGCATTAGAGCAGAGAAAAAACAATGGGTATTGGCCCCCTTTGACTCATAACTAAGAATGTCACAGGTACCAGTCGTAAAAGACTAACTACATAAATTACTACATGCCTCTTTTTAATCCCTAAGGAAATTACGTCTGAAAGGATAACTTTTTAACCTGCTTCAGTAAAACTTAAAGCTTTGATGTTCACCAGTGGGCCAAATGTTGACCTCAATTTTTTTTGTGCGTGTTTCTGATTTCAAAGTTGTTTCTGACAACGGTGAGTAATAGTCACACTTGCACATCTAATGGACTATTGCCCCAAAGACTGTAACTGGTTTGCTTAATTCATGTACTTGAATTCTGGTGGTAGAACTATTTTTCATAGCTTGTAAATGATTCTTGAAATAACACCTTCTTCTCATTGTTGCTGAAAATTTTTGTGCAACTTTAATAAATAGTGTTTATCTGTACAATACTATATAAAAAGTGCTTTTGCTGTTATTTCTACAACTTTCATCAGGTTACTTTGAGATCTAAATAAATCATTATAATTAGGTAGGGAGGCTTTTGCTAAAAAGTATCTTTTTCACTTGCAGCATTCAGACAGTCCAGATTTGCTATTAAGACACTAAATGGCCTGCCAGCTCCCCTGCCACTGGTGCTGTAGGAAACAACTGACAGATGGAGGTACCCACAGGAGCCTCACTGAGGTTCTGCTCAGAGCTCACGAAAATGGGGACATAATAGCCTGGGAAGAGGAAAGTAAAAGGATATGTAACTTTGGGAGGGGGAACTATGGCATCAATAAATGGACTGTTTTTGATGAAGGATGTTAAAGTACATTTCCCACAGATGAGAAGTTATAAGCACAGTTTTTTAATAAAGGGAAAAATGCCAAGATGGAATCTAGTAAGACACTTCAAGGCCTAGTGCAAAGTTCAGACTTACTCAATGTTTTAATTAAAAGACAAAATAAATAGTAGTGACTCAGTTTCTCAGATGATACTGAATCAGCAATTGCAAACAATGAGGACAGTGAATTAATTGCAGTGGATCTGAAGAGACTGTGTGTTTTGACCCTTCTGTTCATGCCAAGTATTTTGTCTGCACTTATACAGTCATACTGTCAGCCAGATACTGCAGTAATGAAACTCACATCTATCAGTTCTTGAGCGCTGAAAGATAACTGCACAACTATTACGGTAAACACAGAGGGGTGAAAAGGAATTATAATAGGACCTTTAGCATGAGCCTGAATTTCAAATTCTAAATAATCTACTGCATTATTAATAATTACGGTAGAATAATGTGATTAGTACTTTTTATTTTTCAGCAACTAGATTTCTAGAATGCACAAAAGCTCTGATCAAGGCCAGAGACCTTGTACTGTGAGTTGTGGAGGCATGGGAAACCAAGGCTAACTATATAAAGAACTTAGGTACCAGTTCCCTTAGGAGAATCCAAAACCCTGATTTAGGTATCCAAGCTCCCTTATATTGTGTGGGAAGCAGGAAATGGCTTAAAACTAGCGAAGCAGGAAAAAGAACACAAGGGGCATAGCTGAAATCCTACATCCAGATTCTAATCTAGAGTTTTAACATTCAACTGAGGGCAACAGTCAGGTATCGTTAGCTATTCAAAATGCAGAGCCTGAAATTCTAAAGGTGTCTTACAACCACTCCTTCAGGGAACAGGCCAGGACTCATCCAGTTCTTTTAAATGGGGGAGAAAAAGGTCCATGGGAGGGAACAGGAGGGAGCAGCAGGAATAGGAGGAAAGAGGAACAGGAAGAAGGTCTTTGACAATATCTTGTATTACACGATTCTGAATGGAACATTTGCCCAGGTTACGGAAGAAAATAGGTTCAGTGCTCTTTACAGCATGAAGAGGTTTAAATATACATCTCTGATTTCCTAAGAGAACTTCCTGCTCACCAAATTATTGGCAAGGCAGAATGGAAAATACTTTCTTTTCTCCCTGTTGAAACTAGGTGACTACACAGAAAGGAATGGAAGATTCATGGGACCAAGAAGAAACCATGGAAAAAGGAATATGGTTCTATAGCCTTGTGGCTAAAGCACTCCCTTGAGAAGGAGAATTCTGCAGGCTGGTGTTTGCTCCTGTACACGCAGTTTATATCACAAGCTATTGTGTAATAAGAATCTGAGGAACCAAGACCAGAAACTATGGCCATGTTTCTAGACAAGTGCCTAACCATGGGGCAGAAGTGTCATATGTACTTTTGAACTTACCCTTCTGTTCCAGTGTATTTACATTTTGCAATTGGAATAGCCTCAACAGGAAAGACACAATGGGAATAATTTGGGTCTTTTTTCATTACAGCTCACTAGATTGCCTGCACTGTTGAATGCATCACTCAAGATAGCTGGGCTGCTTTGGAACCTGCATCGACAACAGCAGCACAAAGAGGGAAAGACTGGGTTTGATTTGGTGTGATTGGCTATGGTTCTAGTAATACATGTCCACATTGTGGGTTTAATAGCAATGAAGTCTGTCCTGGTTAACAGTCCTAGAAATGCACTGCACATCTATACATAATAGGCAATGCAAAGCAGTTTTTGCATAGCTATCTGAAACTGTCGTGTCTCTAACTTGCAGAATCTTGTGCATGCACAGAAAGCAAATTGCTCCATCCACACTGCAAGTGAAGTGCTCCAGGCGGCCATCAAACACAGCTTTGACCTTGGCTGCACAGGAGAGAAACTGCTCCCTTCACTCCAGTGGCGTCCTCCAGTGTGTACTGCAAGACTCCAAGTATTGGCACAAAAAAATCCGCACCTTAAAAGAACTCCTTTAGTGCACTAAATTGCTAATAATGATGATTCCAGTAACTGGAAGGTCTATGTGGAATAGCTCAGTGTGGGCAGAGATAGTAACTCAAATCCTGCAAGTAGCCACATTAGCATGGTGCTGCAGCTAGATAAATTCACATTTTGATGTATTATGCAGTGTGGACGTACCCTTAGGGAGTCTGACCCTCCTGCTACAGGAAGTGCCAAACACTTCTTTTGCAATGTGTAACTGGGAGAGGATTGGGGTAATAGCCCAAAATATTCACCTGCTGCTACGTGAATTGATTACACAATATTTAGTATAACAGTGTATAACATTATATCAAATTGAGCTGCCTCCTTTACAAATGGATTACTTCTCTATTACTATCTGCAATTCAATGACAATACAGTTTTCAGCCCTTTAAGGAGCAGAGCAGCCTAATTCTTTCAAAAAAACTAATGTAAGACAAAGATACTAAGTAGTTGCAAAATAAGTCTTATATCGCCTCCTTTTTGAATCTACTGATGGCAAAAACAACCATGAGACTACTGATAAAGACAGTTTTCTCAGAAGAATTTTCTTCTTTTTGAGTTGTTTAAGCCTTTTTAAGGCCTCAACAATTTTTAATTCTTCTTTGATATGAGCTAAATATTAAAGGGAAATGATTTAGACAAAAAAGCAATATGAAAATAATGTAGAAAATGTTCTATTTGATTATTAGCAGTATCTATGCCAGAAACTGCACCAAATGAAAAGCTGCAGAAAGTATCTATGCTATTAAGAACCTGACATTTTGTATCTGTGTCCAGTGGTCTTCATTCTTATTAGTTTGAGAACTTTCAGTATATGTTCATTCAAATTGCAAATTAATTTTTCCAGTATCGAGTGTTTGAAAACAAAGAAATGTTTTCCCATTTTGGCCTGCCATCTAGCGTTAAAACGCAGAATATCTGTGTTCTGTGTTTACAAAGCTTAAAATACTTCGACTATTCAGCTTCTGCATATGTCAGGCTACACTGAGTGTGAATAGAAAACAGCATTTTCCCTAAGGCTTAATTGAAGATGTTAGATTTAAGCAATTATCCCAGATACCATTATTAACAGAATACTACTCTACCAATTGATGTTAGTTTATCCAAGTGCTTTGAAATACTTGGTTTTTTTGGTTCGTTTGAGTCTCTTAGATGGCTGTGCTGTGTTTCCAGGATACCATCCATAAACAACAGGACAAGTGAAAAAAAAAAACCTATCTGAATGTATTCAAATTATATAAATGATAAAAATATTTATCATACCTGTATGTTAAATGTACAGTAAAAATATTTTCTCAGAATTAATATCTCACTCCTGAAGTTGTTCCATGGAGGCTTAATTCATTTAAGCTGAAGTCACTGAACTCTGCAGCTCGAATAGCAATAAAGAGTATTTAATTTTGCAAGGAATTCCAGAAGTAATTAATTTCAGTATATCTGCTCCCCTTTTATACGGAAGAAGACTGTAAGAAAATAACTTGTTTAAACTTTCTTGTTGCATAGATCAGGCTAGAAAACCCTAGAAAAACAAATGGAACAATCACTTATGGTAAATATCCATTTTTATCAAATTGCCTCATAGTGCATTATGACTTTTTCCCCAAGTAGCAGTCCAAGATAAACATACAAATGTGAATGTCAGAAATTATTAATAAGATTTAAAAGCATAGCACACATATAAATGAATACAGCTAACACACTTGTAGTGAGACCATCACAATACCCTGAATGTGTATGTTTAAAGAATTATACCATCCTGATATTTCAGAAAATGTTTTGAAAGCCTTTGAATTTTTTAATTAAGTTACAGAGATGGCATTCATTAAAATCAAACCACTTTCAGTATTATCCTGAAGTGGAAACTAACAAATTTTAATGGACCACTCCAACAGATCCTGAGTGCTGGCTATACAACCTAACACAGATCAGCAAACAAAACATCAGTAATCACAAATTCTTGTTTGAGACTTTCCATACCAAGTATTAAAAGAAAAATAATTTTAAAAGTTAATGTACATCCTATTGAAAATATAACATATCTCAAAATGTGGTGAATGGGATCATTTACATACTACATGAAAAATATTCTAACTGGAGTTAGCCACCCTCAGAATACCACGGCTAGGTTCATCTATCTCATCTAAAAATTAGGTGTTTAGTCAAACGCAATGAACCACCTCTCCTTTGACTACTGAGAGAGCCTACAAAATTACCTTATTTGAGGTTTCTGTGTTTTAGTTTAATAAATTTAAGATCAATTCCTCTCAATGTCAAGACCACAGTAAAGAGAAGGCAAAAAGAAATGTTTCAGAGGGATGCAGAATCCATGCCTGGGATATGGAAATTTGTCTGTTTTGTCTGTGTTTTTTTAGTTCTTTTGGAGAGCTGCGTGATTGTTCTGTGAGAGACAGTAGATGAACCACGGCCTCTGAACAAGTCAGATCAGACAGGTTTGGTTCTCAGGGAGAGCTGTGCAGCATGAATGTGTTGGTTTGTGCTTAGATTAGAAGTGTGAACCCCCTGAATTATTACTCTCTTCCCTTAGGAAAGTTATGAATCTAGGCAGTATATACCAGTGGTAAAACAACCCCCAGAGCAGGCACAGGAAGGAATTTCACAAGGAGTTTATGGGAGAAAGTGTGACTGTTTAGGAAGGAACTATGTACAGATAAAAGGGACCAGCTGTGACCTACCTTGAATATATCATTTGCCAGTCAAAGAAAGGTAGGATGTGCACTGGCAGCATGGAGATCAATGTGGCCTAACTTCCTTCTTACTGAAGTTGTTGGTCTTGTTTTCCCTAACCCTTTGTGATAGTAAATATGCACATTATCCTACTTAAAGCCAGCTCAGGCTGTTGCTTCAGACGGGCTTCTTAAGCCATCTTATAAAATCCAATTCAGTTCACCATGCAGCCCCACAGACAGGAGTCCTGGGGCTTGCACAAGGGCAGAAACAGCTGTGAAGCTGCTTAAGCAAATACTGCTGCCAAAGAAACTGCTCCTGTACCATTGCCTAAGATTCACCAGTACTATATTGCTGTCATAATAGGGGGTGGCCTTTACCCAAAGAAACCTTCATAAAACAATAGGTAGCAAAATCTCCACACTTAGCTATGTCTTGCATTTAGGGCAGAGACGCCTACTGTTTCAGCTACTTGGTTAAAAAAAAAGCTTAAATTACCATGAAAGCACATGATAAATTAAAGAATAGCACACAAGTATTAAAAACATTTACCAGGAGAAACCTGACACTAAATAAAACAACCAGATGTGTAATCATCTATAAAAAAGAAATGCATACCACACCTGCAGAACAGAGTACTGTAATCCAGAAAGTGGCAATTCTGAAAAGATTTAGGAGAGAAAAGATGAGCACCGCAGTGTGAATCGTCACTGTGTTGTGCCAAAAGGACCCTTGATAGTCCTTGGCTCATGAGCTGTTTATGACCACTGAGTACTTCACTAGTAAAAGTGATAGCCAAATACTGCCTTTACATCTTGCCTTGATATTCTTAAGAGCACTAAAAATTTGACAGGAAGCAAAAGCAAGTACAAAAATATTCAGTTAATATTTGTAAAGTATTCAAGAGCTGGAGAATGCGCCTTACACAGGGAGATGTAGAAAGTTCTGTTTATCAAAAATAAGTGATATTAATTGCATGTGATGGGTATACATTTTTGGGGGGGGATGAAAATACAAGGTAAGAAAAAAATTTTTTTTTTTAATGGGCAAGAGAAAGACCAGAGGCAGATGACTGGAAACTGAAACCAAACTGAAACCACAAATGAAGCATTATCTTTCTAAAAGTGGAGGCAATGAGTTCACCAGTCCACCAAGGGATGTGGTGGATTCACCACCTTTCAAAATCACCACCTTTGGTCTAGACACACCCCCATCACAGGCGTGAAGCTCGCAGGCCTGCCACCCTCCAGAAGTCTGGCCGGGTAACACAACGGTGCCCCTTAAACCCGACAAACCTACGAAAAATACAGTATTGGTAATCTCGCTCAAAGTATTAAACGTGAAAGGGGGGGGGGCATATGCCCGGGGCACATCCACCTGGAGGTGGCGGACCCGCGTCCCAACGCTCCCCTCCTGCCCACAAGGGAGGGGAGGGGAGGAACCCGCCGGCGGCGCCGTTGGGCGGTGCCCGCCCGCGTCACCAGCCGGGCACAGAGCCGCAACCGCCCCCCGCGTGCCGCCCCGCCCCGCCCCCCGCGTGCTGCCCTGCACGTCCCCTCCTGCCCTCCCCGCCCGCTGCCACCGCCACGACCTTGCCCCGCCCAGCCCCTCCCCCTGGACCTCCAAGCGGATGCGTCACCGGACGTCACGTTCCCCCCTCCCCACACCGCCCCTGGCGGCCGGCGAGGCTGCGTCCGCCTCAGCTGTTTCCGGCGTGCCGCGCGGGGCGCATGCGCAGAGGCGCGGCCCAGCTTCCTGCTGCGCGCGGTGTGGCCGCGGCCGTTGTTGTGGTGCTGCCGCCCTCGGTCCCGCTCCGCGGGGGGGGCAGCTGTAGCGGCGTCGCCCCTGCTGGCGAGGGCGGCAGGCCTGCCCGGGGCCCGGCTGCGGGAGCGGGGAAGGCGGGAGCCGTTCCTGGCAGGTAGCCGCCGCCGCCGCCGGCGGGGTGGGCCGGGGTGGGCCGGCGGGAGGCGCGGCGGGGCCCGGCTCCCCGGTCCCGCGGCTGCTCTCGAAATCGCTTCTGCGAAACGGCCCAGGGTACAAACAGGTGCTCCCCATCCCGGAACAGAGGGCCTGTGCGTATATATATTTCAGCCCGGCTCGTCCCGTAGAGGTAGGTTAGAGCCCGGTTGGACCGGTGTGACCGAGGTAGAAGGACTAGGTGGTTTGGAGCAGAAACAGCTTAAGTTCAGGCTGCCATTGAGGAAACAGTAAGTAGCGAAACGTCCGCCCGCAGTTATTTCGCCTGTGCTTTTACTTCGGCTTCAGCTGCCGCGGATCTTGTCCTGACCTCTTGTGGCACTTTTCACAGGAGAGGTCTAAGGTCTGAGTTTGGTCATTTAGGTAAATAATGGATAAATCAACTTGCTCTTGAGGTTTCTGTGCAGCTCTTGTATAATGTTAAGGTTACTCAGTCACACCCTAGAAATGTCTGTATTTTTCATGTGGAGTTAGGATTATTTATAAGAAAAAATTTTAAGACTGTACTACCCTTAGTTCTTAGGACGGAGAGATTGCAATGAACTCATTTGTGGCTTCTGCTGAAGTTTTGTTCAAAGAATGGGTGCACTTCCTCCCCGGGAGGAGTTTTTTAATGGAGTAGTAATACAGTTTCAGTTTCATTTGAAATTTGGTCTATTTGCATGAGATAACTTGTCAAAGAGAGAGTTTTCTGCTTATTAGAAAAACTAGCTAGGAATTTTCTGTATGCCACTATGTGCTTTTAACAGGTGTTGCATATTGCACAAGATGGACTTAAACTGACATGTTAGGATGATATTACCAAATGTCCTGAGCAGTAGGTTTCCCCATGGGACTTTTTGATTTGAATGTTTTCTGCCTTTAATAGAATGATAAAGAAGTTGCATCTGTTTTGAACAACTTCTAGATTTTAGTTTAACTTGTTACCATTTTTGTTTCGTTTCCCTTTTTTTCTATTTCAGGTAACACCATGATATGAGACTTATTTTTGAATTATATTTTCTGGAATGAAGTAGACCGACACATTGGAAGTGTAATTATTTATAAGTAATGACAGTTTATTTAACTTTAGATGCATATTTGTGCTTTGTGATTAACCCAAGAAGTCTTTGGTGGAAGCAAAGAAATAAATACCTATATTTGTATAGATCTAAACTCTCCTGGAGGATAAATCATGCCATTCATCTTAGAGTTTTTCATACAAACAAGCCTCAGTGTAAATGGGCCAGAAGTAGAACACTTTGGTGTAACAAACACATTTACAGCCATGACCCTTTGTATGAGAGAGTTTCTAAACTTTTAACTTCTTCTTCCAAAGGACTTACAAAAGTGAACAATCGCATGTCACGAATCAAGAGTACTATAGAATCTGTTTCAAAGGCAGTGTCTGGCACTCACAGTGAACTGGTTTCACGGATAGCTCGATTAAAGCCACACTCGGGTACTCTGGGAAAAACAACTAAAAGTAATGCAAATGAAATTAACCTCAAGGCAAATCTAGAAAATGGTAAACAAGTCACAGATGCCAGAACTCAAGAAGATTGCAACAGTGGCCTAGCTGCCAAGAAGTTCACTCATGAAGAAGAAAACTTGGAGACTGCATTGATAAGTTCAAGTGGTATTAACCAAGATACTCCAGAAGATTCAACATATGCTAAAAGCCACCTGTTTCATGTAAGCTACTTCTCTACAAATTTTGGAGAGACTTACAGCTTTGTAGCAGACCATATCAACTGGTACTTTAGTAATAATTCTGTTATGAATCAAGAGAAAAAAAGGAATGCTTTATTACGGGATTCTGAAAGTGAAGTGAGGGATAAGCTTGACTCACCAGAAAATACTGTAATGAGTGAAGAAAATAGGGTGAATTCAGCAGCTACTTTAGTTCCTGAAGCAGAGACTCTGGGTGCTGAAAAGACAAATGCTGCTCTTCCAGCTTCCACTAAAAAAAGTATTGCAAACTTCCTTTCATATCCCAGTAATAGTGTACAAGCTTTTGTAGACAGCTACATTGGTGGGCTGGTTCCCAAGTTAAGATCTGATGCAAAAGTTGTTTCAGAAGTGAAGAGTAAACAGCTAGAACAAGAAGTGTCTGAGAAGGACAAGGAGGACCAAACAAGTGAGACTAAAACTGCAGAAGAGAAGGAAAAGCGACTGTCTCTTCAGAGAGAAAAGGCAGGTCTTTGCTTAGTGTTTTTATTTTATATATATATATATATATATGTGTGTGTGTGTGTGTATATGTGTATACATATATGTTTTAGCTGCTATAGTAATTTTATGTTTTCAGTGCAACTCTGAAATTGTAATATTTGGACTATGAAAGAGCATATCTATTTCAAGTGGAAATACTGGAGCTAGATTTGGTGTATTGTTGCTGTGAGCCTGATTTATTTATTTCCTAGTAAACAAACAATCAAAGAGGTGGGTGCTTACGTTTAAGACACCCTAATTTGGAGCCTGTAACAGACCTCTAGTAAAACATGCTGTCCATTACTTCTGAGAATTCTTAAAATAACCCTTTGGAATTAGTCTTGACAATTTTGTGTGTATTATTGGAGTGGTTTTTATGTTCTCTGTATATCTTTTTTTAGATTATTGCGAGAGTGAGTATTGATAATAGGACTCGGGCTTTAGTTCAAGCCCTACGAAGATCCTCTAACCGAAGAGTCTGTATCAGCAGGGTTGAAGAACTGACTTACCATCTTCTGGAATTTCCAGAGAGCAGAGGCGTTGCAATTAAGGTGCAAATAATTATTATGCTTGGACAAGCAATAAGTACTTGATAGAAAAATTGTTATAGAACGATGTGAAATTTTAATTTTGTTCTTTTGTGACTTGCCATATTTTCTACTTGTAAAGATTACAATTTTTTTTATAGCTACTTTTTTAGCTGGTTCAAGCAGATCTACATGTAAATTATCAGTAGCTTAGGACTCTTAAGATTGCTATATTAAATTTAGAAGCATACAGCATTGCCATGTGGATAGGTAATATAGCTTATCCTAGTGATAGACAAAGGTCATACGCTGTGTCCTCTCTCGCCAGTGACCAGACCAGATCGGAATGTACAGTACAGTGATCTACATATGCACAATAGTCTTGATGCTTCTTTGCGTGCTCCCTTTGAAGAGAAAGAACAGGAGTGGAGACTAATCATCAAATAAGTTAATGTAATCTAGTCCTACACGTTCTCTTTCCTACATGCAGTGAGAGGACAGGAGGTGGGCAATAGATTATTCTAGCAGTACTAGCCGAATCCCAGTATTTGTCAATCCCAAGTCTTTTTCTATATGAGGTGACGGATGCATGATGTGGGTTGCAGCATTGCTGGAAGAGATCTTTGGGAACTGAGTGCGGGCCAGATGAATTGTCCTGGCAGGGTTATGGTTTGGCATGCCCGTGAATAATTCTTAAGAATTATTTTATTATGAAAGAACATACTCACTACTTCCATCTTGATTACAATCTTTTGAATGCTTTTATGAGAGTAATTGTAAATTTATAAATTATTTAGTGTGAGGAAAAATTTTTATTTTCATTTTGTTATAATATTAATGTACTTTGAAGGCACTTATTTTAAAACAGTGTGATACTTATTCAGCAAAGTCTAGGCTTCTAGCAGTACTCATTATACTTAATATTAGAGTTGATATTTGGCCAATGTAACAAATTAATGTTAATGAAACTAAACTGCTGGTAAGTATAGTTTTTATAACTGCTTTAGAAAGATTTAAATTTCACCTTGATTGTTTAATTCTGATATAAGAGCAGGGAAGAACTACATAATATTGAAGTCCTTTCTTTCCTTTTTGTGTTCAAAATAGAGATAGTAAATATACATTTTAAAAGGGGTTTTTTTGGACTTTAACTAATATGTTACATTTACACTTAAATGCCAAACCAGTAAATTCAGATTTGGATTCTTTTGGTATAAACCTTTGAATAATTACAAAGACTTTTCATTTCAACTATAGGAAAAATTAATTCCATGCCTACTGCGCCTGAGACAGGCAAATGATGAAAGTCTTCAGGCTGCTGTTAGAGAGGCTTTAGCTATAATTGGATATACAGACCCTGTGAAAGGCTGGGGAATTCGAGTCCTCGCTATTGATGGAGGAGGAACAAGGTAAAACTTTGGGGTATTTTTTTTCTTTTGGTTTTTGTTCTAGACTTTCTGATACTGTAACTCCTAATAAAATTTCAGTTTCTCTTCAATAATTTTGTGTCTAAGCCTGCAATTTATGATTTACAGTTCTATTGCAGATGAGTAGGCAAGTCATGGATACTTATTTTTGTATGTGTTTGTGCTTAAGCATCCATGCATCATGGAAATAATTTATCTATTTAAGGTTAACTATGCATAAGTACTTCTTGGATTGGCTATTTCTTCTTTGGAAATAAATTAAATGGTTATTTGGATCAGACTGCTCATACTGATCTCAGAAATCCAAAACTGGTATGAAATGCTAGAATAAGTTTATACTTTTATGATTGTATTCACCTAATAATACAAAAATGTTTCTTACATCTTTCTGGAGGGTGACCTGCCTTAGCAGCACTAGCCTCACATGAAAAAATGAACAGGCTAGTGGCAAAAGCTATCTACCAGTACTCTTGATTGATATTTCTTCTCCTACAACTAGCTTTTTTTTTTTCTCTTGAATACATATACACACACACACACACACCCCCAAATGTCCTTAGTTACTTGGGCTCTAGTTTTGCATGAGTTTATGCATCTACCACAGTTTGCAAAGAGTAGTACCAAAAGCATGTTGGTTTAAATTTAAGCCTGATGTTTACAAAAAGCTGTGTGTTCAAGCATTTTTGAAGAAATTTTCTTTGCAATTATGTACTGATTCACAAATGTTTATTGATAGGAAACGAAATACAAAGTTGCAAAACTGTGTCAAAAACAGTTTTACAAGCTTCTTGTTTCTCCATGGTATTTATTTACTCACAGCAAAATTACTTGTCCTCATTTAGGAATAATTGTGTTACAACTTCAAAGTTATTTTTGTTGATATTTTCCAAAAGTCGTCACCTTTGAAACTGGAGATTAAAAGGTCAGTGTAAAATACAGTTTTGAGCAAGTAGAAAGATGAATTCTTTGCAGATAACAGCATGATACTGTGGATGTTTTCAGTCACATGCTTCATTTAGTACTGCATTACATAAGAGCTGTAAAATTAAGTTTCAGCCTTGAGCAAATGTAGTTGATCACATTATTGTCTGTGTTAGAGGAACTATAATGCGTGTTCATTAGTTTAGTTTTCAATAATTGCCTACATATAAATAAAATGCTTTAATTATTTTATTAGATTTCTAGGGGAGTGACATCATAAGGACTTTTTTGCAATTTGCCTTCTTTTATATTAACATTTTGCTAACAGATGTGTGAAATAGTTGCCTTCATATGTACGGTGTTCATATTTTAATTAGAATGACTTTTTTGTAAATTTGGTGTTTGTGCTAAACACGAATATTTGAAAATATGGGACTATTGTCTAATGCAATGTACAATTATTATTAAAATATTTTAAATTTAAGTATTTATGAAAAATATCCAAGTTCAAATTTATTCTAAGAGAAGTATTCTATACTTTTGAATGTAAAGATACTGTTCCAATAAAATATGAAGACAGCTTGGTGATACACGCTTGATTATTAATATTCATATTAGTTTTATGATACTATAAATACAGAACCCTTCCTTTTTCCTATGTGCCTCCTTGTCAATGGAGGAGTGTTCTTTGTAGTATGTTTTACAGAACAGTATCTTGAAAAAGTCATTATGGATTTTTGGGGTTCCAGTTGTCTTCATTAGGACATGTTATGTTTTGAAAGCAATAGCTACATCTGTACCACCAAATGAAGCAAGTCCAGAGAGTGAGCCTGAGCACTGGCCACTGATTATTGTGCTACTTAATTGATAGCTTTCAGATGGTTATAGTTTTGGACTGGGTTGACTAGCTTTTCAACTAGCCCAAGCCTCAACAGATTTGGGGGATAGTATGCATGAGAGGCCCTTCTCAGCGGAAAGTATTGGCAAGATGGCACTTGCTTTGGCACTCCTTCTGCCATACACAGTCCTCCAGTGCTCTTCCAGCAGAGTTTGCACCCTTGCATGCCCTCACATCATGCCTCCGGGCATGCGACAGATACTCTCAATTTCGTGCTATAGAAGCACAAGTCATGGGCTGGAACATATCTCTCCTGTTATTTCAGACAAATTGAATTGATGTGGAAAAACACATACAAGAAGATAATTGCCTTTATGTTGCAAGGGGCACTGTGTGGATCTGCAAAGAGTGAGGGCTAAGTGCTATGTAGTGTGGATGCAGCACGAATTGATCCTGAGTCTGCATTCCCTGAAGGAGAACATTCCTCAGGCTGTGCTGCAAAACAATATAGTTGTAGCTGTTGAGTACCAAAATTGAATTGTACTTCTTCTAGCATGCCTGACATTTATATTTAATACACATCTTTTCATTGCTAATTGCTCCTTTGTTCCCTGAAGTGTTCAGGAGGATTCTTACAGTTGTAGTTATTAGTTATAATTAATTATAATTAAGCAAAAGTGACTTAATTAGAGCTACATAAGATAAAACTACCACTGTGTATGAAGTTATGTTTTCATATTCCAGGGGTTTAGTTGCACTTCAGACTCTACGGAAACTAGAAGAACTTACTGGAAAGCCTGTTCATCATCTTTTTGACTACATTTGTGGTGTAAGCACAGGTAATTCTTAATCCACACGTTGGAATTTTGCTATGAATATGGTAAAAGAACATCTGAAGATAGATGTAGATTTTGAAGGATTTGCCAGGTTTCCACCTTTGAGTGTAAGCTGGGAAAGTACAGGTGTGATTTCTAAAGGCTTTCTTTTTTCTTCATCCAAGTAAAAGCTTAGGGTGATTCGTGATGTAATTGTTGCTTTTAATTAAAATGGCAAACTGATTTGTCATTTTTCAGTGAATATGAAAGCCTCATTGTGCAGACAGAGGCAAAGATGTTAGATATTTCTGGGGCTTTCCAGAAAAATAAGGTAACGTTCCTCAGGGATTGATACTGGACCAGTAGTGTTTAAAGTCTTTATTAATGACCTAAACACCAGGACAGATTGCACTTTTAGCAAGATCATGGATGATACCAGATTAGGGAGAGTGGTCAATACACTGGAGGGCCTTTATTCAGAGGCTGGAGAAATGGCTTGACAGAAACCGTGTGAGGTTTGACAGAGCCAAATACAAAGTCCTCCATCTGGGGTGGAATAACCTTATCTAAAAGTACAGGCTGGAGGCTGATTAGCTAGAAATTAGCTTTGCAGAAAAAGACCTGGTCCTGCTGGAGCAAGCTGAACATGAGTCAGCAGTGTGCTCTTGTAGCAAAGAAAGCTGACCACATACTGGCTTGTATTAACAAGAATATACCCAACACATTGAGGACCCTCTACTTGACCCTTGTACATCCGGTTTTGGCTCCCCAGTACAAGACAGACGTCGACATACTGAGCAAGTCTGGCAGAGGACCACCAAGATGGTCAGGGGATTGAAGGACGTGACATGAGGAGAGGGTGAGAGAACTGGGTTTGTTCAGCCTTAAGAAGAAAAGGCTAAGCAGAGACCTTATTGCTGTTTCTAATGTGAAAATGCGGAGAAGGTGGAGCCAGACTCTTCTTGAAGATGCGCAGTAGTAGGAGAAAAGCCAACAGACACAAGTTGAAATGAGGGAAATTAGCCATAAGGAAATGTTTTCATTGTGAGGATGGTCAAACACTGGGAGAGGTTGCCCACACTGGGTTTCAAATCCCCATCTGTGGAGATTCAAAACTCAGCTGAATGAGGTCCTGAGCAACCTGCTCTAATTGAACCTGTTTGAACAGGAATTTGGGACTAGATGACCTCTAGAGGCTCCTCCCAACCTTAATTACTCTGATTCACTGATAAGTTACTTCTCGTTCAGAAGGCGGAAGCTCCAAAGTGTAAGTTTCTTTTAGAAAGGCCATAATGATTAATGTCTTTTGGAGATGATGCCAGACCAGTAGCAGCATAATACTGATATATAGCATAAGAAGTATGCTGTAGTTCAGCAGTTCAGTTTCCTTTAGAAACGCACCTTCTCCACTTTTTCTGCACTAAACTTATCTTCAAATACAATTTTAAATTCTGAAATACTTTAAACATGGGATCACCACGGGTAGTTATACTGCAGTCTGTGTTTCCAAAGATCTACTTAGTAGATTCAAAATTGTAGGGAAGGAGAGAATGTTTAGGTCTACTAGACAGAATTCATTTGTGAGTGCGGTGTGGTTCTGTGCTTTACATTCTTAAGAGTCTCCAAAGAATTTGTATGTAAATTATTTTAGCAGTGAGGCATTGTTTCTTTTGGAAGATAATTTCACTAACAAAACACTTTTCTAATGTTTCCTTCAATCATGATTAAGATTTTTTTTTTAATCTTTGATAGAACCAGTGTTCTTACTCAGTTTGCGCTCAGTACTCTGATTAGAACTGACTTCATTCTTCTCACCAGCTTTTGTTTTTTGTAACTGCTAATGAATACTTAACATGTTCTTTTAATGTCTCCCTAAGTTCTCTTAAGCTTTGTTTACCCTAGCAAGCTTTTGTCTGCACTAGTTGAACTTACAGCAGGTGACAGTACATAGCTGGGAAAGGTTGTACGTAACTGTCAGCTCGTGCTAGCAGTGCACTTTTCCATTATAGTTTGTGTTGACAATACATTAGATTCTGTATGGGAGAAGATAGCAATGGGTTTCGTAGAAGCTAGCAGTGTGATGAGTGGTAGTTTACAAGAGTGGTGTATTAAAGGATTGGAGGAATGTCTTTTGGATATTACAGTTCTTTGTGCTGTGCTATTCTTATCTTTTATTATCCTTTAGCCATTCTTCCTTTGAAATTTAGAAATAATCAGTTTGTAACGATTTCAACATCACAGAGTCTGTCCTTGTAGTTAGCTTCTCTGTACTTCTCTTCACTGGTGGTCATGGGGAGCAAACAGGGGCAGTCACACAAAGATTGCTGTAGTGGGCTCTGCATATTTAGGTCATGAGGCTGTTGGTGAGCATGATTCTTGGACGTGGAAGCATCAGAGAATCTGTAAGCCTGAGAAATGCAATGATGGCCGATGAGTTAAAATATATATATATATTCAATATTTTTTTCTTATGGGGAATCAAGCTAATGTGAATTCTGTATTAAGTTTGTGCCTGTTCTGAGCAAAAATCCAAGGATGAAAGCAAGACCTTTTGAGAGGAGGAAGTGCCATTGCCCCATCAACTGAGCTGCCTGAGAATTCTGTAAGTGAGGGTGATTATCACTGATCTCTGTAGAATATGATGTGCTTTCACAGATGTACACAACATTGAACTTGCTGAGGACATCTTATCTGCAGGGAAGCTGTGGATGTAGCTTGTTTTTTTGTTTTTTGGGGTTTTGGGTTTTTTTTTTTAACGCTCACGTGATCTCCAAATACATCAGTCAAAAAGATACTTCTCAATAATGGTGTGCTTTTGATTCGATCACAGGGAGCAGTTTATAGCATCAAGATCATGTGATCAGGCAAAGTACATACTACTGCATTCTCAAATATGCTGGCCTGCTCCAAGAATTGCAAAAAGCCACTTTTTTCCTAAATATCCATATTGATGTAATAACTAGTGGCATTCAAATCCTTCCTATGAGGAATTTGGTCATTGACATACTGTGATGAAAGGTTCTGCAAGCCTGTTGTTTTCCAGTGCATTTTACTGTGAAGACATCTGAAGTGCACTGGTCTTTGTAATCATCAGTTTTGGATGTGTGTGAAGTCTGTGTGCGAAGTCTCTGTGCATGCATTTGTTAGAGATGAGACTTCTCTCAGTTCACAGTGGATTACTTTTGTTACTTTTTTTGCTAGGAATGCTTAGACACTTGTTGCTCTGCTTCTTGGCCCCCTCATAGCTCCATGAGTGTATTCTCCTTGACGATACATAGAATTAATCCAAGATCACTGGTGTGCTTCTCAAGTCTCTCATACTCAGGAATGATAAAAGAATAGAAGATAATTTTAAGATTGGCAGTGGAGAGAGTAGATTAAATGATTAACTGTTGAAAGTTACTTAAAGTTGTTAGTTATTTTTCCATGTGTGGCAGTGCAGAGGACAAATTTAATGAAAAGAGGTCTTGCTATAGGACATCTTTAGCACTGCCCCAATGATAAGTTAATGGTATTTCTTTTGGAAGTACGTTGTGGACTGGGGATTTGGTGGTTTGGCACAGTTTGATGGTACTAGATGCATGTAAGTTCTCTATGTACAGTTTGTGATTGTGTTAGATTGCCTGTCCGTGTTGTGACTAAGAAAGAGTGCCAGAATTGCTTTGCTAATAGCTTCAGTTTTTCTGTAATACCTATTTAAGACCTTTCTCCACCATTTCCCAAATATTTACGTGATTGGAAAATGAATAAAATAGCTATGGTCCAGAATCTCAAGGAGCACCTGAGAAAGCGTCTAATGGAAAAGTTCTGATGGCTGCAGCTCAAGGTAGAGACAGAGCTGGTTAAGTAAACAAGGAGAGGCACAACCTACTTAAACTTCATGGCCAAATACTTTATTAAAAAAAACAAACAAACAAGCCTCAAGACTATGCCATGACACTTCTTCCTGTACCCACTGTTGCATTCCATCTCTGAAATGTATTAGAGTGAGCTCCAGAAATCTATACCCAAGCTGTTGTAAAACTCTTCCTTCTTAACTCAGCTAAAAAAGTCTTAAGAACTGCTGTACTGTATCAGCCTGATCATTCCATCTAGCTCAGCATCTTGTTTTTATAGAATAGAAGATGCTAGAAAGATAAGGACATTATCCCAAAATATTCTCCTCAAGATGTTAAGAACAATATATGGATAGTTTCCCCTAGTGTATTCTCCCTGCTTTCAGTGAATTGCAGATTGGGAGCCTCCTGAAACAAAGTTGGCATTTCTCTTGATGAATTTTCCCTCCATGATTTCTTTCCAATTTTTCAATGCATTTTGAACACCTTCCCTTTTGAAGAAGTATTTCTTTCAGGAAAACTCATTAAAGTCAAGTCATGGTATTACAGAGCTGGGAGTCACCTTAGGAGGCTGTCTCTTTTTCCCAGGGTCGGATCAGTTATGCCTGTTTCACTGCTGACAATTGTCTGTCTAAGATTTTGAATCCTATCAGAAATCTGTTCTAGTGTTCTGCTATCTTAACATTTGGAAAAATTTTTCAAATATATAGTGTGAATCTTCCTGCTACAATTCAAATCTGTTTCTTTCTATTCCCGCCATGAACATGGACAACAGATTCTTTCCTTTCTCTTTGCATCAGCCTCTTGTGCTTTTAAAGGCTTTTGTCATACCCAGTTTACTCAGGCTTTCCTTAGAGACATATTTCCTTGACCTGTGATTGTGATTGTTCCCAGACCTCTCCTTGCTTTCCTGAGGCTGCTTTTTTTTTTTTTTTAATGTGTCCACAACCCTCTTTTGAAGAACATCACTCATCCAGATGCAGTACTTCAACTGAAGCCTTTTCAGTCCTGAATAAGGAAGGAATACTTTTTTCTTTCAGGTTACCCTCTTGTCTGTCTCAGGTCTTATTATCCAACTGTATCCCTACCTTCTCTAACATATGTTTTTTAGCCTTTCAGGTTTTATTTTTGTTTTTTTTTCCCCCTGAAGTGTTGGCTGTCAAGTGTTGGCTGGGGTGTAGAAATCTGTGATACAGAGCAGGATGTGGTAGAAGCATCAGACACTTTTTCACTGGACCATTTAATGTAGGCTGGTCTGTATCTTTGATTTTGGCCTTGCTTTTCTGTCTTGCTTGAAATCCAGCAAATTTCAGCAAAGCCTTTTAATATATACCTTGCCTCCGATTATTATGTAATGCCACTTGTGCGCTGAAAGGATTGCAGTTTTACATGCTCTTTCTTAGGAGGTGAAGGGAAGATGAGCTTGCACTTGGTATGAACTTTGGCCTTTTGGCTTTGAAACCTTTTGACCAAAATAACAAATGCATGATGTTATAGGGTTGGTGCTGGAGAGTTAAGAGGAAAAGAAGGCAATGGAGGATTTGCGTGATTCAGGAAAGCTGTTTTGCTGCCGATAGATGCTTGGTCTTTTAACATAGGCATTTTGTAATTTGACAGGTGAGTAAGTTTATCTTGACAAAGCTTTGTGTCAAGTAAGCCCAGGTTAAATTAAGGATGTGCATTACATTTTAAAAAATTGATACTGTGAATATGGTGACATTCTGCTATTATGGTAGTGTGGTTTGGGGGAAAGGAGGAGTTTGGTAGTCATATTTTCTTTAAATCCATCTGTAATTTTATTTATGTATGTGTGTTTTAGTCTTACTCCATTTCAAGTATTTACTCCTTTTTAAATTTATTTTGTTCAAATGTATTGGACACATCATATTCATTTCCAAATTGGAAAAATCTTATGCCCTAACTATTCATAATGCTTGTATTTACATGTTTTCCCAGTGTTTGACAATTAGATTTAAAGCTTGTATAAGTTTTCCATTCCAATTTAATATACTAATATACCTAAGAATTGAAGTGATGCATTGATTGTTATTTTCCAAAGTCTGTTCAATGGTATTCTGCAAGCATGCTTTTCGGATACTGTTGTGTTTTTTTCCTATGACTAGCCTATGCTTTTTATAGGCACACACTAGATGGCAGTATGTATGAATGACTAATTGTTATGAATTATTGCAAATAAATGTATTCCAAAACAGTCAGAACTCCCTTCTTTTTTCAGAATTTTCCTAGATTTTTTTTCTTTACTGACTCAATGAGTTTGCCAGATAACATTATGCTCCAAATTTTTTTTTAAAACGACAGCATATAACTGACCTAGATTTCTCTTACTCATCTCTTTCCAAATAAAGCATTGAATTTAATTTCCTATCTTCCATATATATTTTTTGCAAAGATGAAATCTGTGAAGTAAAATAATGCCATTGGTCAACCTTTCATAATTTTGTCTTTGAAAGTAAACTCTCCCCATCTTGAATACACCCTCTTAAAAGATACTTTGCGATCTCTGAACAAGAAATTAGTGATATGTGTCATTTGATCTTCCCCTTTTTACAGTAGATATTCTCCTAACCTATGAATTATATTAAATGGTAATCCATCTTTATAATGTTATTTCAGGGTATGTTTTAACTTTCAAAATATTTCTTTTCAGGGGCTATATTAGCTTTTATGCTGGGTTTGTTCCATATCCCTCTGGATGAATGTGAAGAACTGTATCGCAAGTTAGGATCAGATGTTTTTAAGCAGAATGTCATTGTTGGAACAGTCAAAATGGGTTGGAGCCATGCCTTTTATGATAGCAATATCTGGGAAAAAATGCTCAAGTAAGTATTAAGGTGAAAAAATTTATTATTAATGTCTGAGAGTCTTCAGTCTTGTTATGTTTCACTGTTAAACAAATTCTTAAAACAAATAAAAAGGATTAATATGTGCTCTCATTCTTTTGAAATAGCTCACTGTTTTTATATTTGCCAAAATATTGAAAGACTTCAATGTAATGATTTCTGTTTCCAAGGAATAAAGTAAGGGTTAGTGCACTAATTTATGATTATATGCCTGTATGCTTTCCAGCTCTGCTTGATCTGACTTATTATAGGTCTAGTACAAATTTTACTAGCCACTTGCTGTGCCTTTTTTCCTTATGGGAGATGTGTTAAGAAATTAAATGGTATGCCCTACCAGGATTTATGATCTTAGTTGCACTAATGAGGCATTTTGCACATTACCCCATCCTTTGAAAAGGGAAATGAGCTAGAATGATTGCACTGAAAAACTATTTCCACTGTGTCAAAGTTGTCAATGAAATATATTTGTTCATATATATGTATAAAAGTGCATTAGTAGATAATTAAGAAAAAGCACTGGAAGAAATTATTTATCATAAGTTTTATTACTTACTTTTATTCATCTCCATTCATATTAAGATAGTTCCATTGTTTATAATTCCCAGCAAACTATTGTATAGTTTCTGCAGCAGTGTAAGCTGGCGCTGCTACTGAAAGAACTTAAAACAACCTACTCATTCCAAACCTTGTGCCACACCACCTCCTTTGTGGCAACCGAAGTGTGGATGTAGTTCGTTAGCAAATGAGGTCAGAGAACTGATTAGAGTTGGGCTGGGGAAGGGGAAGGCATGGGAGAGGAAAAAGTAGGGAAATATTTCCCCTCCCCAGGTGAGTTAGGTGGGTTTTAGCCAGTTCCCTAGTTGTGTCAATACTGCACTACACAAATGTTTGTGCTGACACCTGGGAAAGTGTACCACAGAGTCAGGGTTGCTGCTTTTAGTGGTGTTTGGTCATAAAATGATTATGAAATTATCAAAGCAGAAAGCATGTACTATGAGCAAAGGCTGCTTTAAAAAAAAAAAAGTAGTTTCTATTAGAAATGACAAGCTTATTTCTGATATTTTAAATATGACACATTACCAGTTTTCACTACTAAGCCAAACACAATTTCCCAGACTTCCCCCTAAGCTTTCTCAAGCAGGTCTGCTGATATGCTTTAGGGTTTTTGTTTGTTTGTTTTTGTTTGTTTGTTTTTAGTACTCCTTTTGCTCCTTAGTTTATTTTGGGTATCTTTTATATCACCTGATGTGAATGTCAGTTCTTTCTGCAGGAAGAGCTTCCTTCTTTGGATGTGTCTTAGTCATCAGGTAGATGGAGAAAGATGTGGTCTGTAGTGTATGCTACAGTTCTGGTGCCCCTGTTGCCTGCACTGGTGGGCATTTGGTCTATATGCTGGCCTCAGGAAGGTGAGGAATGGAATAGAGATACTGTCTTCAAATATGGAGGGAGTCAAAATGTATTAGGGCTGTACTTAGATATTGGGAAACTGTCCTGTGTTCTGCAGTATAGACAGTGTTTACAGTATTTTCTAGAAATGGAATAGCATTATCTCCCCACGATATAACTTTCTGGGTAATTGTTTTTCAATAACTGTTACATTACTGAGTTTAAAAAAAAAAAATCAGAGTTGGAGTTAAGTGTTTGACCCTAACTCCTGCAGGGCAGGCATCTCTTACTGATGGATAAATAAAAAGACTGTGAGACAAATAATAGTGTATATTTTTCTTTCAGGTGATGGATATTAAATTAAATTGAACCTGAAAATAAGACTGCGCATAAAAAAAGAAATAGTTTCTTTACTTGTTTCAATAGTATAATAGAAAATTAGCTAATCTTTTGTCATGGGAAGTGCACCTTTATGAATTAATATCAAAAATGCATAGTATGGAAGATGCAGTGCTTTCTTGGGTTACAAGAAAGATCATATTTTAATGGCCATACATGAGTGTTGCTTTAATATTGCACTCCGTAGTTTAGAGATGAAAAATGTGTAACATAGGGTCAATGAATAGTTTAGGTTGGAAGGGACCTGTACAGGTGACCTGATCCAAGCTCCCCACTCAAAGCAGGGGCAGCTTCAATACTAGATCAGGCTGCTCAGGATCATATCAAGTTAAATTTTGAGCAACTCCAAGGAGTTAGCGTGTGATATTTAGGAAGAAGTAGATCAAAATGATGCAAGTCAGTAGATAAGTGTTGCATCTCACCTCTCTTAATCTCATATTTCATTTCTGATTATTCCTGCTTATTGGTTTGTATGCTTTGGTCTCCTTGTATAATTAGTGAATGCAGGTGGCACTCTTTCCCTTCTAGCTAGCTACTGTGAGATTGGAATTAATGCATTTATTGGCAAAATTTGAATAAAACAGAGCTATTGATGTAAGGACTGTGTCAGCAGCGGCCTTTGATCATAGGAGTAGAAGTTTTCCCACTTCCTTCCTCCCTCTCCAGCACACTTATGCAGCTGTCCCTCTAGCACAGATATCCGTTAGTGGAACAGTAAACTGTCCTACCTCCAAATGCTTGCTACAGTGGCAGGAATCCTGAATGTATTTAAATCATCTTCTATCTTCTGACCTCACTAGGTGGACAGTCATTGTTTTTAACAGTGGAAGTGCTCCTACCTACTGTCACAATAGTTGCAGCTGTAGATGCATGATCTCTTAACAGCAGCAGATGGAATTGTCATAGTTAGGATGTGTGGCAACGCTGGAAACTGCAGAATAAGGAGGATGCACCACATGTGTTTGTGTGGGCTGTGTATGAGGGCAGGGGAAAAGCTTGCTGATATTAGAGCTAAATTTATTTATTTAAATTAAACCCTATTTGAATTTTTATGGATGAGCACCTACTCTGTACCTCTGTAGACTTTTAAACCTTTACCATAAGCAAACTGAAGTTGAAATAGGTGCTGATGAGATTGTTAGCTGTTATGCTGGTATCCTCCAATATCTTGCATTATGCAGGAGGGCTACCTTCTAGTCAGTTCTTAGAATACTGACCCTAATGCTGATGTGATGATAAATTACATTTCTTATCAGTGGTGTTGTTTCTCTGATCTAATAGCTGTGAGATTTATGATAACCTATACATGTGAGAAAATTCCACCTCAAAAGGGGGTTTATATGCATGTTGAATTATTGTTATGGAAAATTACATGTAGATGCTTTCATTTTCTTCTAAATCATGCAGAATAGTGTGTTCTGTTCTTAGCATGTGTTCTCATAATGGTGAAACAGTTTGTGAGAGCAATTTTCATTACTATAAAACTTTTTGATAAGAATACTGTTTTTGAGATTCTTAAATGTAACTAAGTGCTTTGTTTTTTTTCCTCATGAAGTATTTAACTGTAAATCAGTAGGATTGCTCAAGTATGTGATTAAGTGAGTAGCTGAATCGAGACCACAATCACTTTTTCAGACTTATTTCCAATAGTTTAGAAAGTATGAGATACTGGTCCATTGAACTCAAATGCAGAAACCTGATCATTAAAATGAAATCCAAGGTTTCTTTCTTTTAAATGCAAAATTTTAATTAGGGTTGATAAAATGCTTGTATTGTACTGACTTAATTGTTTTGTATTTGTATGATGCTAAACTGATGGAACATTTTCAATTTTTTTACATTTGTAGAGAAAAAATGGGCTCAAATCTTCTGATTGAAACTGCAAGAAATTCCAAATGTCCAAAGGTAAGGGTGGAGCTTGCTTTTTTTATATAGGAGAATTTCTTTGATATCTGGAAATCCTGTCATGGCAGCTGTGATCTGTTATTGTGTAGTGAGAAAAATGAGTATCTCTTCCCTTTATCTAGATTACCCAGTTTTCTCCAGTCGCATTCACAGGCCTTAAGATCTCTACTTTCTGTATCATCTGAAAGGCACCAATTAATCGGAGGGATGTTATATACAGCAGCAGCATGAGAGTGAAAGATGAGAAAGCAAGGGGATTTTATTTTTGGTGAAGGATGGAGTGTGAGGAAAGAAGAGAAATATAATAGCACATGTTTTAGAACAATCTGTAATTAACAGGTGTTTTGGTGTCATAGCACTATATTCAGTGCTTTACTAGTAAATGGAAGACATTTACATTTTTCTAAACATAGAAACATATGCTTGTCTGACTGCATTCCTATTCCATATCTAAAATGAGGACATGAAAAGGCTGGACTGGCATGTTACTTTTTGAGAGAGAAGCTGTCCTATGTTGACTTGGAAGTTATCTTTGAACTGGGCTCTTTGGCTTCCTTCCATGTTCTTCAGTAATAAAATGTGTATATAAATAGAGTTGAAACTAGTAATCACAATAACCACTTTGTAGTCCTGGCAGGGGTGGCTCTCTAACAGAGCACAGTAAAATCAAAATAAAATGCACGGCTTTGTGTTCTCTGCTGTTATTGAATTCACTGAGAGGTGGATCTTTCCAAAAGGTGCTCATTACTTTACAAGTTAGACTTCATCATGAAGTGGAAACATACAAGGGAATTACAAAAAAAAAAAAAAAAAAAGAAAAGCCTCTTAACGTGATAAGTTTTCTATTAAATTCTCCGAAGGTTTTTTTCGTACTGTTTTTAGTAGTGCTAGAACCAGACCCTCTTTTTGACAGAATGAGAAAACTTTTTCCTCCATCAAATGGAGTACAAACCATGTGTGTGTGTGCATTCCTCATTTTCATTTGCAGTTTTACTTTGTTTTCTCTTTTATGAATATGGACTTACTATGAATTAAATGATTTACTTAAAATTATGTAGTTGAAGAATGGAAATTAATACAGTGATATTGCAGCATCAGCTGCTAGTGCTGTTTAGTATTTCACAAAAAGAAAGGCTGCTGTATAAAATCGTACACAATACAGAATAGAGCACCCACTTGTCTGCTAAGGAGTATTGTTCTAAACAGTGCTAACCAGGCAGGGTGCATCATCACTGAAAGGTCTTGCACATTCTTACACTCAGCTGTCATTATAAGTACTCTCACCCCATGTGATTATATCTGTAAAGTATGCTGATTTTTGCACTCATACATTTTTGTCTAATGGAATTATGGTTTTGGCTTTTCCACTTAGAATTACATACGTGGCTTTTTATTAAAGATGTTTCAGTGTCTTTACAAAAAAGCCTAGAAAGCCTTTATGATTGTAATTGCTTTTTTTTTTTTCCCTCCCCTCTTCCCCCTTGAGAAGAGCTTTTCATACTTATTTGGGACTTTAACTGAGAGGTTGCAATAAGTAATTATTTTCTAGGAGAAATAAATTGAGTTTACCCTTCTAACATATATAATTCATGCCATTGTTACATTGCTGGTTACTAACTTGTGAGAATTGCACATAAGCTTATTTCTGGTGCACTTTTCACATCAATTAAGACTTTTTCTGAAGCCCTTAGGAGCTTGAAATAATGATTAATTAAAATATGTAGGATATTGTTATGTGTGTAGCAAATATCATGTATATGGAGAACTTGTTTTAATATTTTCTGCAGCATTTGCATTTGACTGCTTCATAAAGGTAAAAGGTTTTTTTCATTTTATAGATGACACCCCATTTTTGTTTAAATGTCAGTGGATAGATATTGATAGAAACAGAATAGCCAGTAGAAATAATTTAATGTTAAAAATAGTGGTTTCTTTAGGGAGTACTTCAGAATGTCGGGTTTCCTGTCTCAGAACGAAGACATTTTCTGCTGACTGTTGTACTTGGGGGTGCCAGTGGGAGGGTGGTAGAAAGTTGAGTCTTTATGTTCTTCCAGTTGCTCCCTTCTCCCGTTTTAGAAACAAAACAGAGTAAGCCTCCTTCCCACAAGTACTGTTTTTTAGTCTTAAGATCAGAAGAATTCAGGGTGCTGTTTGTGTCTAGTTTAAGCTTCTCTGATTTTTTTTTATGGCCTAGGAGAACATTGTAAGGAGGTATCTTAAAAACTTTGCAGCTGTGACTCAAGGTGATAGGGAAGAAGCAGTGATGAGCTCCACAGGAGCTTTATATAACGGACAAATTCACTGATGTGGTAAAACTTTTTTAATTGTTACTGAATAACATTAAATACAGTGGACTATATCTTAGCGAACTTGGATGAAATTCAGTTTACAGAGAAATATAATAATAAAAAAAGCATTGTTTTATTACCAGATTACACCTGTCATGGTTTCAGAAGTCTTCATTTTCATGTGAGCCTTAATCAGAACTAAATCTTTGTCCTCTTCCCCAGATGCACTTGAAAACATGCATTCCTCTTTTTATAGATTATTCTTCACTGCAATAATTGAAGCTATCATTTTGTGCTTTAAAAATTTATATTTTACTTTTTTTCAATTTAAATAGGCATTATAAAAGTGAACAAAATATGATCTGAGTAGGATTCCAGATTTAATGAATGAATTGAATCCCATAATGTGGGAGATCTGTCATTATCAAATCTGAAACTATTTGTTCCTCCTAACTTTACTAGGTGGCTGCAGTGAGCACCATTGTAAACAGAGGGACACCACTGAAAGCGTTTGTTTTTAGAAACTACAATCACTTTCCTGGAGTTAAGTCTCATTATATTGGAGGCTGTCAGTATAAACTATGGCAGGCCATTAGAGCATCATCAGCTGCACCGGGTTACTTTCAGGAATATATTTTGGGTAATGATCTTCATCAGGTAAGTTGAAATCTTCTCCTTTAATAAATATTTTCCAACATTATACCTGAGGAAAAAAAAAGTTGTATGAATTTCTGAATCGGAACTAAGCCAGTATGTTAGTGGCAGATGGAAAGTCTAGAATAGGTAGGAGTAAGAAAGGAAATTCTTAGCTTATATAGCCCTTACAGAACTAGAAAGAGTAGAGGCTTTAAAATGTTCATCTTGTCAATACAAACTTGAGTTCTTTTGCTGTCCCTTTCTTCTCTGCTGGGCAGGAAACTTTATATGAGTTGTAAATTGCCTCTGACTTCCTGCTTACAACTGGTATTTCATTCAGCAGTATTTCACTAGACAGATGGTATAACTTAATATCTAACAATACAAAAGTGTGAAAAATTCAAATTGGGCATTTCAGTGTTACTTTTATTAGTGCACAATTTCTGTTTATACTCTACTCCTAATTCCCTCCACTTACTGCTTGTTAAACTCTGTATTGGTTCTGAGCTACCAAAAAGAATAAGAGATGCTGTGGCAGTAAAATTAAACTTAGAAGACAACTGCAGAATAAATCCTTGAGAATAAAGTAATGTCTCCTATCGACAGTGTATGCCACTTTAATGATCCTGAGCAGTAAAGAGGAAAGGAAATTATTTTTTTAGTAGTTTTCTCTAACATTTGTGTTCTTGTCCTCCAGTGCCCCTTCACTGTTTGTTCCCTAGTCCTCTGGGTTTAAAAGAATCCTTTTTACAGTATATATTTACTTAAAACTATTATTGTTTGTTTTTAAAAAAGATGTGTCGCAGATTTGTGACAGGATTAAAGAGGATAACTGAGCCTAGGCCCTTCAAGAAAGAAAGCATAGGATTCTATCCCTTAAATTTAAAGAGAACTTACTTAATTTAAGAGAATTTAGAGTGCTGTCACATTGCAACTGTGTTAAGGCTAATCCCATCAGATGAATTAACTATTGGAAAGTGACATTAGCACATTTTGAGTAATAAGTTTTACCCGGATCATGTGCTGAATTTCTCATGGTGTCCATTAAAAGGCTGTGTAAACTCATTAGCTAAGTGTAATGTGCATAAATAATGCTTAAGTAACAGATAAGAAGTGTAAGATCAAATACTGAAAAATTCATTTTTTTCACTGATTAACAGGTAATTAACAGAAGCAGTGATACAGAGGCAATAAAGCTAGAATTTAATCTGGAAAAAAAATGAACATTCTCAGGAGGAAATTTCTCAGGAATTTATCTGTATAACATTCTCCTAAAGAATGTGACAAACTCAGTCTGGGCACATTTTCTATATAGACTGATGAAGCGGGAGAGTTGAGCATGAGCATATGCAATGATAAAACTGCTTAAGGAAACTGCAGGATGTGACTTCTAGAATCTTTGAGACATCTTTTGTTTGTCTGTCTTCACAGCATGTTTCTTTCCATGTAGGATAACTTCTCACTATATAATATACTTTCTCTAGCTTGTGTAGTTAGATTGGATGAATTTATCTAGTTTTACATGTTAGTGGGGACTGTGTTCATATGTGGGTAACTTTGCATGTGCATTGCAAAAACATTAAATATTCACAAAGTGTACAATAGTTTAAAATAATAATTTCAAATATTAAGCTGTATTTTGAATTAACATAAGGAGATGGAAAGGAGATAGAATAATTATATTCAGCTATATAAATTAAGAAACACTAAAATTCTACATAAGCTGGGGGAGAGGTGATCCTATGGAGAGTAGGGTGGTTCCACTCAGTGGGTTTTTTTTGGGGGGGGGGGGGTTGTTTTTTGGTAGGGTGCATGTGGTAGCCCTAAGAGTGCTTTTTTTTAATCAAATACCACCTGAAATAAGCACAGAAGGAAACTTGTTTGGTTTTTAAACCTAAAAATGGAATCATACAACATATATTCCAAGATTAAGCACTGCTTGAAATCCTGAAACATGGTCATCTTCCATCTGGTCAAGCAAAACTGGAAGGGGAACTTCTTTAGCCTCTGGAGCTGTTCCAAGCCGCTCCTTAACTGCTTGAATGGGTCAGTGTTAAGCTATGTGAGGAACTTTCCTTCCTCTTCTCACCTTTCCACCCCCTCTTTCCTTGAATTGAGAGCACATCAAAGTCTGGTTTTGCTTCTGTATGAAGAACAGCTAAACAAACAGAATGATTTTTATCTTCTGCACAGTAAACAATTATTTATCTTAATATCATTTTTGTATTGCCAGACTTGCCAGACTGTAGTGGCAGACTTGTATTTCCAGAAGTGCAGTAAGTTGGATATTAATTTCACCTATATTCACTTTAAACCCAATTTACCAGACTAGAGAATGTAAAGGAATGATTAGTATTATCAAAAATCAGGTCCAGTATTCTCAGCTACATAGAGCTAGAATGACATCTAGTTCATTTGTCCTTACTCCAGTCTCTTTGGATAAGCCCTTCCACATAGACTTTTCATTACTGTTTCACAAAGTCACAACTCCTTTTTCTTAAAACATCCTACTAGATGTATTTTAATTATTAGAAAGCAAGGGCTTAGGATATGGTTTGATTAATTCTGTAGAATACACACCTATGAGGTTCCAAGTTCTTAAATTATATATTCTCTTGGTAGGAATACTTTCACTTTTGTAAGCCATAAAGGACTAAGCATGTTTTCAGCACTAAAACGGTTTACCCTAGTAGAACTAGATGATAAATTGATTGATTTTAAACTTTCACATTATCTGAAAATATCTCTCCCACCCATGTGTGATATTTAAGCATTTTTAAATTCTTTTAGAATCTAAAGGCTAAAAATTAAAAAAAAAATTTTTTAATTAACATTTAAAAAATGTTAATAACCGTTTTACTCAGTTCTCAGTTATAGCTCGTACCAAAAACTGAACATGAGATAGGTAGGTATTCATTTAGCATCATTATTGTGAAACTGGTAGGATTAAGTTGGTTCGTTCACTATAATTGTCATGTTAAATTCCTCGCACGGATCAAATGTGATGCTAACACTTGTGGTTTATATGGAAATACTTGTTCTTTTCTGTTTTATCACTCTAAGCTTATACACTGTCTAACAGGTCAGGCTGCTTTTGAACTATAGCAATAAAAGAAGCATAGTATTATGTAAGACACTCCCAGTAGGAACATGACTTTTGTAAAATGCATCAGTGCAGTACGCATTAATTTTAAGTAATAGCTTACAATTATACCAAAGGCTTCAATATTGTATACAGTGTTAGAAAGATTATGGTTTTTTGCAGATTTTTTTAATGGATTGGAAATTTGCATTAGCTCATCAACATAATCTTTTTTTATCATAAATTATGCTATTTCCATCTTAACTTACATATAGCCTGCTTTTGCATAGTTGATGTTTCTAAACAATTTGAAGAACAGAGGCCGTTTGTGAAAATGATGGTAAAATGCCTGTGAAAATTCAGAATAGTAAATTTAATGGTGTCTATTTGCTGTCTTTGAAGCTTGAGACTGTAAAGGATTATATATAGGGAAGAATTTTTGCATTGGCTTATCACTCAGTTGTACCTCTAAATCTGAATGAAAAGCGTTGTGGCAGTTGACCTGACTTTGCAGTCTTCAGATGTGTGAAAATCTGTATTCTGACAATAGAAACTTGGTAATTTTTTTTTAATATAGTCAGCCTCTGTTATCAGTCTTCCTCTGTTATCTAGCTTTTATCGAAATTGGAGTCCTTTTTCAAACTGCAAAAAGTAGTTCTCTGAGAGAGGTATGTGTAGGGTTCTTAAAAATTCTACGTATAACTCTAACCATACATGTTGGAATCATGCCTGAATTGAATTGTATCTGGTTTTCATTTTAACCCTCACTTTTCCATATATATGTATATTATATATACATGTGTGTTTGTGAGCAACACACGTGCACCCTTTCTCTGGGAACATTCCAATATGACTTTCTGTACTAGTCACTGTAAACGTTCACAAGGATTGTAAAGTGTCTTAATTAATACAGTAATAAATTATTATTTCTGTAACTCTTCTGACATAACGGTTAAAGATGACATTTGTAGGTGCCTAAACATTTATTCCTGTTTGTGCTGTAGATAAGCTGATGCAAAGTTTGATAAATTTCCACAAAAAGTAAGTAACTCAAAAACCAAATAGCAGTATTTACATTTGGTTCAATCATGCCATGCTATCCAGTTCCACTCTGTCAAGCAGGAAAAAACAGTGCAGCTGTTGGTAGATGAGGGGAGGAGGATTAATATTCTTTGTGGTTCAAAAGAGGAACACATTAACATTCAAAGGGATTTAATCCCTGTAACATGCTTTTCCAGGAACCATGCAAGTCGAGAGAGACCAAGGCCTGATGTCACAATATAGAAGCTGTGTTGCCACGTGTCAGCTTTTTTATATTAACCTCTATTTATGAAGCCCTGATCATCTCTTAACCTCTCCCTGCCCTCTTAAAATGAGTGATTTCCCCCCCGCCACTTCCCACAGAGGTGGGATTGTTTCTTATTTCTGTTCCTCTTTTTTTCTGTAGAGTGAAAAGTGTTTCTTTTTCAGACTGTTCAGTAATGTCACTTCAGCAGGCAGTATGGTGTTTTAAGCAAATTACCAATTAAATAATAGAGCAGTTTAACATTTAACAAAATCATTATGCACACTTCATTTGCTAGGTTTTACAGGAAAAACTAAATTTGTGCCAACGGATTAGTTAAAAGGGCAGCAGAACTGAGAAGGAGAGGGGATTTAAGGGACTTTTTTTTTTTCCTTCTTCTCTCAAAATAAAATATACTCAACTTAATACAAAGGGTTTGATAATTTTTTTGTGATAATTTCCCGTGGTTTCATTGCTACTTTAAAATTAATTTTATTAAAATATTGGTGCTGACTTATGCTAGTGTTCACAGACTAATATTTTCTAGACCTTCTTTGAGGAAGATCTGATAATAAGGTGGTTAAAATATTGGCAGCTAATATGATAGTGGAGCTTTAACAGTGCAGGTGTAACACTGTGTGGTGAAACTACAACCTATAAATATATCAATATACAGAGAGAGAGGGAACTAACCATAATATGTTGTAACTAAAATTTCAAGTTTCATCTTGATAACAGAAGATAATATACAGTATTTAAGACTCTTTTCCTCCTTTCATTAGATAGTATATCTGGAAAGCTCTTTCATCTTTGTAATTTGTTACAGGACAGGCTTTTAAAAGTGATTCGCTTAGTGGATCCTACCCTAATTGGTTTTACATGGTAGCTTTTAAAATTAGATTCAAGGGTGCTTCCCAGGCTCTAAGAAGACATAGAATATAGGTCACATTGAAGTTCTTTTCATTCTTAGGATATGCCACGGTGATCAGTATGCACTAGAGCTACATAGACTGCGATTTAATAGGTATATCTTGTTCTCACAATGATAGAAGCAAATATTTCTTTGTTTCTCTGTCTCGCTGTTGCCATACACATTTTCCTACAGGCTTTGAGGCAAAATCACCTACTGTTTAAGGAAGGGAAAATTTACTGGAATGTGTCAGCTACATGGACATGTGTATTTCTTTCTCTTACAGATTCTAGAGGTTTGGTTAGCGGCTTTTAAGGTGGATGTACATGATGCAGTTTACCAGCCTTCCCAAAATTGCTCTGTTTACTGTACTGGTGTTAGTTTGCAGAGCAGGCTGCTTGCAGTCTGCAGTTCCCTGTAGGGACTTGTTAAGTGAAGTGTTTTGTGAAGGTTTGTTTTGTGAAATAAAATTGAGAGTATGTTTTCTTTAGGTATTTAACTTGGAAGCATTATAACTTTTATCTACTATGATATAAAGTGGTACTATGATATAAATGTAATTTTCAGAATGCTTATTTTAAAAAAAAATCACACTCAAATGAGCTATATTAAAATATATATTTTTTGCTTAGACTTCTGAGTCCAGATATCTTTATTGACACTGTTTACCAGCTAATAATTAATGCAAAAAATAAACCTTGTAAAATCAGAGGAAGCTGGTATAGTGAACAAGTAAGAGTTAAGTCCATTCAGTAATCTCTGCAGAGTCAAGTCAGAACTGTCAAGTTCTGATCTTACTGGCCACCATTTCTGAGGAGAGCCAAAAGGATTATTTGCAGTAAATTCTTGATCGCTTGTAATCTTTTTTTTCCAGGTTGTCTGTTTGTCTAATACTGACTTGAATGGGACTGTATTTCCATATGAAATAGCCTTATGATATTCGTTGAAAATAAAAGCCTAACAAAGTTTAGAGCAACTTGATACAGTGCTACCTCTTCCCTTAAGGAAGATTTGATTGTGATGTATATAGTGGTCTGTGCATAATGTGAACAACCTACCATGCTACCAGTTTTGTCAGCTACCATCCACTCTTAATTTTCCTTGTTTTGCTGTTTAGGAGGCTGTCCTTTTTTTGTCATAGATGTAATCTTAATACTGTGATGGTATTAATTTTCAGCATGTATGCAAAATGTGCATAAAGTTGATTAGTTTAATACCCAGTATATTCACAGTAGTGGAATAGGGCACAATGTCTGTGCCTTATTTCCTGTGCTGAGCTCCACTTCCAATATAAGGATCAATCTGTCATGCTAGTTTTCCAAATCTCAATAACTTCATAGTTATGATAACTTCAAAGATTCTTTACCTTGCCATTTTTTTTACTTTATGTATATTTATGCCACTGTTTTTGGTAGCAAAGGTATTTTAGACTTTTGGCTGCAGATCCTTTCAGAATTATTTTGGTGGGAATTTTCTTAGGAAGAAAAAGATGAAGTATAGAACTAAACAGTTTCTCTTGGATTAAGTCCAGTTCTTTGTCGTGGTTGCCAACTACATCATACAGTCTAGGTCATAAACACATAACGCTGTCTTTGCTTCTGCTACCCTTGTAGAAGGTTATTTCAAGTTCTCGTTTTTCTGATAGCCAGAAAATTTCCAATTTTCAGTCTGAGTCTATTCATCCCTAATTGATACCCATTCTTCCTGTGCCGGTACTGTTTTCTAGTTTAACTCTCCTTTTTGTAGTATTTACCCTTCTGATGTGTTTATAGAAAGCACTCATACCCTTTTTCATTTTGCTAGTCTAAATACGCCAAGCTGTCTCAATCTTACAGAATGGACTCTGTGTTCTCTTGATCATACTAGTAGTCTTTCATTGCACCTGCTCCAGCTTGAGTAATCTTTCTTGAAACTGGACTCTTCAGTGTGCTTTGGCATGACCCAGGACATATTGTACAAAGTTGGATGATATACCAGATTTCAAAATTAGCATTCTTAAATTAGAAGCAAAATTCAAAGAATTTGATCAGGCTGTAACACTTAGATGTATTTTAGATGTTTTCTTAGCTGTGTCATATATTTTCCTTTTTTCAGGAGAAGGTACAGCAAAAATATATATTTGCCTTTTCAACAGCCACTCCATATAGGTGGTTTTAAATCATTCCATGAAAATTTCTGTACCCAGATCTTTCTCCTTTTTGGTCTGTGTGATTCCAGATTTGTTCTGAAGAGGATAGCTTCGTGTTTATAAGCAATTTCTTTCATTATACATCTTCTCGTTTGGGTTTCCCTAGACCTCAAGGTCATTCTGTATTCTCACCAAAGCCATTGTATTTACAATACCTCTAATTTTTGTAGTAACAGATTCCATTAGGACTTGCGTAGTTTTGAGAAAATAATAAAGAAGACAAGCCCAAAATGAGCCTTTGAATAATTCTGTTATAAAACAATCCCCAGCCAAAGAGCTTCTCATTCAATATAGACTGGTGTCCATCTGATTAGCCAGTTATTTCTCCACTCTCTAACTATTAACTCTTTAACTCTTTTCCGGTGGTCTGGTATGTAAGATGATTTACAGGTCCAGATTTTAATTACTGAAAAAAATCTGTTACCATTTCTGCTTTTGATAAAACTATGTTATATTTTTCATCTAGGCATGTACTGCTTAATTTAGAGAGTATAAAATCCTATGAGTCTCATGAAATTGCAGTCTAGAAGCAAAGAGCCTTAATTTAAAAAGTATCATTGCCTTTGTAGTAGTGACTGTACTATCTTTACAAATGAGACAGTGAAGGAAAATGACCCTGGCAAACATGGCCTGCCCTCAATAAAATGCCTGTCTTTAGAACAATATTTGAAGAGAAGAAAAACTGAAACAACTTAGCATAGCTAGAGAGCAATATAGTTGTAAGTTGTTCCCTGTTCTTTTTCTTAGGTTACTAGTAAGAACTTCCTAATATTTTTACAAGTTCTAACAGATTGATTCCTTTTTTGTTCCTTCAGTTTTTGACCAACAAGACATTGTTTTTTTCCACTCTTCATAGGCTTTCTTCTTGCTTCTGATCTTGAAGGAGATTATTCTTCCTTTTGGGGGCGGAACTTTTCCTTCAATGTTTCACCCTTCCCCCCCTTTATTGAGGATACAGGTACTAGGTAGTTCATATCCACATCCTGAATCTTTCATGTGAATTATCTCCAGTAATTAGTTCCCTCTGTTTCTTAAATTTTGTTCGTTTAAGATAAAATACTTTAGTTATGAACCTGCTTCGATTCAATTTCAACAATTCTAATGTTTAAGTCAATAAATGAAGAGTAAAATTATATTAAGAAATTTGAGTAGCTTGCATAGTTGTATAAATTAGTTTTTTTATGGTAAATCCAATTTCAGTTTGAAATTACAATACGAACAGTAAATATTTGTTTTGTTTCTAATACACTTAATATGTCTATAGAGGGTGCTTACAGCATTCTGATTATTGTACAGATTTAAACAGATGGATGACCAGCAATTTTTGCGTAGCAGTTGTCAGTAGTATATCTAATAATATGGGTCACCCAGATTCCCTATGGATTACTACTAGTCCTCATACTCTTCCGTATTTTTCTTGAAGTATTTTCAGTGTCCTGTCACTTTTATTACTCCTTGATAAATTGGCAGCTAAAAGCATAGACCAACTAATTTGCAAAACTATTATCAATAAGTGAATATCAATAACATTAGTCAGGTTATTGATATAATAATATATTGTGTCTTTATATTTAGCTGATTGTCTTGGAAAATGGAATTTAAACAATTCTGAAATTTTGAAAGTCTAATACAGTCCATTTTTTACAAGTGTTAGGATATATCTGGATCTGGTATTTCTACTCACTTGTGGAGTCCTTTGTTTTAATGTGATTCTTTTGTAAGACTACTAGAGCTATCTCCTCACAGTCTGATATTTTAAATCTCTTGATAGCAAGTAGAGTTTTTATATGCTTTGTAGGTTAAATGTTGTCAGAAAGAACAAAACTTCTAGACTTAAGCCCCCTAGCATCATCTCAATCCAGAAGGATTTTATTAAGATCAGTTTAGATTTTTTTTTTAACTGGACTCTTGAATATTGCCTGTGCTTCACAAATATAATATGAAGAACCCAAGTTTGGCTCTGTGTTTGGGGCCAGCTTCTTCCATGGACCAACTTTTCTTAGGTTTTGCGCTGTGCCTTACCTGTAATGTATATGCAATTGATCATGTGGAAGCCACAGGTACAATAAATAATATTTTGTTAATGTGTGCTGTTGTTCATTGCAGAATATATGCAATTAAATCTGTGGTATATAGGTAAAGTTTTTAATGAAATATCTGACAACTTATTTTATTGTCAAATGACCTTTTCTTTCATAATGCCTGCTAATATTTAGCAAGTCTTCATCAATAAGATGCAGGAGTACGTTTTCAGTATCTGACATACAAGCAAGAATTCCATAGTGTTTTCAGGGCAGCTGGGCATTTTCTATGAATTAATGACTAGCTGGGATGAGTTGATAATTTAAGATAATCACCTAGCAGCCTACCTCAGTAGACCATTCCTCCTGAAGAAATGTCAAGTGCAAATATGACTAATGTAAAGTAAAATATATTACAAAATTGTTAGTTCATATTAGTGATAATATTGATAAGCTCCATGAAGCATTTAGTGTAACATTTGTGTGTACGCAAACAGTGTAGTAGGGTATACTTGAGTAATCATTAGAAGAATACTGAGAAATATTGTAGGGGAGAATGGTTGTCCTGAAAAGTAAGCTTTTAAGTAAACTTTCAAACTTTCAGATATTTTTATGCTTATGTATTGGGATCTCTCAATAGAAAGTATCCTTTGTTTGAAACTGGTGTCTCAAAAGTATAAATTTAGCTAATGTACATTGTAATTGATTTTTTTAAACTATCAGACAACAGTAATGAAAATTTTGATCTTAGTGTCATTCAGTAATATGAATACAAATTTAATTTTTCTGTACAAAAGTATTTTAAAGATTTTTTCCATTAGTCAGTTCAAGGGGAATTACTTTTTCAATCCAGACTTGAGCAGTTATCACAGTTCTAAAATGTTTCTTTTCCTAGTGTCTGCAGAAAAATTATTTTTGACTTAATTCTGAGATAGTCTTATAAAGTAATGGGCAGAAGATGTATTTGACACTGTTGCCTCTCCAGAAGTAATGGAATTGGCTCACTCTTACATTCCCCCTACAAGTTTCTAACAATTTAGAAGGAATGCATTAGTATCTATCACCAAGTAAGGCCTCTTTAGAAAGCAGCAGCATGCAGAATACATTATAAATTGTATGTAGTGACCTAATGGCATGTCTGTTAGCATGACTATGGAGCAAGAGTGATTTTTCGTCAAATAAATTAGATGAAATACCTTATTTTTGTAAAGAGCTAGCTCTAGGTCATTGTATGCTTCATAGAAAATGATCTAATTATTAAAATTACTTTTCTCACTCATCTCTTGTGCAACAAAGTGGAACAGACCTACTGTTAGAATGAAGCTAAAACATCTTGTTTAAAATCCACACTTTAGAGACAGATCTGTTAGAAGTATTGGCACCACGTTCCACTGCTAGCACCAGAATAAGGATAAAACAATTCTACTTCTGCACTGTTTCATGTTTGTAACAATATTTTCTAGGCTCAAAAATAGTTTGTGTAAGGAAGGAGATAAAGATTTTCTGTGCTTGCTGGGAGCTCCTCTTCAACAGTTTTGTCCTCAGTAGCACTGTGACCAAACTGACTGCTTACTCACAAGAGGAGAACCATAATTTATCTAAAATTAATCATCTTTCATAGAACAGTGTAGTCATGTAACCTTTATGTTGAGGAGAGCATATTTGTACTCAACACTACAGGTACTAGTTTATTATACAATTAAATCTAAATTTGTAGGTTCCTTTTTCATTAAATAATATATTTAAATGTAACATGGTAACTCAGTTGGCTGAACAAGCTTTAGAATACACTAATATTCTTATAATGGCAATATGTGCCCAGTGCAATCGGAGGACTAGATTGAGATCTGAATCCTGAAAATATCTGTAGATATTTGTTACCTGAGTAGATCTCACAGGTAGTAAAATAACCCTCTCATTTCTTAATCCTGTCTTCTACTTTGAGGACATTTGCTGCTATTTATGTAAATGTATCGAGGTGATTTTGCAGAATGACTCAGCAAGGCATACCCATTTTATTTATGGAAACTAGAGTAAATGTTTTTAGCTTAAAGATTTTTATTTTCTAAGAAGTAACCCCCTGTAATAGTGCAAAAACACTTCAAGCTCTCCATTTAAAGCAGTAAGCCTTATTCTTAATCTGCATCTGTTCATTATTTTTATGTTGATTTTAAACACGATTTGAAAAATACTTTTGAAAAGTCCATTCAAAATCTTGTCTTAGCCTGTGATAGCCTTGTACTAATTCTGTCTCCACTTTTTCACAAATACAATGAAAGTAAACAACAGAGCAAGTCTGTAAAAGTGAACTAAAATGCAAAGCATGTCTGCATAGGCAGTGAGGTGAAATGGTTACTATGGAGCCAACAAACTCAGCTTCCAAATATCAGGCTTGGCTTCTGTAAGTCATATATTCCTCACCCAATGCTAGATTATTTTCTTCACAAAGTTTAGCATCATTTAAGTAAAACTATGCAGCACACAGGATGTTGCTCAGAACAATTACGAGGCACAACTTGAATCTGACAAAATTAGGAAATGTAATGATAGGCTATGAATGTACAGTGTATTCTGAACTTTATAAAAAAACAACTGGCTGTAGTAAAGCGTGACTAATTTTTTTTTTAACATCTTAAGTTTAATAACTGTTTTTAAAGTATTGACTTTACTATTAGAATCGTGTTTTTATGCATGTTCACAATAGTTGTTTATATGGTACAAGATTTTCAGAAGGTTCTGTACAACCAGGCTCCCAAGGGGTCTGGAGTACTTGCTGTCTTTGAGACTTTCTAGATTATTTTCCATCTACTCATAGTGTTCAATCAGGCCTTTCTTTATCCCTTGAATTGGGAAAGGGGAATATCTTCACTAAAGAGTTTTAATTGAGGCATATGCCTACAAAAGGTGCATTTTTCCTGTTTTAAATAACTTATGATCTAGTAATCAAATCATGAGGGAGCCTTTCCTGGCTATTTTGCAACTATCAGGATATTTATAGAAAATACTAGGTACAGCTTTAGACTTCCAGCTAATCAACACTAGGCCCTAAAAATATGGTTGCAGTTGCAATAGGAATGTTTTTTGGAAAAAATTGCATGGAAAAAATATTTCCTAAAGTTCATTTAGGAATTAGTTCATACACTGTTAAGCAGGACATATCAGTTGAACATTTGCCACTTGGAAAGCCATGGCATAAGACTGAAAGTAATTTCTCAGTCCCCAAGTTTACTGCTTTGCTGTCACAGATAAGCCTGTTTATACATGTATTAAGCTCCCTTTTAAGATTAATTCATTTCATTGCCTCCATTGTTTCTATTGGAAATTAAAAAAATAGCTGCTTTCGATCACATTTACCTCCCTGATGACACTGGGAAAGTTGCACACCCTTTTTCAGCACTTGCTTACATTACCATTCCCACTATGGCACTTTATTCAGTATACTGCCAGCAAATTAAGTTGACTCAAGTGTGGAGTGGTTTTGCAAAGTTCAGAATATTAGGAAGTGTATAGTAGTTGCCAGTGCACTGACCGTAGCAGCATAGATGAACGCAAAAGGTTTTCCTGGGGTGACTCATGTATGTTTGGGAAGAGAAAAAGGTGGCTTGCAACTACAGAATTAACTGAATGAGAGGAGACGGTGATATGTAGGCAAGGAAAGACAAGCTAAGAATGGGAGAACAAAGGAAATGAGCCACTTGTCTGCTCTGGCTGCTTGCCCAGTACCCAGGCAGAACTTAGGACAATTGCATGTTTCTGGGGATGCTGGTCAGCACATGAGCCATTTGAAGAGTTCCTGTAAGTTGAAGTCACCCTTTCAGTTCTGGTTTCCAAGATATGAGTTACATATGGATAATGCATGTTTGCATTTTTTACAAGTCTTCTGATTTGCACTGACAAATTTCAATTTCTAATAAGACTGCCTTTTTCTGGAGGTCATTTGGTCCAACCTCCTCTTCGAAGCAGGATAAACTTAGAAGTTAGCTCAGGTTGCTCAGGACCTTTCTCCAGCTGAGTTTTGAAAATCTCCAAGGATGGAGGTCCCAGACTCCATGACTCTTGCTCTGCACTTTTAAAGAGAGTCTGGCTGTGTGTTCTCTGTAGCGGAAGACCGTGATTAGATTCAGCCTTAGCCTTCTCTCTCCAGGCTGAACAAATGCAGTTCCCTGAGTGTCTCCTTATATGTCACATACTTCAGCCCCCAAACCATCTTAGTGGTTCTACACTGTACTCATTCCAGTTTTTCAGTATCTTGTAATTGGGCATCCAAAACTGGACAGCGTTCCCAATGTGGCCTCATGAATACTAAGTAGAGGGTAATAATCACTTCCTTTGGCCTGCTGGCTATGTTCTCTAGCCCAATATGATATTAGCATTCATGCTGCAAGCATACATTGATAATGTAGTAGTATATCTACTGTGCTGTTCAGGTTGTCTCTCTTCCTCTGTGTGTGCACATGCATTGGTACTATACCATGGCAACATATCTAATAATACAGATGAAATGGGAAACAAAATGTATTAAGATATTTCAGTCTATCAAAAAGGAACTGATAAATTTATCAGGAACAGAAAAGATTCGAGGTTGTACATAGTCGTCATTGCTTTGTGGAACTGGAATTACATCTGAAGATTATAGCAACATTTAAAATATAAACTTATATTGACAAGGCAATTTTTATACCATTGTACGTGGCATAAAGCAAAAACACTTTCTCCTTTGTAGTATATTTTTATATGAAGGCTTAGGGGAGCAGAATTATGCTATGCTAGTATGGGTCCATGACATTTATGCTTTTCTACTCTAAATTACATTCTGAAAATATATCAAATAAAACAGATAATGGGCAGAGGAATGCAACAATACATGCATATACCTTGAAGGTTGCATTTTGTCGATGCATTTTGCACATCTTGCTGATACTCGCACTTGTTAATCGCTATACTTACAAACTTTCTAAAATGCATTATTGTGCAAATGCAGTTTTATTCGTGGAAAGTCAGATATGTAGAACTTCCCCCCAGTCAGTTCATAGACTGTTCGGTGCAGCTTGTCATTTGTATACTTAATTTCCCTGCTCTTTCAGTGATTGCCACGTTTTTCCCCATAACACGACACTGCTATACCATTTCCTGTATTTCTCTTAGTTCCACAGTTGTGAATGTGTTTTAGTTCATGTCCTGAATCAATACATTATTAGCTTGAGTGATGCTTTTTTTTTCTAGTTTACTATTCTTGTTTGTCATTTTCCCCTCCTGCAGAAGCATGCTGAGAAGATCCTAATCATACCATCCTAGTAACTGAAACACTTAAAAATTAAAATTGAAAAGTAAGAGGATCAAAGACAAGAGATGAGGCCAAGAAAACAGAACATTTGAAACTGAATGGAGTCAAAAATTGAATGACTTCCTTCTGGAAACAGAGACAAACAAGAATTCAGATTTTGGCCAGCAGACATATCTGGTACCCATAGATTAGATAAATTGACCTTGTTTACCTCCAACTCTTTAACTGTATGAAACTCAAGTGGCAAGAAAGCTCTAGAAACTAATATGGAAAAGGAAGGAAACTATTCTGATACTCAGGTGACATTCTATACAGTTAGCAATCATTCAGTCTTCTGGTTATACTGTATTATTAATGCATTTGTATAAACATCTTTTAAAAGCTGAGTGCCTGTAACAAAAAAAATTATAATTAGTAAGTTATAAATAATTTGTACTACTTCATGATATAAATATGAAATAATGTCAACAAACCCAGAAAAAAATTAAAGTTACCAAACAAATTTTAGCACATCTCCAAAACAAGTTGCCTAACTTGTTTTAGGAACTCCAAAGCAAGGATCAGTGAAGATCCCAGTGATCTCTTTGTCTTACGTTCACAAACATGACAAACTGCCTAGTGAATCACTTTGAATTGTATTCTAGCATCTCAAGGACAAACAAGAAGAAAGATATGTCATGATCCCTTAAAATAATATTTTCTTAGAATATTCAGATCTTTCTTTCCTATTTCTGTATTGCTAGTTTAACATTTCTCAGGAAGGCCTTTTTGTCAAGTTTTATGAAAATAGAGGAAGGAAACAAGTATTTTCAATCAGAAGGGTTAGTTACTATTTTCTTAATCTTAGAGCTGGAAAATTCTGTGTTGTATACACTTTTCCTACAATTCACATATATGCGAGATCATTGTAACTAATTTTAAAACTTGTGTAATATTTTTACCCACGAATTTCATTCTTTGAAATAATCAGCTCTAAGGTTTCTGCTGCCACAAAATATGGATTAGATAAATCATTGCAATATTTTCTTATTGAATCTTTAAGAGCCCAGGAACAGCATCTCTGGAAGATTTTCTGGTTCCAGTATAACTAGTAACATCATTTACTCCTTCAGTAGTGATCATTGTAAGAAAAAGTAGTATGATGAGTATCATAGTTTGACAGAATAAGCTGACTGGAAACAAATTCATAGGGACATAGTCATTATCAACTGTAATCTACTTGCACGGAAAGAAAAAATCAATTCCTTTCCTCATTGAATCTTTCTTCTGACTTTCCAAGAAGGAGGTGTATCTATATAAATGCTAGAAATTATATAAAATATGTCTAATTTAAAAATCATTAGGAACGGATATTTACTTTAGTTTCAATAAACCTAAATTGGAGTATATTTAAATATACTGCACAAGGCTGTTGTTATCATTCTAATATGCATTTGGTATGTGTGGGTATATATAGTTTACCTTCCTTTGGTCTTTTATTTGTCTATATGACAAAAATGCAGCATATTCTAGTATGAAATACACCCTATCTTTTGATAACACCAGTCTTTCTCATGGTGAAGAAATCTGTTTAATTAAATAACATTGAAAAGATCAGTGGAAATTATTTGGTAAGCATTATTTTAATTTAGGATTTAAATAAAAAAATAAGCACCACAAAGATAAGTATTAGAATTTTAGATTATGATCCATGGGGAGTTATATGAAGGACAAAAACATGCTTGTATTTAGTTTTCTGTGTAGAATCTAATTTAAACATAAGCAAGGTTAATAGGCACTGAAGAGACCATTCATTTTAGCAGTGTCTTGAGCAAAGTGGACAGTAGTCCAGAATGAGTTCAAAGAGCTTTTGTAGACTGAAATGAAAGCTTAATTAAAAAAAAAAGAAGAAATTCCCTCAGCTCAGTAATCCTGTTTTTACTTATTTATCACAGCTGTAGTTAAAAGGAGTTTCTGTTAAATGTGCGTCAATGCCAAAAGACTTATTATTCCAAGCTATTCCTGAGTAGGTTGCTTTTTTATTATTCTTGTAATGTGATTGTCAGGTTTTAGTATAGGGAGCTTTCGTAGAATGTTTATTATAGTCCATATTCTGTTTCTTTTCCATTTCTAACATATTTTCTTTACAGAGATTTTGAATGGACACAAAAACCTTATTCTCTGCTGTGATTATTTACTATTCTTAACATCAGAAATCTTAGAAACCAAAGCCTCTGCATGTTTGTGCAGTCCACCTACTTATATGCATAAAGTATATCTACTATGCCCTCTTAGACGCCCAGGAGACAAACAAACTTAAGCTATTTTAAAACAGAGAGAATGCATTGCAAGGCAGTGTGGAACCCTTTCTTTTTTCATGTTCCAAAGTAGCAGAGATGTACTGATTAGGTGTTCTCTTCTGCAAACAACGGGCACTGCCTGTGGTTAGCCCCTGTGCCAGGAGAGCGTATGAGTTCATTCCTGAACTAAGAAGAAGATTTCTTAGTTTAGCACACAGAAAAACAAAAAGACATGGTGGTAGTTTTGTTTTGTTTTGTGTACTTTGAGGAAAACCACTGCTCTTAAGAGTAGTAACCTCCTCATCTGATTATGATACTTTTAGGTTTTGTGAAGGGCAGGGGAGTTTGCCAGTATGTCAGACTAGCCCCTTTCCAATTAAAGCCTTTTTTAACTGGGGGAAGACAGAATTGTACCCCTAAGCAGCCCGCTAAGTCTACACAGTCACTGGCAAATGCAGAACAGGCACAGACAGAAAAATGGGACTGCTTAAGTAGCATTAGAAATCAGTTTTCAGCCTACTGTAATTCGGTAGTCTGCCTTGCCATCAGGATAGGCTCCTGAAGTGGTCTCAGATCCTTGGTTAATTTTAATCTTGCTGCAATTCTAGGGGCTTTTTCCCACCCAAGAAAAATCATCATGCCAGCAATTGTCTGGTACAGCTATAAAAATGTGAAAAACAGCAGTGTCTATATTTTACAGTAATTAAAAAAAATTGATTAAAAAGATTGTCATGATTAATGGCAAATCAGTCTGTAATCTTAGATAACTCGATTTTACATAGCTCATAGAAACTCATTGTTTTGACACTGTAAATACATAATATCAAAGGAATAGCAAGTACAAAAATAAAATAATTCTCCAAGCCATAAAATTCAATTTTTAAACTCTGTAATAGCCAAATCTATCACTTCTTGTTGAACTTGATGTTTCCATGTTAAATTTTGCTTTTATAACTACTTTTTTTAGGCCTTCCAAATATAGAAAATCCTGTTGAATTCAAAATCCAAAATAATCTATTTTTTATCAGACTGAAGATAATATGTATTTCCAGCAAGTGCTGAACATAATTTTAAAGAATTGCTGGATCAGCATCTCCTTGTCTGAATGCTCCTCAGACTTCTCAATAGCCATACTGATTCTTACTGATCCAAAAGTATTTTATCCCAGCATAGTCACCAATATTTTTGACATTTCACCAGCAAAAGATCTTCTCTCTCCTCACCTCCAGATTTGTAAAAGTAGCCTTTGTTGCTCTTTTAGTCCTGGGCTGAATTCTGATATTTTCCAAGTCTTAAATATGGGCTATAGCATTCTATATAACAGCTATGCTTATTATACAGCAGCTCTGGCCAAGCTTAGCCTTTCTCATTTTTTATTTTAAGAATCTACAGTTAGTGATAAACTTTGGGGTTTTGTTACAGAATATATTCTTGTAATAGTAGTAATAAAACATTTTGAGTTGCAGACTTTTTGGTCATTTAAAAATTTTTCCGTATTTATATCTGTGTTACTGAAAAGGTGTTCAGAAGATAAAGTCATAACTTCTTCAGACATTCCAGCGCATGCTGCTATGTCATCCTACCTCTTTTATACACTACTTCACACGAGCAGAACTGAACCCAGGCAGCAGAGCCACTCTTGCAGTGTCTGTGAGCCCAGGAAGCCCAGCTACACAGCTGCTGCATAGCCCAAACAAAACAGTTGTACAAAAGATAGTTATCACCTGTTTCATTTAATTGATTTGGCATATTAGTGTTATGCCAGTGTAGATTGTAATTGCAATTTCTTTTATGACCATATGTTATGTATAGTATTAATGTATATATTTATTTTTATTTTACAGGATGGAGGTCTGCTTCTAAATAATCCTTCTGCATTGGCAGTTCATGAATGCAAGTGTCTTTGGCCAAATGTTCCACTGCAATGTCTAGTATCACTGGGCACTGGCCGATACGAAAGTGAAGGGAAGACACATGTCACATACACCAGTTTAAAAGCCAAACTCACAAATGTTATCAGCAGTGCAACTGATACAGAAGGTTAGTGTCTCAAGATATATTTTTATTGTGTTTTTAATTGTTTATGATTCTTTAGTTTCAATTCAGAGAGCAATCTGCAACTTTTTCCCTGTCTCCTCTCTGCCCACCCCTTTGAAACTTCTGTTTAAGCCAAACTACCCATAGCAAGATCTCAGGTTTCATTTAGATGAAAATTAAATGTGGACAAAAGTAGAGTTTAAATGGTTGTTCTCAGTAAGCTATTTTCATCAAACTACTTTATTATTTTATGCATATTTACTATATTTCAAGCATGTCTCTTCCTACCTAATTATGTATAGTTGGTGTTTTGATATCAGTATTACAGGTTTTCTGGAGATAGTAATATGAAGGCATTTCTTAGCTTTATCTTCATGAGTCCACATCTTGATTATGTTGTTGTTAAGCTCTTTTAATTGATGAGCTTTCAACTGTTAACATAAGGTTGATGACATAGGTATACTAAAGATCAAAGATACCTTAAAAATCAGAATGACAGTAGTAATCCAGCAGTGTTTATAGAAAGGTATATCTTTTTGCTTGTGCCTCAGAATAAAAACGTACTCAGAAATTCATTTCAATAGAAAAATCATATTTTCTTAAATTTGGTTTGTTTTTTTTCATAAACAGTAAGATTTAACAGTTAATATAGAACGTTGATTAGTTCTCAGCAGCTTCTGAAGTACTTTAAGTATATTCTTTTTCATGTATGTTTTTAATATGCAGTTTCCTAAGGGCTAGATTGTATCTGCCAATGCTTATGGTTTCCACTGATGTCAGGAGGAGCAAAGCATGTGATTTCAAAAATAAACTCTGATCCTAGATTGGGAATATCTTGTAACTCTATCATTAGCTGTTTTGTTTTTATAAACTGAGGAAATACTGATATACAAATGCTTTCTGAGGTTCTGAACTGAGGTTCATAGTGAACTGATTAATGTTGATCAAGAAATATTCTTACAATTTAGATCCCTTGGTGTAAAAATCTGCATGATGTCTGTCAACTGACTGTTGTTTAGTAAGAAAAAGCTAGATCTTATGCCTTATTTTTTTGCACAATTGTGGGAAGGTCTATCAAGAAAAAGAAATAATAAGTTTCAGTGCAGCAGAAAAACTGGGAAAAAATTGGTGGGGAGAAGAAGAAACTGAAGGAAGGGTCATTGCGGAGACCGAAGGAGAGGAAATGGAAAAAGGGGCTTAACACAATAGACTTGGGAAAATGGGAAGTTATATTTTGAAGGAAAAAGAGGAGTGTATTAAATAGAACAAGAAAGGAGGGAGATGGTGAGACAAGAGCAGAGACACAGCTGAGTAATTTACAGGAGGAGGGACCAGACAGAGAAGATTCCAGGACAAAACTACTGGACTTATTGTCTCATTAATGATGTTTTTCACTTTAAAACTCTTACATAAAAATAGATGTTTAAAAGAATGAAAGAGAGTGATAAGAATGCAAAAAAGAAGGAAATAAAAGAGAATAGAAAGGTGAAAGGAGTCATGGAAATGAAAGATTAGGTGAAGAGCTAACAAAGAGAAAGGGAGAGAGAAAATAGGTTATAGAAGAGAAGGTATAGGAGATGAAGAGAAGAATATATAAATATATTACATAACCAGTCTATTACTGTACTTGTTTACTGAACTTTTAGAATTTACCATGAAATTTTTAAATTGAATAAATATTAAATTCAAAACAAAAAATCTGTAGTAATAAAAAAATTAATTGCAAATAAAAGAAACCTTCAAAACTGCATCTTTTTCAATGCAGTCTTTGACGTTAGAGAAGAATATACTGCTATCAGTTTCATAATGCCTGCTCCTGTTGATACTCAGTGTAACAGATCATGGGTAGCCTAAATGGGAATGTGTAAATTACATTACTGCTCTTTAGAATGCAGTCTTATTTGCAAAGGACTGGAATGTACATTTAACTAAAAATCAGTTTCTGGATAGCTGCAAAGCCTTATTAATTGTCATAGCAGTGAAGTTGTCTTAGAATAAAAGGTGAAGCTTTTCCAGAGAAAACAGCTACAGGATCATTTGCAAACTTTCCAATGAGAGAGGGTTTTTCATAAGCTGATGGCGTGGAAAAACATTTACTCAGCAAAGCAGCACATATTTACACTTATGGTGTCACTCCAGATCACTTACTGTTCAGAGATCGTAGGAATATTTGTCTGTCTCATTTAAATATAACAATTTCCTATATTTGTTTTAAATACAGAAGTTCATACCATGTTGGATGCACTGTTACCTCCAGATACTTATTTCAGATTTAACCCTCTTATGAATGAAGACATACCTCTGGATGAAAATCGTAAAGAGAAACTTAATCAGTTGCAGACAGATGGAATTCGTTATTTAGAACGAAATGAAGAAAAACTGAGAAAAGCTGCGAAAATTTTAACACAAGAAAAAACAACTTTGCAGAGATTTAATGACTGGATAAGATTAAAGGCTGACATGTATGAAGGCCTTCCATTTCTTTCCAAATTGTGAATATGTAATGCATGAAAGATTGTAAATGTAAATCTTGTTCCAGAAAAGTACTGTAAAGGAAGAATGCTTATTATGGTAAATATATGGCAAACTTCTTTGAAAAGCTATCTGGAGAAAGCAGTTCAGGACAGCAACTTTATGCACATTCACTTGATACAAGGTTTTATGGTGTTAATTATTTTTTGAACTTTAGGGATCTTATTGTTGTACTACTTAAGTTTGTTAAAATCACTAAAACTGAAAACTATGGCAACAATTGTGCTATGTGTTTTTGGATGTATGTACCATAATCATGTTGACAGTAAAACTTTATTTATCAACTACCAAGTTTGTTCAAAATTAACAAAAAATAAAATCTGTATTAACTTTATTGTAGGCAGTATACCTGTTATGCTCTTGTATTGCTGGTCAATTTAAAACATTCTTACAAAAACTTTGCCTGTGTTAATTGCACTTTTACAGTTGAAAGACAGCATTAAACTTTTTTATTTTCATCTTTTTTGTACCTAACAGTATTCTGGATGTTTGGATGACTATAAATGACATTAAATAATCACAACTGATCTTTTTAGAACTTACTGCTCATTGTTTTTATAGAAATAACTTTAGATAGGGTCATTCATTATTTGAAAATAATCCCAAGCCCCCAAACTTCGTTTGAGCAGCTATTCCTGTCACAGGAAAAAGGAAATAAAATCTTGAAATTGTAGTAAGCTTACCACACTCTTACTATTCATTGCTTTGCAACTTGCTTCTTATGTCAAGAAAGGTGGTATAGTGAGCTGTGACAATGTAGTACATCAATGAAAATATTTTCAAAAACAGGAAAGTACAAGTCAGTTCCTAGAAACAGTATGATTGCAATGAAGTGTGAGCTATCGCATGATGGCGTATACCCATCGATCAGATTGCTTGATTGCTTTCTGGGTGAGATTTTGCCTCTTAGTAGACAGCTACAGTACATGAAGAAATGTATATTTTATACAGTGCATGATATGTCCAGTTTCACCAAACACCGGTGCATCCAAAAGCAAAAGCTATTTTGTCACTTTGCCTTTCAGGAGTAATCATCTGCCATTGCATTATTCACTAAAAAAATAACATTTCCTTTGATAGCCACCCCCTGTACTTGTCTTAAATCACTGAAAATGTTATTAGGCTGTCTTTAAGAGCATGACTTGGCAGAAGACAACTGAAATCCTGCATTATTTCAGGAGCTGCTACATACTATTCTTTGACTGTGGAAGAAAACATTTGATTTGAGTTGTTCTTTTTTTAACCTGAGAAGTAATTTTCACCTTTGTCCTTTTACTCAAATATATTCTACACGCTCCCTCAGTTCTCTTGTTTTTGTCACTGAAGCTATTAAGTCATTGGTATATAAGCTGTAGCCTTTGAATTTTTTTAATTGTCCCCAATGCAAGCAAATTATAGATGTATAAGGGCTAAAAAAGCCTTTGTCATTCAGTATGCGAGGAAGGAAAAAGAGAAGAAACAGCATAGAGAGGCAGAGAACATTAGAATGCTACAGTGATTTAAAGATAAGAAGTGAAAGAATGTGTATGTGGTATGTTCTCTACTTTTTTTACTTCAACACCAAAAATAGCTCTTCCAATTGGGCAATAAAAATACTGAAAAGGAAAGCCTTACGTTCTTGGTGCAACTGTACTTTATACAACTCCCCTTTTATATCTTCAATCTCAATTGCTAAAAAAACAAGTAAAAGACTAACAAGAATTCCAACTTTTCCACTTGGTTTGAGATAGTTTAAGCATGTAGAAAAGAAATGTCAACATTATTCTGATCAGGGAGGTGGAAAAGGCACCTTGTATAGAGTTAAACTGTGCTGCCAGCATCCTTCAGCATAATAGACAATGCAGGATATTCTCCTATGATAACAAACATTTCTTCCTCTTCTGGCAAAGGACAAAGTCATTGCGCCATCCATAAGGAGATCAAAGACAGTATTATGAATTCATAACTTTCCAGTCATAGTTTTTTGAGACAAGCAGTTATTTAAGAAAACACTTGTCTGTAATGAACAGATTGGTAAGATTTCAATTTAATTTTAATACAAATAAAACCTGTACATTACTAATGTTTAGACACTGATGTAAGAGCATATACTGAACTAGTTCCTTTAATAGGACATACCTTTGCAGATGAAATATTATTTCTGTTTACCATAATGCAGGAATTTTTATTCATTTGGAAGTTCTCTGAGTTGTCTTCTCATAGATAAACTCAACATTATACTAGGAGTTGACTAAAGGATGTAAAACAGGCAACTGAGAGTGTTCCAAATGAGGTTGCAATATCTCAAATTAGCTTTATTTAAATATCAGGTTACATGTCGTTCTTTGCTAGCTGTCTACAAAGCTTCAATTGCAGCTCTGTTAAAAATACCACTCATTTTGTATAGGGCCTTGGCTTATCTAATCAGCCTTTCAGAAGACTTCATTAAGTGTATTCTAGGCTGGTGAGGGGAGCTATTTGACTTTTGAGATCCCATATTTAGAAAAATGCAATATACTTGCTAAAATATATACCTTATCTCCGTGTTATTTGAGGTGGCCTTTCCAAGTGAATATGCATGAATGTATTTAATCAGCTCACAGGAGTGAAGGCAGAATGGTACTTGGAGCTGGTCCTTTTCTCTGTGCAAAGTCCCAGTATGCTTCAGCCCACAAACAAGGACATCAGAAGTGCGTGGGCTTCATGATAGACCTCTGTGAAGCTTGATTTTCATTTTTGGTGTGCAGTATGGGAAGCCTGGTTATGAATTACAAAAGTATAAATATTTGAGATGGAGCAGATGCATGTAAAGATATATATAATAGCAACAACACTGCATAAATCTCATGTGAAATACCAGTTCACTCATGTGACTAGAGAGGGCAAAAAATCAAAGCTCTTACATCCATGAGGTCAAGGCTACATATAAAGAACAGGCTGTGTTTTAATACAGGTTTATTCTACAAAAAGGTTCTGGTTCAATTTAAACATATTGCTATTTTTTGCCTATTGATGTCTTGGGGAGGGGGAGGAGGAATTTATTTCAGTTGGGGCAAGAGCTGGATAACATTTTTTTGTTGGAAGTCATCTTCATTAACACTTTTTCTCTCTGTTACTGTAACAATATTATTTTGCTTCTTAGTAGTGTTTTTTAGAAGTACAGATAAAATTGAGTTGAGCTATAGAGTAATTAATTCAGACTGTTTTAGGCCACTGTGTATACATTCCCAAGATGCACGTATTGAAGCCTTTCAAACTAAACTCTTTGATCCTCAGTATTGCAAGCACTGCACTGTCTATCGAGCACTAATTAGGAGTTTTCTCTCCCTTCTAAACCACTTTAAAAATATGCAGGTGCGATAGATTTATCAGTCTAGCTGTAATTAGTTTTTTAGTTACTTCAAGAAGACAGTTTGCAGTTTGCAAGGGCTCCAACTTATCGTAGATGTATTCCTACAACACTGTTTATAAAGTAAAACTATTTGCAGGAAGGTTACTGAGGTGTTTGATGTGGAATCCCACATGGTATTCTCATATGGACATGAGAAGAAGATGGAATAGGGAGAACTGCAGAGGACTCAGAATTTGCTAAATAAGAAACAAGAATTTTAAATTAAGGGGGTTTATGAATAGAGAGCAGATGGACTGGTTCTGGGTCAAACTATCATATTTTAACTAATCACTTGGATGGACTAAAGAATATAATTCACGTTGCAGGTAAATCAAAGAGGGATCATGAATATTTTGAACAATAGACTTTCAGTGCAGTATGAATTTGAGAAAAAATAGGCCAGAATGAAAAAAAGTCTCTTAAGTATAAAAATACAAAATTGACAATAGAAAAAGGAATAACCTAATGCAGAAGCTCTAGTTAAAGGAATCCTGCTTTGAAGAAGCTCCTCCGGGAACGATTTGTAGTTAGTTATACAGTCAACACTGCAACTCAGAGTCAGCAAAATGACAGCTACAAAAATTAGTGGTTTTATCAATACACCGTAGAGAATCCCATGGATAGGACAATGCGGATGAATCTGAAAAATGAGATATTAATGAGAGTTTTAAATCTAGAAGAAAAATTATAAGAAGATAACATAACCATTCCAGATTACTCATTAAATCAGAGAACAGAAAAAGATTTGTCTGCCCTGATGAGTGTTCACATTTGAATGTGCCAGGTTTACATCCTGAAAAAAAAAAAAGTTCATGCTTTAGTTCAGAAAGTAACAGTGTCAAATCTTTGCAAAACATAATGCCCTCACTCTAATGCTCCTCACTCTGATTTTGAGGTGCAGGAATAAAGAGTCCATACCAGCAAATGCAAAAGTATGCACATAAAATAATCTTCCTTATCTTTATGCAATGCCAGAAAGAGAAAAAGCCCATAGGTCATCTGTTACTTTCCAATTATCTATGCAGAAGGAGATCTTTATAAGTGAAGAAGGTTTCATTACTGAAAGAAAATAAAACTTGAAGCTGTAGAGTTTTAGGATTCCAGGCTTTATTGCCCACAGAAGAGGAACCACATGAGCAGATGAATGAATGCAACGATTCCAGTTCTGTTTCCCTTCCTCTGTCAAGGAAGCAGTGTGCCGCTTCCCTATTTCTCCTTGGAGCTCATTTCCCTTTCCTTCTGTTCTGCCCTCCACAGCCCTGGAATAACAGAGGAAAGAGCAGTGCATAAGCCAGACACAGGCAACCATGAACTTCAAGTGTGATGCATTGGTTTTAGGATATTTCCTGTCAGTGTCGATTCAGGTAGTGAAAATAAAAGGGTTCTAAACCCCAGAAAGCAAGATTATGGAATATCAATACAGTGAATTAATGTAACAAAAGAAACCATGTTTGTGTAAGGTTTAAGAGTTAAATTCATGAATGTGGCTATATAATGCAACAACTGCAGTACTGGAATGGCTATGGTCTCTGTGGCCAAGAGGATCCCTTTTAAGCTATGTGGTAGGTAAAAGCCCTTTATATACAACAGAAGCCTTAGGCTTATAGAACTGTGCAAGGGGGGGAAAGAGTATAAGTCCATATAGCGTAAGCCACCCTGTAACCTCTGGAAGAAAAGGCGGGCATCCCTCTACTCTGGCTCCTCTGCGCACCCATCTCTGGATCCTGTAGGTACGCTCAAAGCACAGCGACAGCAAAGACGATGGAGATAGCTGTGCTTCCTTTGGTCTTGTCTAGCAGCTGTCTTGCTCTACATTCATTTGTGCAAAAGCAGTTTAAAGGCCAGAAGTTGAAAAGGCAATTTATTTTGGAGGAAGCAATGTTACCATACAGAAAGAGGTTAATCTGGAAGTTCTACATCTAATATGCCTCAAAACTACAAGGCTCTCTTAGAAAAGCTCTTTTAACAGCTCCTTCTCATTAGACCTAATAGATGAGGCTTATGTCTTTTCTTTGATCTGTAGATCATATAGACCATTTTGCTTTGCTTGCCTAGCTGAGAAATGGAGCTAACAGAGGCTGAAGTAAGACAAGACACATGATGGCTGAAGGAAAAGATCTGGCTTGTGCCTACTACTGATCGGTACCGCTGATTTTTCATCAAAGATTAAAATACTTATATGCTGCTGGCTCAACAAATAGTCCTGATTTTCTTGCATTAAAAGACTGTTTTCAAGATGACAAGTATTAAACACAAATATAATCTTTTGTATGAGAGGCTTGCTTAAGGTTTCCTGTTTCTGCCTAAGGGCTGGACTCTCAGACACAGCTGTGATATTAACCTTTAGTTAACCTTTAGTCTTTTACACTCAACTATACAAGGCAAGAAGGCAAAAACACTTTTGTTTTCCATTGTTGCAATTTGGCCTGAAAGTCAGTCAAAATTTCAGACCTTGCAGAACTGTTCCATTTGAGGGACATTAGTGTAATCGTATTCATTTACACAGAAAAGTGAGCATGCCAACTCCCTCTTCTTTAAACACTGTAGAAAAAAGCTTACTAGGCTCTTTCCCCCTAGCATGCCACCTCACTGAAGAGCGTACTCGAGCGATTGCCCCTTTGACTCCCTGTTTGCCATTCACCCTCCTCACTCCCAGCCTCCTCATTCCCACGCTTGCACTCATGTACGCTCCTGAGTAAACACTGTTTAATTCCAATGTGCCACCTGGTCCAATACTTTGCTGATTGTCTTCATTGTTTGCAGCTAATTCTCTAAAAAAACAGAAGTTTGATTGCTCCTTCTTCAAGTTTTAATGATGACAAAGCTATCATTTATTTTGATAAAGTTTGCAAACTTCACTAAGGGGAAACCCTTAGCAAATTTCAGCAAAACAATATAAAAGTGAAACAAGCACTGAAACAGTCCTGTACTTATGTCCCTGGTAATGCATGTTTAGTCTTCAGTAGTAATGAAATTCTGCTTTTTATTTACAATTGCATTTAATATTTCAGTTTCTCATAAGATTATCATCTATGGTTATTAATTATTTTCCACTGAAGAAAAAAAAAGACTTACCATATAGCTGCAGTAGCATAAAAAAAAATACACAGTACTGTTACAAAATCTTTACCTTTCAGGAGGAATCTTTAATTATTTTAGTATTTTCATATAAAACCATAGAGGCAAACTGGACAGATTATAGGCACCATTAAAGTGCAATACAGAGATCAGCAAACTCATGATTTTAGCATTTAAAAACTTCCTTAGTTTTCAAAACCTCAGAAATGGAAAAAAAGAATAGCTTTTTGTGCTCACACCATTATTCTGCTGTTCAATGAAATAATAATCATCACAACAATTATTGTGAGGTAACATTCCTTCAGAATGTCTCAAAATTTTGATACCAGTCTCCCAAAAGTAATTCTTAAAAACCTAGTCTGCATCCACTCTCGGGCATAATCTCAGCAAAATTATTGCTAATCAGTGCTTCCTCACTAGCTGCTCTCAGCACCATAGTCCTGTCCCGTCCTTTTGTACCCTTAAGTAAATTTTTAGATTAAGTAAATTTTTAGGCAGGCAAGTCAGGCAGTCAGGGAATTCTTTTAACATTGAAACAAGACAACATATATTGTAGAGAAAAATATCAGAAATGTTTGAGAGTTTAAAAAACAGGTAGGAAATATTTCTTACCTTCATACAAGGAAAGTAGTACATCAGGTACTATTTGAAGTGTGGAGTCAGAAGACAAATAAAACATGTACTACTAAACCTGAACCCTAAAGCATTTCTTCACAGAGGTTGCTAAGACATAAGCATGCTTCAAAACTTCAGCACTGTGTCCATTGATAAGGATGATGGATGAATGTTACTTTTTTATTTCTAGCTGTTATTTCTTGCTACATAATAGATTTAAAACCATCCCAAGCAGGGCTGAGCAATCCTTAGACAAATCTGGATATTAATATAGCAGGAGAGATAATAATGTTTCTACAGCAGATTGAGTTTTAAAGAATACGCACAGGATATAAAATGTCATAAATTCTTGGGAAAAGATACAGATCAGAAAGGAAAGTTTAGCTGAGATGTCAGGAAGCAAGTGTGTTCCGAACAGCTATGTATTGCTTGGGTACATAAATGGTTTTGTATATTAGAGAAAGCAAAAAAAAAAAAAAAAAAAAAAAAAAGGCAAAACAAAAAGAAGCACCCTGCCTCCATTCTGATGTTATGCTGTGCTTATGTCTTTCATGTCTTGCTTGTACCATGCAATCACTTCAGACCGTGAAGGGAAAGCTTTTCCTTCTGTATTATGCAGGGCTCAGCCCACTGCAGCCTCTCAGTTAAATGTGTTTTCTCTTTGCAAACCAGTACAGTTATGATTACGAAAGGTTCATCATAAGTTAAAATAAATACTATTAAAAAAGAAGTTGGTTTTGAGACCTGAATATATCCAGCATGTGTTAAATCAAAACTGTGGGCTTGCTACTCTCTTTTGTCAGCAACTGGTATTAGTCTGTTGGAACATGCTATCACTGAGGCACACTGAGAAAGCAGCATTACTTCCATTCAGTTTCTGGTGCACGGTCTCTCTGTAAATGGCCCCTGCTAGGGTGAGAGACTGTGGGAGATGTACTCAGGAAGCGGTCAGTTATTCAGCAGATACTCTCTTCCTCCACATTAGAGATGCAGCCACTCTATATTAGTAGTCACTCTGGCCAGTCAGTCCTTTAGAAAGCAAACCACACAGAAAAAGATACTTCTCTTTCCTTCTGGAGATAATTAGGAAGAAGACTTGGATCATTATTACTGTCCAGGACACAATGCCTTTGCTTTCTTCACTCATAATAGCTACTTATAAAGAAAACGTTCTTGTAGCCAGGCCTCAGAAAACAATACCCTCCATGGTCACAAAATCAGCTAGAAGTCACTAAAAGCATCAGACAGAGAGAATTACTTCTTAGCTCCCCAAAATACTTTGAAACCACTCATTTGCAGTGGAGCTTAGACTGCCAAACCCTGAAATAAAGGCAACGTGAAATAAGAACCAACAGTGCCAAGAGATCCCTCCGCAGAAGGTCCCCATGTTAAGTTCCCCACTGCCAGCCTGAACCATCCTGAAGCAGCACAGGACCTTTAAGCAGGGCAGAGCTCCTGCTGTCCTGCTAGTGTGGCCCAAAATCATGATGAGGGGTACTTGTGCTCAAGCATTCAGGCAACTTAATTGCAGAGAACTAAACTGGACATGCCACCTCCTAAAGATAGGCTCTCCACAGAAACCAACACATCTAAATCCTTCTGACTACCTGTAGACTTGTCCGTAGCATCCACTCTCGCCCAGCAGGTGTTTTCAGCATTCAGACTCCTAACTGATTGTAGGACAGGACGTATGGAGACCTGTTTTCAGAGACAAATGCGCATCGACTTCCTTCTAGGCAAATGAATATACAGTGTGGAATAAGTGAGCAACTTCAGTCAGTCTTTCTCAGGCCTTCCAAAATGCAACCAAATTCTGGAAGTGGGATACAGCCCCACAAATTTCATTCACACCCAAAGACATTTCTCAAAGGCATCACTTTCCATTCCCCAGCAGCATTTGGAAGACATCAGACACAGAGACATGGATAGAAACCTCTTTCTGTCTTTAGCTTAGCAGATCAATGAAGAATCTAAGTGGTCATGGTGGAAGGTTGCTTTGGGTTATGTGACTAACATGGACTCTAGGAGGCGATCTGATCTGGTGTACTAAGAAGATACCACTTTTACCACTTGCTTTACCACTTTCCCAAGACTGCTGGAAATACCCTGAGGACGTTACTGCAAAAGCACCTTAGAGGTGTGAAGTCCCCAGAGCAAACAGACCTCCAGCTGACAGTAGGTATCTTCTTCTGGTAACCTTATTCTATCAAGAGTGTCCCTGTCAGACCTGGCAGCAATGGCCCAGCTGACATGCAGGGATGTTTATGGAACGGGCAGAGAGATATTCTTAGCATGAAGCTGATGGCAAGCCCTCTCTCTCCCTTCTGCCTTGAACAGCTCCTCAAAAGAAGACTCTAATGCCAAGCTTCTGTCCTGGAGAAATCTACTCAACAACAAAATAGCAAAGTTCCCAGTCTTTCCAGGGAAGTGCACAGCCCGTGTGAACTTTTCCCTGGGAAAGCTAGGCTGGCCTTGTGTGAGAATAGCTGGGAGAAAAGGAAGACAGGTGCAGGTCCAGTAACCTTGCGTCTTTATAGTATGCTACCGTTGTGACTCAAGCCAGGATGGAGGGAGAGTCACAGCAGCAGATGTTTGTGATAGGTATCAAGGGACAAAAAGGCAGCAGGCACATGCATGGTTTGCTATTGACAGACACTATACTTGGTTGGCATTATTTAAGGCTGCAGTAAACTTGCTGCTAGGCCGATTTAGATCATTAAGCAAAATGAGATTCAGTGCTCGGCTGATGGTGTTAGAGCAGGCTCTCAGGTGTGCTGGGGAAGGGAGTATTTTCCCCAAGCAAGCCAAAGGATAAGTATGGGTGTTGCTCTGCTAGCCTTACAAATCCCTTGTATGGCTTTTAGCTCTCAGCATGGGGTGACATGGGATAGGCAGACTACTATTCCAAATGCTGTCAAGTTCTCTATATGGTGGGAAGACACTCTTCTGTTGGTGGTGGGAAAACAAGCATGGAATATGTACTGGCAATCTCAAATCACTGCCGTCCACATGAGGAGGTGACCTAAAAATTACTGTAAGGTTCCTTGAGGTTTCCATGGACTCAGGACACCAACCAGGGCATTCTCTATAACACCCAAAGCATTCTTCAGACATACACATGGCTGTTTATGGATGCTGCCAGAGGCATGCTAAGGGAGGACAGCTTCTGGTCCTCATTGCAGAGAAGGAATTGGAAACTACCTGAAGCAGATCCAGAGCCAGCACAAAGTAGCAAACAGAACTTCTAATTAGGTGCTCTTAGAGCTTTCTAAGCAATAGCTCAGAAGTATATACTTTGTTTATCATGACAGTTTCCAGACAGCTTTTTTCCCCAGTTACCTAAAAAGAAACAAGAATAAAGAGCTTCTTTAGAAGGTAAGTCACCCTGTCAGACTTTATTTGTAAAAACAAACACATTGTATCTCATAAACTCTATCTCCACAACAGTAAACAGCAGATTAGAAAACGACAGAATGTTGTTTATTTTCTAATCTGATGCAGATATGCTCTGATAGCTTTACCGAGACAGGCACTGCAGCCTTCATTTAGCTTGAATTAAACAATACCTATTACAGCTATCCTATATTTTAATGTTGGCCTCCTGTCTGCAGTCACCTACTCTCAAGGTCAATGAAACAAATTACAGAAGTTTCAGTGTTAGTATCTTACATTTTTGAGATTTTATTCGGGTAGAGATACTTGTGTGTGAGGGAGCAGTTTATTTCTAGTCTCTATTTTTATGTCTCTATTGTTACAAAAATGGGGTGTTACAGTAGATGGTGGCAAGTAGTCAACTGTGCTCTCAGCTACATTTGCTCTTCCTCATCTCTGTGAAGATGCCTAGGATTTCATATGTTTGCTCAGACAAGTCATCTTGCCTTGCTGAAAGTGTGGTCGTGTCTTGTTTTCAAGGCCTAGAACAATATCTGGCATGAAGACCTAGGTTTACTTACTCCCTTAGGGACAAAAGATATGATAGCATTCCAGTATGAGTTCCTACTTGACGACTGCTTTAAGATCTTCCCTTTCTCTTTCCCAGAAAAGATCATTTTTTTTCCATGTAATTATTCCACATTCTGAAGAACTCCTCTTTTTTTCTAGCTGTGCCTTGTAGGCTTGTCTCTGTCTGGTTTGTCCTCTGACTGACTTCCCTATATCTCTAATTTGGTGTACTTTAAAGTATTCTCATTAATGCCTACATGCCTAATTTTGAAACCTAATGATGCTGTTATAATCAATTGTTAAATGTCTTATAGAACAATTTTGGTACTCATCTATTATTCTGTTTATTTCTGGACAAGAGTATACTTGCCTAAGTTAGCTCTATTAATGTCACTTGCATTTGCTCCATAGAACAAAGACTGATAAAAAAGTGTTACAACAAAAGAGGCAATAGCCTTGTATCTACTGCTCCAAAAAAACCCATCAATGTTAGGACACTTCTCAAACTTTGAGCTGAGCATAAACATTTCTCACAATGATAGATGACTGGAGAACCAAAAAAATTATTATAACATAACTAAAAAAAAAAAGATCATTGGTGGTGCTAAGGGATTATTTTTGGTTATGGTAAAAGGTTCCTCCCTAATCACAACAATAAAAATAATTTCAGAAAAATAAGGGGATGTTAGGGGAAACAGCAAAGTTTGATGTCAAAGGAAATATATATAGCAGGTTTTTGAAGTGAAATTTAGATAACGGATGTATTTGGCTTGAAGGCACAGATTGAAACAGCAAGCCACAACTTAATTTATGTATTGATTGCAGATATTCATTTATCAAATATGCAAAAAAAATCAATATGTTAAATCAAATGATTATATAGCACATTTAAACACGATAGGGAACTCAGATTTAAAGTTCTTTCTGATGGTCCATGGTAGTGTAAAATGGTAAAAAGATGTGTGCACACATACAGAAATAAAACTGAATGTATTCCACACCCAATTAAAAGTTCCCTGTAAGGAGCACTGCCATTCTCCTGGTCGACTTTAGGGACCATACTAGATAAAGAAGTTTGAGCATTGGTTCCCTGGATCCAAAGGTTTCCATTCCCTCCCCTAAGGTCAGCTGACCCACCTTGCCTCCAGCTGCATGCATCAAAATCCCCCACCCAGACCTGTGAGGGTTAGCACTGGACTTCAGACCATATTTCTTGTCACCTGTTGGGGTTTACAGCACCAAGGAGCAACAAAACTGCATGGTTTGCCTTCTCAGGCTTTCTTCCACTCTTATTATTATGGAAATGAAGAATTTAGTTGGTATGAGCTGGTCGGGGTATACCAGGAAAACTTCCTGGCTCCTACCACTGTTGGTGACGAAATATCCCATTGTCTGTGCTCTGTCACTTCAGTCATCTGATTTGAGGACAAATAGCTGGAAACCACACTAATTTGCAGAAAGCTCTCCTTCAAAATATGCAGAGGAACTCCTGAGCTGAGGAAGAGGTGGACTCTCGTAGCAGTCAGCATCACAGCACACAGGTGAGTGGGTTCCAGCACCGGAGGAGATGAAGCATTATCCTTTGAATGTAAACTCTGTCCAAGCACTTTGGAGAGAGCAAGGATAGTTAAGGAAATGAAAGAATGATAATTTTAGGGATCTATGGATCATGTTTTGTTAAGTAAGGTTTTTAATTTATTTTAGTGAGATAGGGAAATTTAGCGAGCATGTAGATGGGAGACACCCAAACACCATGATGATTGCTGTATGTGATACTAGTTCCTTTAGCAAAGCGTTAGTAAAGAGTGAGACAGAGCAGACTCATTGCCAGTATTCTTTCTCAGAAACTGTGTCACTTTCCTTCAGTTTGTAAAAGAATAAAATGATATGCTCTTGCCAGAAAAAGAAGGGAAAAATAATGAACCTTATGGACTATAGTGCAAAAGGACAGGGGTTAGGGGAGATCAAGCATAGGAGGAAATAGTGCAGCATTCTCTTGCTTAACTGCAAAGGGCTATGTCAGTACACCCCTAACTGAAAAGGATCAAACAAAATACAAAAACACAGGAGAGAAACTATAGCAATAAGTTTTTCACCTTAAGTTGGCTAAAACTAACCACAGGCTATAAGATCAGGCTACTTCATATAATTCTTAAAGTGATGAAAATTAAAATAAAATTGGATCTCATCTGCTAGAGATAGAATAGTAAAATTAAATATATCCACTTGCTGTTTATGTATTAATGCAACTTAATATTAGGGATCAGAGGATAAAAGAAAGGTATTCCTCACGATGAGGATCCCACCTGCACATGCAATGGTATCTTTGTAAGCTTGCTGCATCTCAGTTTAATCTCTGAAGCATGGGTAGAGTTATTTCTAACAGGATGTCATCTGTCAGCACTCTGAACATCTTAGAATCTTTTTGTTTTAAAATTCCTTTATTTTTATTAAATGTATATATATATTATATTTCTTGTGATGTTGAATGCATTGCTTTCAATTCTCTTGTGTTCCATGTGAAATGTTTTCTGTAAATTTCTGAGTCTTCTGAAGTATTTGATTTCTTTGGGGCAGGTTTCTTGAACTCTTTTGAATTCTCAACTCATAGGGAAAATGATGATTAATTACCTTCAACTGTTCTCAGAAAGCCACAAGGAGTATGAATTGCTATTCACTGACTTCTCTTCTCTGAAAACCTAGTAGAGCCAGTAAATTTATCCAGAGATTTTCTCACTTAAACTGCTTCAAGGAATCCAAACATAAGCCTTTTGGGCAATAGTCTGTTAGTAATTTAAAAGCAATCTCATCCTCTGAAGATCCAAAAGACTTAAAGAACAAGGTGTATCTTAAGAAAACAATCAGAGAAGCCCATTGGGGCATTCATCTAGTTCAAGACTAAAAGATAAGTTCAAAAAGACTTAATTGATGTAATTTTTCACCAAAGTTTTCCACTTTTTCCTTTCAATTTCCCAGGCAAAACCTCTCCTTCATTCTAAGTTTTAATACATGTGATCAAAAGTCATATTCATGTGCTGGGGAAGGGCACACACCTTACTCTTTTACCAACTTCACTCTTTTTTCTCTATCCCCTGAAAAGGCTTAGATAAACACTTAATTTTTTATAGTGTGAATCAGTAAGTTTATTCACAGTATGTATACGCACAATAAACAGGTGCATGAACATTTGGTGCATTAGAATGAACAGCTTCATTAAAGCAATTACAGCTATAGCTCTAATACTTACTATTAGCCATTTTCCAGAATCTTGGAGTTGCTTCCTGGCTCATTTTCATGATGGAAAACTTCCCAGAAAAGGCACACTCTCTTAACCTGTGAGATAATTAGCCAAAAGATGCAACAGGTCAACCTTAACTTTAAGCTGTTTTTGAAAATGGAGCTGCTTAGTATTCAGCACTTTAGAAGTCCCTTAGATAAATTGACCAGTGTCTGTAGACTTTTAATCTTCATGGAACAGCTTTTCAAGAATCTTGAAATACAAGAGGGCCATTAATTTATGGTCTAAGCCAATCCTTTCTAAAAGAAAAATGTGAAATCTAATCATGCACATGAAACATGTCTTTGGTGTTTCCAGACAATTTCATCTGTTGTGTGTGAAGAACGTGTTGCTTATTTATTTATATACCAGATAAGGCATTGGTCTTGTTGAAATCAATATCCAATTTCCATTGACTTTGAGCCATTTCACCATGTCGTATACAGCTGTCAAAAATGTCTGTAGTTTCTGTAATACGCCATGCATCACATTAAATGTGTTTTATTTAATCCTTTCTCTGTCAAGTTTCTGACAGCTTCCAAAGGTTCCTTATGTTCCTTGAGATCAGCTTACAAGCATAGCCAAAAGCATGCTTTGACATCTGTGGAGGTTTACAAAGTTCATTCTCTCTTCTACCTGAAGGACTTGATCTTATAAGCATCCTCAGAGTACATCCATCCAGTTGATCAAGCTTCACACAAAACCAAGCTGACAGCGATATCTTCTTATGATTAGAATTGTCCAGGATGTGCAAGAAGTGTTTTTAACTACTTTTTCAGCCTTTGGTACCTAGCAGCTAAGATATTGAGTATTCCAAAATAAAATGATACTCTAATCTCTCTTTCTGAAATAATTTCACTTTGCACAGAATTACTAAATACTCATAGCCACAAGAGAGAACTCTCTAATCACTAGTCTAGATAGTCAAATGATCTGGGAAAAGGGAGTCCAGTTCCAACTCTACTTAAAAAAAAAAACAAAACAGTGAAGTATTTGCAGGTATAGGTTTCGAACTCAAGTTTCCCCACACATAGGCAATATATCAATTAAAGAGTTTTAAATTAATTAAATATATAATATTTAGTAATATTATTATTATAATTAATACACTATGTAACATATTATACAAATCTAAATAAAATATAAAATATATAATCAAACATTAATAATAAATATATAAATAAATAATAAATTGAAGTATGTTTGTGGGAGATGTATTTTATCTGTGTAATCTTAGTTCCTCTCAATATTTAAGTAGCCTGTACAAAGTGCAAAAGTGTCAACAGGATTAACTGAAAGCTCTATCTTCATCCTTAGATTCTTTTCTAAGCTGCTGTAAAGTTAGTGCCCTGAGAAGTAAGTTAAAGTAAATAAAGTTAAGCAAAGGAGGGAATTGAACTGAGACCTCCTACTTCCTCGCTCTGCACTCTAATGATCACAGTAATGGAAGATGGGACAGGTGATGGCACTGGCAGCTCCTTCACTCAAACCACTCTTCAAAGAACAGAATCCTCTCCTTCCATTTTGGGTTCAAGCATCTAATTCCTGAAGGGAGCTTGAGTCCTGTGAACTTCTGGTAGTGTCTCCTGGCAGCTTGGAACACCTAAAACCCTAAGAAAGGCAAGATTTAAAACACAGTTTTGTCACTGACATTTCTGCCTGGCTGTCACTAATAGGCTTTTTGCTTAGCCTGCTAGCCTGCCTAGGTGCCTAACATGGCTTTCCTAGTAAGGAAAGCCTAGGTTATAACTTACATATCAGGCATGGCAGTACCTAACTGTCTAGTCATGAATTGTCTTTTAAGAAAATAGCTCTGAAGCCTTAAATCAAGTATTATTTTTAAATCCTTGACAACATATCAGAACACTTCTGTGCAATATCTTTTCTGTCTAATTCTCTTGCTAGACAGTTCTTGACACATTTTACATCAAAACTCATCCCCTGCATAGGGGTGTGAAGGCTGATTTTGTTACTGTATACCAAGCAGTGCAGCTTTTATATTAGATATCACTTGAGCTTTTGATCTTATCTTTGGTCTCTTTTTCTGCTTTGCAATATTCACATTTTTGTTGCTATAGTAAATAAACACTAATTTCCAAAAAGTATAAGTCCAGCAATAAGGGCATTTATTTTACTATTATGGCATCACAAGATCCTCTGAAATAAATTTGAAATGCCCATAAAAAAATAAGATTAAAATTCATCATATTGCTGGGTTGGCTACTCCATCTTGAAAGATGTTCAGTTTATGATTGGGAGGGACTCATAATCTCCTGAATAAGATTAGCCTAAATTTTATCATCTTTTATTGTCTGACATTCAGTCAGGTATTTCTTACCATTTTACTTTGTGTAAAGAGAAGTACTTTATTTACTGCCCTATGCTCCATTCACCATCGCAAAACCTCAAACCAAGTGGAATAAAGGGTATGAACTAACTCATGTTAAAATCACATGGGTGGCATTCAGCCAACTAAATGTAGACTTTTACAATGTAGACATTTACAGCTGAACTAGACACCCTCTGGTCCTGTTACAGCCAATGGAGAGGAACAGGCATTTCTAGGATGCAAGTCAGCTTATTCTAACGTAGACATCTAAAATAGGTTAGATGAATCATAAACTAAAAGTGCCTATTTCTGGTTCCCTTTAAACTCAGTGGGGAGAGTGACTATCTCAGATGCAGACATTCACATTGTAGACATCTAAAGTTAGGTGAGATGAATACAACCCCGGATGACTTTCCATATCCCTTGAAAAGGTCTGGTCTACGAGCAAAATGTCAAAGAATTCTTTTCAGCTAGCACTAGCCTCTTCCACTGTATCAGCCTACTGAATATTTTAGTTGGTAACTTCTTCATAACAACTCTTTTCATATGTCCAGATCATGATTAGTACCCATTACGGTCAAGTTACTCATATGGTTTTTTTTGTGTTACAATACTGCAATTATGTTATAGCCTTTTGTGTGCCAATTAAATGAACATGTCATGTACCTGATCAATGCTTCCCTAAACAAAGACTACAAAATACCAAGAAATTAAAATAGGAGATGGCGGTAGAGGGCTAAATGAACAAAGGTTGATACTCATACAACATGAAGATTAAAATGCTGCTTTGTAACTGCCCCTTGGTGGATATAATTGCAGCAGGCAAAGTGAGGAGAAATGCTACAAAAAGTGAAATGGTAGTATGATGACTACAAAAAAGATGCAAGGTGGCAGAGAATTACTCCGAAAGCTAATGTTCCTTCAGCAACACAAGTGCTGCTTACCATAATGGGCCAACGAGCCCACCTGTTTCTTTCTGCTTGATGCCACCATCCTACTACCAGTGGTGATGGCACAACAGCGGGTGCCCTCAACAGCAGAGGTAGCTCCTCGCTCTGTAATAAGCTGCATAAACCTTTGAAGTAACTTATTTATTAATAATTGTATGTATGACACCATTTGGAAAGTTCTGCTTTATGCTGTTGAATGTGTATATTTGTTTATCTCAGTAATATAAAAAACAATATGGAGTTTAAATTCTTAGGGAAATCATAAATGAGTAATCATACTAGTTGCAACATTTCAGCTTAACCAGATCTTAGCTTCTACATCTGAAAAAGGTTAAATTTTCAATTCAGGTCTTGCCCGTCCTTCCCCTGAAGCGTGCCAAAGTTTCTCACTCTGCTTCCTCAAGGTTAGGCTTGCCATGTTCCCTGGGAGTCCAGCAAGGACACAGATAGCTGTCTGAGAAGTGATGCTTCTCTCAGCATTTTATGTCCGTATTTTCTCAAAGGCAGGAGTGGCTACATATTCTCCTTGTGGAATGCAGTATTGTGGAAGCAAACTAGGCAATATCCTAACATTTTAGGCCTTTTGTTCACACATTGCAGAGTGTTTCTTTAGACTGCAGTTTTGTTATTTTTAAGATTAAAACAATTTAGTTGGGAATCTAGGAGTGTCATAGCAAGAATAAATGTAAGCAAGCAAACAAGAGTAAACATTTAAGGGTATCTAGTAAATTCAAGCACTTACTTGCCTCACTTTATAGAAAGGATTTTCTTCACATCCAAGTAATCTTTACATATTCAGGTCTCAAACAGTAATACCTTGGTCTCAGATTGATAGGAACTCGAATATCTCCAAAAACTGAAGCAGCAGTGCCTGACTTATTGTTTAGCCCTTGGATATTTATATGTATGTGCTATATCATTTATAGAGTCTGTTATTCATTTAGTGTGCTGTTTTTCAAGAGGTAAGCTGTTCAGATTTAACTTGCCAGAATCATAATGGCATTTCTGAGGAGACACAGGATAAGAGTTTTTTGCTCATCTCGGGTATTGTGTTTTGCACTATTAAGTTACTACCATAAAGTTCATCTTCAGAGTTGTTTCTTGGAATGTATAAAGAGTTAAGCGCTATAAAAGTTGCCGCCTTGCAATGCACAAAATGGTATATCTATTCCTAAAATGGCTGATTCAAAAGCAAGGTCAGCAGCGGTGGATAATCACATTTACTACATGTTACATGTAGACAGGGATTAATTTTGAACAATATTGAGCATAGGCTCTATGTTACAAGAAGTATTATGTTTGCTTTTAAGTGTCAGTAAATAGCAGTCTCAAAATGGTATTAAAATGCTTTCTGACAATGCATGTTAAATGAATTGCAAGACATGGAAGGGAAGGTGTATAAATTAAAGTGTGCACTGTGAGTGCTTAATTGAGAGGCGCATGGGAAAGAAAGGTTTATTTGAAATAACCCTCTTCTGAGGCTTTTCTCTAAGGGGGCTCACCCAGAGTTTCTCTTTAAATGATTAGATCCAAGTGTGATCTTCCTGAACTTGTGAACTGAGAGATTTCACCTAATTTAATGTTGTTCTCACCAGGGAAAACTGCATCAGCAGGGGCCGTGGGCAGGCCCCGGCAGTCCCCACCGCAGCGGATCCCACTGCCCCGTGACGCAAGCCTCTGCCCTTTTAAAGTCAGGGCAATTTACTGTATGGTTGTACCCGGAACGGCCGAAATTATTGGCTCCACTCCTGCAAACACTCGTGTTCAACTACACACATGCAAGCAGCGCTGCTGGGTTCAGCAAGGCTATTCTCGAGCGTGAAATAATATCCTTGTCTCCAGTTCGGGAACTAGCCGAAACCATGTATTTAGAGGGGGCACTACGAGGCTAAAATAGTGCCTCTATTTAAACACTGTCTTTACCAGGACCCGCACCGCTGGCGGGGGGGTGCCCCGACGAGCCGTTGGCGCTTCCCCGGCCGGGGCGGGGGGGAGGGGGAGCGGGCTGTCGCCGCTGCCGTCGCCCTACACAGGCTGCACGCGGGCGCCGAGGGAGGCTCCCGCGGGCCGTGGGACCGTAACGGCTCTTCTCCAGACGCCCTAGACGGGGCGGAGGTTACACGGAGAGAGGGGCTGCGACGGAGGGAGGCCTGGGACCGCCAGCAGGTCTGCAGCCAGGCCTCCTCGCAGAGCACGATGGCGATTTGACTTTGATGTTTATCCGGGCGGCGGCGGCGGGAGGAAGAGAGGCCGGCGGGGGGCTGGCGCTCCGGCGGCGGCCGGGGCGGCGGGGCGCTGTCCACGATGGAGGCCCCCACCCCGCCTCGCGCCACCTCAGGTGTGAGAGGGGCCCCCGCCGCGGGCAGCGCTGCCCCGCCCCCGCTCCGCGCGCCCCCGCTCCGCGGCGAGCCCGCGCAGGCGCGCTCCTTCCCCGCCTCCCCCCGCGGGTGCGCGCCCCGCGGTGCGGGCGGGGGCGCTGAGGAGGTGATAGGCGCGGGAGCGCGCCTGCCTTAGCTCTTCTTGTCGGGCTGCCGAGCGGGGAGGAGGAGGAGAAGGAGGAGGAGGTGCGCGGCCGCGGGTCCTCCCGCCACCGCTTCCCGGGCGGAGGGGCTGCGACGACCCGTGAGTACCAGTCCCTGCCAACCTGCCGCGCCGCGGGCAGGCGCCGCCGCGAGACGAGGGCAGCCCCCCGCGGCCGCCCCGACGGCGGGGAGCCGTGTGCCCGCGCCGCCC